>NW_018408788.1:400311-574859 GCF_002113885.1 Mizuhopecten yessoensis | reverse complement strand
TATATTTTGACAATTTTCTGTTGGAAATTATTTTTACTTGGTCAGAATCATCTTTGGTGGATGACGGTATCAAATTGTAAACTTGGAATTCCTGCCCCATCCCCAGGGGTTAGAGCGGGGCCCCAAAGGGAACATTTACAAATATTTTAAAATTCTTATCCTTTGATGACATGACAAGTATTGTATTTCACTTAGTTTACATGCTGATTTCCACATCACATCTAAACAACAAAATAAAGCTACCAGTACCTATGATATAACTCGGGTGACCGCTGAGGCCCTTGTTAAATAAACTGGTATGCTTGTAGGATGCATAACAAGTACATACTGTTTGAAAAACGTATCAAGTTTCCTTTTTAATGGCAATCGCTAACTCTCGACATTTGTGATGTAATGAAAAATAAAAATTATGACTAATTTTCCTTTCTAGATTGTATGTCAAATTTTAGACAATGCATGACGAAATTTTCAAACAATCATTGATATTAAGGTTAATATTTAGGTTACGTAATGAGGCTTTACTTCTGATCAAAAAGATTCGAATAGCATGCCGGCGGTTAGTATCTTACAGCTGTTATGATATAATAACTCGGAATTGTAAACAAATAAATTATTTTGATTTCAGAAAGATAATTAAAATAAATTTATCCTTTTTTTATTTTATTTTAATATTTATATTATATCGTCTTCTACCACGTGTGGTGATTTTTTATTAAAAATATAATGGAGTATTTCTCTGATTAAGTACCGGTAGACAAAAGTTAAATAATAATATGTAGTACTAACACTTACATCATTTTGAAACAGACTATAACCAAATTATTATTAGGTGTGAACATATGGACACGTATGCTGGGTGAGACTAGGTATTTTAGAAATGTATGGTTAGGCAAGACTAAATCTTTACATCATTGTATAGAGAACAACGACTACTACATTAACATATCGTAGTGACGGGTCCATGCGATCACCTAATATCGTTTAAAAGAAGGAAATGGTGTTTATGTTTTATTTTATTTCAAATATTTGAATAATTGATAATATTATAATATTTTTTAAAGAATTTAGAGTAAAAGGAAAAGTATAAAGCCCGCACTAGAGCAAGTATAACTATAATGTTATGCGACAGATGCAGGCAATATGTGCTGCTGTATACGAAGGTAGTCCCTACTTGGCAGAAACCATAAAGTCCCTTAACTATAATAACCGGTAAGTCAACATGAAAGCTGTCGTGTGTATATTTAATGGATCTAACATGGAAACAAGATTGACAAAACCAGACCGCCCCTATCATTCCACGTACAGACAATCGATATGACTAACAGACATGCGTACTGATATAATTGAAAAGACAGGTTATTTCAAAAGTCGTGCATCTAGACCCCCTGGGACCCTATACCCGAAAATTGTCTAAATTGAGATTTTGTTCAAAATCAATGTTCCTGGTCCTAGCTCGGGGTGAGTTCCTATTTCAATCTTAATGACCCTCGGTGTGAATACTGTCATTGGCACCCCCTGAACGTGCAACCTTTCAAAAGTCGTGCATTTTTCTGTAAAATTTTGAATAACGAATAACTGTCCAACTTTATTTTCGCCCGCGGAAAGTAAAGTCAGAAAGTTATTCGTTATTCCGATTAACGAACAACGAATAACTGTCCAACTTTTCTTAACATAAACTTATATCTATGGATGGCTTTAAAATCGAAGAAAATGTTGCAACAGCATGTGTTGTTAGCAACTTATCTGTTCCTGCCGATTACCAAATAATGCATCTATTTTTACAGCTGAAGCTACTGCCGTTGGTCTGGCTTTAGATTGAAAATAATAAAATTAACAAAGCAATAATTTATTCTGATTCTTTGTCACTATTACAATTCTCATACAAAATATCGCCCTTTGTATAAACAGAATTGTATTGTTTTGCCACCTGATCTTGATTTGGATACCAGGTAATGTCAAAATATACGGCAACGCGAAGATGGACAAAGCTGCTAAAGCAGCCCTTGTACTTGTAAACTACAACAAAAAGATATTAAATTGCCTTTTCTGATTTTAAACCTTCAAATTTTATTAAAACGAATTGGCAAAATAAAATGGTCTGAAGAATCAAACAGCAAGTTATTTGCAATTCAACCTAATGTTGGTTCATTTGCAACAAGTAGAGCAGACCGCAGAAAGGAAATTGTCCTCTAGCGACTGCGCATAGGCATTACCTACATCACACATGGCTATATTTTGCGTAAGGAAGACCAGCCTTATTGTCATGCATGCAATCCACCATATTTATAGTCAAACACTTTATGATTGAATGCACTGCTTTCAAACAAATACGTGACAGATTTTATGGTGTACCGTCTATGAAAAGATTATTCAATACAGTTTATGTGCAATTAATATTTGACTATTTACACTCTATTGATCTTTACAACAAAATATGACATATTGTGCAGCCAATTTGTCCGATATTGATGTATTTCTTTAATCCTTTACGTATTTTAACCTTTTCAGTTTTGTTTTGATGTGTTTATTTTCGATAATGTCTCCTTTTACAGTGTTGTTGGTCCTAAATGACTCAAATTGTTTGGCCGTTAAACAATACAAAACAATACAACGAAGATGGTCAGATTCGAGACAAATATCATGTGTCTGATATGAAAATATTTGTATGCCCCCGCCATAAAATGGGGGGCATATAGTGTTGTCCATGCCCGTCCCGTCCAGATTCAATGTAAGCATCCGTCGCGTCCCTTCCAGATTCAATTTAAACACTTAGCAACTTCATTCTTTGACAGATTATGGTCATACTTCATACAAAGGTACAACCCTCCATTAAATGGGGGGAGGGACCATATAGTGTTGCCCATGTCCGTCCCGTTTCGTCCCGATTCAATGTAACCACTTAGCAACTTCATTCTTTGACATATTTTGGTCAAACGTTATACCAAGGTCAAGTATGAGTATACTTCGTACATTGTTGTGTTTCAGGGATCCAAGGTCAAGGCCACGGACACTGTTCCTATATATAGAATATCATCAACTGATGCAATTTAAACACTTAGCATCTTCATTCTTTCACGGATTTTGGTCAAACTTTATGCAAAGGTCAAATATGGGTATACCTCTGACATCCTTGTGTTTCAGGGTTCCAAGGTCAAGGCAAAGGTCACTGTTGCTATATATAGAAAATCATCAACTGATGCAATTTAAACACTTAAATTGTAGCATCTTCATTCTTTCACGGATTTTGGTCACATTTTATGCAAAGGTCAAATATGGGTATACCTCTGACATCCTTGTGTTTCAGGGCTCCAAGGTCAAGGCCAAGGTCACTTGCTATATATAGAAAATCATCAACTGATTCAATTTAAACACTTAGCAACTTCATTCAATATGTTATGGAGATTGAAATAACATACAGAAAAAAAAATGAATATTAAAATCAACTTATCAACTTTAAGTGTAGTACCTAATTGTGTGTGTGCATGTTTCAGGGTATCAAGATCAAAGTGGTTGTAACTTTTTTTTATAGAACACTGAAACTTAGTTCACATGGCAGCGGCGGCATTTGTGTCTGACAGACATTTTCTAGTTTCAATACAATGAATTTGTAAAAGATTTTTGATAATCACGAGACTTTTTTTTAACAAAATATTATTTTTTTAGCAAAATGGAATACTTGCTATAATGATATCTTGCTTTTTTTTGCAGTTTGTTTTACCTTTTAGCATTACGTTTCCTTTTGGTCTATTAAGTTTTGTAAGTTTTTCTAATTAATGTTGTCGGACTCGATATGACTTACTGGCTTATTTTCCTGTCCAGCACATGTCGGTAGCTTGTAAGCAAAACAATAGTACATTTGCTGATTTTTGTCACAATGAAAAACATACTTTTGATAAATGAATACAAATTGTCTACATATTGATCAAACATGTGAGATTCGTGTTTAGAAACAGGATATGTTGTTGATAAGCGCATTGTTCACTCCTGACGTTGTTGGGTATGTCATATACTGCCCGCTGTATGCGATACTGTGTTTAAGAGCTCCCGTGTGCAAATGGTGTATATTATGACTTTGTTTACGTATTCCAACAGCGCGATAAGTTCTTTGTCCCGGGTTCAAACAGTGAACGTACGAACACGTGTTTGAAGGACATTGTTGACCAACGTGGTCGGAGCATGTGCTTGTATAAACTTCCATTAGGACTTGACGTCATTCACGCATTGGTATCCACGAGTGTTCGTAATCAGCATACCCATGTAACAAATACAGAACACGTTTCCTCCTTAATCATTTGTACGTCGTTTTATCATTAATTACGTTCTAAAGAAGAACAGGCTCTGTTATGTATAGCAAGAAATTGTTCTCTTTTTGCTTCAATAAATAAATCATTGTATATCATAAGCAAACAAAAAGGTTAACAAGTTTCCTTGCAGAATATCTATAATGATTATAAAATGACGTTTTAGTTTCGTGGCAAGTTAGTTTGGTAGGAATATCTAACAATTAGCAGTGTTTTAAATTAAATCAGTCATGCGTGAAATTCGCAAATCGCCCTGTAGCTCCAATCAAATTTCTTCCAATTTTCTCTTGTATACTGAATAGTCTAAAGCGGAGTATATGCATTCTCAAAACTCTTTCCAAGTGAAAACTCGCTAGAGATTCGGTAAAGTTATGCGTTAGGCAATAAGGCGTTTGTCTAAAGTAGAGAGAGCGAGCTATCGGTATGCTCAAGATAGGGGTGATGCAAAGTGAAGTTGCGAGACGTTTTGGATGTAGCCTTTAAACAGTTAACAAGTTACTACAACGTTTAAACGGGAGACCACGAGTTACCACCCTTCGTGAAGACCGCCGTATACAACTGCAACATCGTTGCCACTAGTTTGTTCCTGCAAGAACATTGCTTGGTCGCCGTTTAAGTGGCCAAACGATACGAAACCAATTTCAAATGCATCGTGACTATGCGAGAATGCCTTACACTGGACCTGTGTTAACGCGACGTTATCGTACGAATCGCCATAACTGGACTCGAGCACACTATAGATGATTATTATGGCAATGGAACGTTTTGTTTTGTTTTGTCTGCGCGGTATTTCTGGCGGTAATCGTACCAGGTTGGTGGTGGTTAATGGCAATGTAAATGCGGCGATAATTCGATTTCAAGACCCGAGGTGGTCCCTTTCCTGCAGGGTCAGTGAGCGGCGGCGATTTTCAGCATGACAACGTAACGCCCTATACGCGTCGTGTGACCAGGACAACATCCCCCCTCACACCATCCGACGTTCCACCAGCTTAATGCGGCGTCGTTGCAATGCAGTCATCAAGGCTGATGGTGGTCATAGACGCTACTAAGTGCGAAAACTTTAAAACATGACCCCTACCTCACGGCAAACGTCCCAAAGTATCGTTGAACCGTAACGGATTGTTTAAACATTTGATATTCTTATAACATCCATCCCAATAAATCATTTCATAACATTTGTCAAGCTCAACATATTTTAACAAATCGAGATATAGAGGCCCCCGTTACAATTATTGTTAACATTTCTTTTTCTGCTGAATATATTATACTGTTCAAAATGGTAGTTTCTACTCCTGCTTAATTTAGGAGTGGGACGACTGGTTCGCCCGTTGTCAGTATAATGTGACCGGGTGGAATGTCCTTCTGGGTGTCTTCACTAGTATGTTTCAGTGAGGTAGCACTATAAAGTCGGCATCAGTTTCGCGCTATCACAAGGAGACAAACACGAACATATCGCAGCCTCCCAAAACTCACACGCATACACTACACGCCTATTGCACACAGGGGAGGCCGTCCTTAAGGTAATAGGATTGTGTCACCATTTCTCAGTAGAATTTCTTCCAATTTTGTAGTTATATTGCGTTGAAGTAAAGAAAATTTTCTGCCACAAAAAAAATATAGGTTGTCAGAATTTAAAGGATTTGAAATGAAATTTATGTAAAAAGGAGTGAGTTTTGAAAAAAAAATGAAAGACAATTTTAGGCAAAATAATGTCAATAAAAATGATACTGACATAGATTAATATTGAATTAATGTATATCAATTTAATAAATGCTGAAATTGTGTAAAATTAATTATCTATAAACGTTTAAAAATTGACATTTTATAATAAAACCATGTACATATAGTAATTGCATGTAAAGAGTTATCTTTCTTGAAAAACTTCACAGTAGTGAAATAGGTAGCCGGGTTCCTGAAGTACAGAAAAATGGACACATGTGACTCATTGATAAAAAAAACTGAATTAATGCCTGGATTGCTTTGAAATACTTTAATATTTAGAGAACACACTGTTCTGTCAATAATAAACATGCAATATTTATCAGTTTAATATCAAACATCAGAATATGCGGAAATTGTGATACTGTCTCCCTACATTGGATTTTCAACTAGGGATGCACTTCCTATTTCCGTTTATCAATACAATCCTATGACCTTAAATGACAATAGCTGTTGATAGGACGTTAAACAAAACTAAACCAAACCAAACCTAAACATATTTGATACAGGGTTCCCCTGCTGAATCGGGTTGGTTTCTGCCTTGTCATATGCAAAATTGTCAGATAATGATAACAATAACTCTTTGTAATTCAACCAACTATGGGCTCAACATTTCCTTTCAAGGAAGACCGGAGAGAGGAAGTCGTCCTTTGACATCTTTACACATTTTAACCTTTTGTTTCCTGTTTTTATGTATTAAGTTTTTAGTGAATGTCTATTTTTACGCTGTTGTTTGGCCCTAAATGACTCAAATTGTCGATGGGCCGTAAAACAATACAGAACGAAACAAATCACGAATTTCCACATGACATACGTATTATGGTATGTGTGAAATTGAGGCAATTTCGAAAATTTTCTTCTATTTCGCTGGGTTTTTTTTTATATAATGTTCGCTTCTGTTCAACTCTCCATTGTTTTGTTCAGATAAAACATTGATATATCACTTTTGTCTCAAATAGGAATTAATATAGAGGCCTGGAAAACTAATACCTACAACTTTGCATGTATTTGAAAATTGGAGGGGAAATGGATAAAAGTATATATTTCGTAAATGAAAGCACTAAAACTAGCCTTCGACATGACGTCCTTAGATGACCTTAGCTGTTAAAAGGACGGTAAAATAAATAAAAACAAAACAAAACCTTTGACATGAATTATTCGCACATATAACTCGGTATCACTCTGTTTAAAATCACGTTTCTGTTGTCATTTCTTATAGCCGTCGATTACTAAAAGTTGTTAAATGACACCTGTGGGAAATTAAGAGCCCTATCGAGGTCGACTTAATTTTATTTTTCCTTAAACCGTAATATTACAAATTATTGAAAAAGGGATATTCACTTGGTATGTCAACAGAAACGTACATAGTCCTCAAATTGCTGTTTTTGTACATCGTTGGTTAAAGTAAATGGTAGACTGTGTATTGTGCGAGTTTCAAAACAGCCTACATACTATGTTATGTTAAAAGTTTTGGATTTATTTTGATACTATTTTTCATAGTAATATCATGTCCTAAATAATGCATGTTGGTAATAAATAATAAATGCAACTGTTGATGCAAGACATGTTTTATCTGAGCGAGTTTGACTGAACTAGTTTGCTTAAGTAATACTGAAATGTACTATCTTTATTGAAACGAATGCCAATGGACTTTTCACTTGCATAATCTTAGAAATGAATTTTATAACAATTTTATTGGCAAAACGCCAAAAGAAAAGTCCGAGATTTTTCGAGAATCACCACCTTAAAACATTTTATATACAAACTTCGTTTTCTACGATTCAAGAAAATATGATGCTTCTGTGATAAATGATTTTAACTTGCTCTTTGATTAATACGGTAAAAAAATATTCATTTCGTTCTATATGACATGGACGCTAAACAAGGTAAAACCAAACCTCTGTTTTGACAATATTAAATAGAAATACAGTGTCCATGTACTTCTGTCGCTCGTCTGATCAAAAAGAATTTAAACCAAAACAGTTATCTTATTTATTCTATCTAGCACCCACCAATAAATTATGTAAATTGTTAGCCCGTCTTAACTTTCTTTGTCGTGGCCGGTATATATTTATATTATGTCCGGCGAAATCAATTGAAACGTTGTTGACCTCAGCAGAAATTCAGTGCTGATCAGTACTTCATGAGTAACATTACAGACCGACTTTAACAGAAAATGTGTATCTGTCTATATTAGGAACACAAGGAAAAGACACAATGTGCTCCTTATCAGCACTCTGATAAACAACGTAATTAATCTCACTGGTCCTTACAAATGGTGTATAGAACGTTAAATGGACATAACAGTAAGTGATAACCACTTTGTTCCCTTATTGTAAGATAAACACAGGCTGGTTTTGTAATGTCGTTTATTGAGGTCAATAGTTGGACTCATTAACCATAATTTAAAAGGGGTACCGTGAGGATATGTTTGTGTCTTGATCCTTTTTTTAACCTGTTTGAAAAGAGTTTAAAATAATGTGAATGTAGGGGAAATGTTTGTTATCAGCAGGAGAGGGTTTTCTTTATTTTTACATTAACCAACTTTGAAGCCAGTATGACATTAGGTTTGTTTGTTTGTTTTTTAGTGCTTTACGTCATACCAACAGCAATGGTCATTTAAAGACAAGCTAAATTCTGACGGTGGGGGAAACCTAAGTACGAAGAAAAAACTACCAAATGCGACAAGTAACTGGAGACTGCTCTCGTAGTTAGCCAAACACTGCTTGGACGTGCCGTTATGGATAACCTGGGCCATCAATTGCATGCCCATTTCTTGAAACTGTATTTCAGGTCCATCATTACCTGTGCGTATATCGGGTCACGTAGGTGTTAGGACAATGTGTGAATTAAAAAACAAAACGAAAAAAACGGTCATGATACCTTTAATATATCTTTATTTGCATGAAACGGCGCATGACATCACCTTTTTCTCTTACTGTTTTAGTTGTTGAGCATGCCTCACGGATAACAACGTTTTGAATTGTAGTGAAAATCATCATTCCTAATTACATTTCATATATATATAAGAAAATATAAGCAAGAAACTGCAAAGATGTTGCAGAGCTGCTGGTATAACTGTCAATATCACGCATCATTCAGTTTATCTTCCACAATGTGTCAGTGTTACCAGTAGGTCTTCAACATCTATCATTTTATTGCTTAAATATACCTCCCAGTTATTTTGATCATTTCATTTTCAGATTGTGTTTTCCAGTTTAAAAAGAAATTTGTTTGGTGCATTGATAGTTTTGGTAAACGTTTATTGTTCTAAACCTTGTAATATAATCTTCTCCATTGAGTAGTTTGTCTTACAACTGTTTATGTTGTACACTATTTCCTCGAGTAGTTTGATATGCGTCTGATATAAAAGGTTACCTGACGATACTGGGTACGTGTGACCTCATACCTGTTCCCCAGTACCGAGCTCCAGACATCGGCATGCGGGAGTGCACCACTGCTATGATGTCCGCACTGATTACGTGGTATACGTCTTAACAAATACAATAGGTCTCTACGACAATCCCTTCGTGTCGCCCAGTTCACATAGTGTACATATCTCCTACAGAGTAAACTCTTGTACTCCCTTTTATCAAAAAAAAGATTGTCAAACTAAATTCTTGTTTTCTGTATACTGTGTTTTATATACAGATTCTTGAGTTTGTATGTGTTAACTTGCTTGTTACCTGACAGGAATTTCATCGAGTTGATATTGAAAGACTTTGAACAGCACAATGGTACGCGCTATCGCGTCCGTAGTGATGTGCCATCACAATGTGAATACAACTAACATCTCCAAATGTAACGGATACTGTGTCTTTTTTTGGAGGGTTAAAAGTTATTTGGTGTCTTATAGGTTGTTGTA
Organism: Mizuhopecten yessoensis; assembly: GCF_002113885.1. NCBI lineage: Eukaryota > Metazoa > Mollusca > Bivalvia > Pectinida > Pectinidae > Mizuhopecten > Mizuhopecten yessoensis. The sequence continues at coordinate 564,974 of NW_018408788.1, read as the reverse complement.
CTAGTCTTCTGTTATTTCTTTTGTTGTGTAAGTTCACCTGCCCGAAGTGGAAGGGAGCTTATGTCATGGCGCAGCGTCCGTCGTCCGTCCATCCTTCAACTTTTCCTTTAAAACGCTTCTAGTCCTGAATGGCACGGTACCGTATAATAGGGCGTTGAAGTTTATAAAACCAAACAAAAAAAGCATGATCTTCAGTAGTTTAAAAAGTTCAGAAATAATAAAAACAATAGGCTTTATTTAATTTATACATTAAAAGAAAATTCAAAAATACATTCCTCCACAAAGGGGACATTTTGAAAATTACGCTATTGTATTGTATTTGGTTAGAAAAGCACTGGTCAACACCAGCGTTTAACGTTGAGGAGTAATTTTATCGACAATGCTGAACGTCACATTCGATGTAATAGATATATATTTGTTACCATAGTTTCACGAATCTACAGTTCGTATGACCCTGTCATTCTTTTGTGACATGCGGAAATTAAGTAACTGACATTGACGCAGCAGTATTATCTGTGGAGGAACATCATTTCAATGGATGCGTTGAAATGGATACGAACAAAGGACTTGCACAACATGTGTGATAGATTGTATGATAAGAAAAAATATTTCCTTTGCATTAAAAATCCAGAAAAAAAATCATTACAGAAAAAAAAGGACAAAATGTGATTGAAATTCACACATGGACTAAAGTAATTTACTTTCACGTGAAGATGTCTGTTTACTTGAACTGAGGAAATAAATCATTGATCATGACACTTGTTTAACCATTTTAAACTTCTGATTTATTCTATCGCAATTCAGTTTCCACAATAAATGATCGGCACTATTGATAGAATAGCTGACACTGGGTGACAGCTTTATCTGGCTAAGCCATGCCTAAGTCGATCACTATGAATGGCTGGATCTTTCATAAGGCGCTTATGTAATTGGAAAATCTACTTAGATAATTGAAAATTCCATAGAATCTATGAGATATTTTCTATTATACTATAAAAAAAAAGTCGTGCCATGGTGCAGTTACCTAACTTGATATCTAAATTAAGATAAAAAATAAACTTTTATTTAACAACAATTATGAAACAAGTTATTTCAACTTGTAATTATCACGTAACTTATATTGATTAAACTTGGTATGTGATAACGCCTTTGACACAAAGATTTAAAAAATAGACACACTGCTTTCCATTGATTTGTTTTTGTTTAAACTAAATCGTCTATCGTCTGTATATATATCGTTTTAAAGTATAATGATAACTGATCAAATATTTTATGTAACTGTACGTACATGTATGATTTTGTATCTTATATAATGGAATACCAACAGCATAAATTAGGTAACTATTTCGTGTATGATGAAGGACTGAACACATATAATCTTATCTAAGATAATGAAAGACTGACATCGTGTATCTGTTTAGATTCTAGTCCGAATTATTCTGACGTTTTATCGACTTTTTTTCATATCGGTCTGTCGTCGATTAACGTCGTTAATCGACGACAGACCGATATGAAAAAAGTCGATAAAACGTCAGAATAATTCGGACTATTTAGATTCCTGGGGCTTGCAATAATGATTACTCGTGATATATCATTTCGTACAAAACACAATTTGATGCATAATGTCCGTCCTATCACTACCGGCAATCCCCTCTTTGTGAGTGTAACACATTACAAATAACACCCATGTAAGTGGCGCCTTATCGCAACCTAGTGTTCCCCTAAGTGGTAGGTTTTGTCAGATGTGTCAAATTGAAATTGATTTCACTTTTTAAACTTTTCACAATCAATGTTGATAAAATGTTCCGTTTCTAATCCGTAAAGAAGGTCTAACAGCAATAAACAGCAGTGTGGCATTATAAATGACGATTTGATAGTCAGTACTGATCACAAGAATTACCCAACACATCTAGGCGATAACGGTGATTATATAAGTCAACTTTCTCGACATTTAGACAAATGTGTATCTGTCACCTTTCCCGACACAAAGATCAAACATTTTTACCTCCATGCATGTTTAAAAATAACGGGATTTGACCCTCGATATCCTGTAGTCAAACATCGAATTAGGATGACGACCGTAGATGTTTTTATGGTAGGTCTTTACATGTCACAACGATATGGAACTAGACGTCGATGTTGCCAGTCTAAACAGTGCAATGACGGTTAACTCAGATTTTCAAATCTCGTTTTAATATCTTAAAAAAATCATCTGTGATAATGATGTTTAGGTCACCTGAGACAAAGTCTCAAGTGACCTATTGCGATCGCCTTTTGTCCGGCGTCGTCCGTCGTGCGTCCGTAAACAATTTACATTTTCGACTTCTTCTCAAAAAACCCTTAACCAATTTCAATGAAATTTTACAGAAACCTTCCATGGCCAAAGTTCAACCGACATTGTGAGTTATATGGTCCACACCTCCAGAGGCCTGAGGGGCGGGGCCAAAAAGGGTCAAATTGACTAAAATTTAAAGAAAAATCTTCTTCTCAAGATTCACATATGGTAGAATCAAATAGATGGGAGGGTATTAAGGGGCTTTACCAAAATTGTGAATTTCATGACCCTGGGGTCTCACGTTTCCCCCTGGGGAGGGGGGTAAACTTTACTAAAGTTTTTATATAGGGAAATCATATTTTGGACCAATATTTGTTTACTTTCCATTGGAAGTAATTTAATTTGGGTTAGCATTATCAGTATTGGATAGCAGTTGGATGGTATGCACATATCGGCCCTGACTGACCCCCAGGGGCTGATGGGTGGGGCCAAAAAGGGTCGAATTGACTAAAATTTAAAAAAAATCTTCTTCTTAATACCCAGATATGGTAGAATCAAATACTCTTCACAGATGGAAGGGTCTTAGGGTGCTTTACCAAAATTGTGAATTTCATGACCCTGGGGTCTCACGTTTCCCCCTGGGTGGATTGTAAACTTTACTATAGTTTTTATATAGGGAAATCCCATTGTGGACCAACATTTGTTTAATTTCCATTGGAAGTAATTCAATTTGGGTTAACATTATCAGTATTGGAAAGTAGTTTGATGGTATGTCCATATCAGCCCTGACTCGCCCCCAGGGGCTGATGGGTGGGCCAAAATGGGTCGAATTGACTGAAATTTCAAAAGTCTTCTTCTCAATACCAAGATATGGTAGAATCAAATACTCTTAATAAATGGGAGGGTTTTTAGGTGTTTTACCAAAATTGTTAATTTCATGACCCTGGGGTCTCAAGTTTCCCCCTTTGGAGGGGTTAAACTTTACTATAGTTTATATGGGGAAATCCCATTTTGGACCAACATTTGTTTAATTTCCATTGGAAGTAATTCAATTTGGGTTAGCAATATCAGTATTGGAAATCAGTTTGATAGTATGCACATATCAGCCCTTACTGACCCCCAGGGGCTGATGGGTGGGGCCAAAAATGGTCAAATTGACTGAAATTTCAAAAATCTTTTTCTCAAGACCAGATATGGTAGAATCAAATACTCTTCATAGAAGGAACGGTCTTAGGTGCTGAACCAATTTTTTTAATTTTATGACCCTGGGGTTTCACGTTTCCCCCTGGGGAGGGGTTAAACTTTACTATAGTTTATATAGGTAAATCACATTTTGGACCAACATTTGTTTAATTTCCATTGGAAGTTATTCAATTTGGGTTAACATTATCAGTATTGGAAAGCAGTTTTATGGTATGCACATATCAGCCCTGACTTACTCTCAGGGGCTGATGGATGGGGCCAGAAAGGGTCGAATTGACTGAAATTTCAAAAATCTTCTTCTCAATACCCAGATATGGTAGAATCAAATACTCTTCATAGATGGAAGGGTTTCAAGGTGCTCTACCAACATTGTGAACTTTATGACCCTAGGGTCTCACGTTTACCCCTGGGGAAGGGGGTGGGGGCAAAATGTATTATGGTTTATATTGGCAAATGATATTTTGGGTATTACATGTTGATAACTTGATTGGAATTATAACCCTGAGTTGACAGTTTGATATTTTGAGCCAGCCCTACCCCTAAGAGCTGTAGGGTGGGACCCAAAGGAGTCAGTGTGCTAAAATTTCTTCATTTTCCTTGTTTAGAATCAGAGGTGCTAGTTTCAAATACTTTTCAGTCTTCAATCTGTATATATATATATGCTAGATATTGAAAAAGGTGGTTTTATTGTTTTTTGTGACTTTGAATAATATTTCTGTCCATGTTTTAAAAACAAAAATCAACTATTTATATAAATATATCAGAACTCCGGTGACCGTGAAGGCCCATGGGCATCTTGTTTGAATAATACCAAAGTAATTGGATAGGACCGAGTGATAGAATATCACTTTTTTATTTACATAGCTATTAAAATATGGCATATCGCTGATTTTCGGTGTTTCAACTATAAGTATAAATCATGTACTCAAGAACGGTAAGCAGTTTCTGTACATCAGATCCACTTTTACTGCCTTCAACACACATACGCACGTCGTTATATGACCTCAGCTGTTAATAGGACGTTAGACAAAAGATAACTAAACCAATTGTCAAATCAAATAATCCGTTCGAAGTCTTTGTTCGACACAGCACAGCGAAAACTTCAAAGTTAGTACTATCACTGGAATGAATATCACCATATTTTTTTTAAATAAGGCAAAAGGTAATTAAGATACTTCATGAAGAGTTATACAATATACCACTGCATCAACACCTCAAGGACAAAATGAACCGCAGTAACAACGCATATATAAATGATGATGCCATAAAATAACTGAAAATACAGCATGAAAACCCCAATAATGACCGGAAAACTCTTAAAATTTTCGGATTTTCACTAAATAAACTAGTCGCACTCTGGAAAATTTCTATATATATGTAAATATAATTTAGAATTTAATACTGTATTGTGCACCTCGTGACAATTTCCATTTTTACAGTTAGCAGCCAGCACAAAGTCAAAACACAATATTAATAGAAGAAAGTTAAAACTTTATGACAAAATTCCAAAATAAAGCACTATGTACTGTGCGTTATACAAAACGACAGACAACCCTGCAGGTTCGAGGGGGAAAGACCTGTTGGACCACCCTGCGTTTTAAAATCTTGAGGGATGGCCCCTGCATTGCAGTTTTCTATCTCGTCTTCCGCTTAGGGGACAATGTAGTTTGACATTTTTTGGTTTGGTTTGGTTTGGTTTAGTATTGTTAAACATCCTATCAACAGCTATGGTCATTTAAGGACGGCCTCCCCTGTGTGCAAGATGCGTGTGCGTTTTGGTAGGCTGCCTATCTGTTCGTGTTTGTCTCCTTGTGATAGCGCGGAACTGATGCCGACTTTATAGTGTACCTCACTGAAACATACTGCCGAAGACACCAAGCAGGACACCCAATCCGGTCACGTTATACTGACAACGGGCGAACCAGGCGTTCCACTCCTAAATTGCTGAGCGTTAAGCAGGAGTAGAAGCTACCATTTTTACAGACTCTTGTTGTCTCGGCCAGGGTACAGAAACCAAAGCGTTCCTCACAGGGGCGAACGCTCAACTAAAGGCCAAAAGTGAGGCATTGCCAAGGGATACATTAGGAAGAAGAACGTTGTTTAGAAACAACAGAAAAGATAAGATCCCAACTGTAGTCGCCTCTTACGATCATACAATGGGGGCAACAGGTACAGTTCTTACGCCCTACCTGCAGGGATTTTTGGCATTGTTATGTTTAGTAATAAATCCCCCATGATGTACTGTATCCATACATGTCCTAGACTTCAAGGTGTCATAACAGTCTGATTCAAAAATGGTTGTTGATGTTTACATTTGTAAAGGAATGATTCTCTGGTAGCTGCAAATAAATTTATAAAAGAATAAAATATAAACGAATTATGTTACTTACAATTTTCTATTCAGGTGTGGTTTTGACAAGGAGGAAATCTGAATTTATTTGAAAGCCTTGTAGAATCATGCTTCGTCATATAAACTATGATTCCGCATTTCTTTCGAAATACGCACTTCAGGTTGGACTACAGCCTACAAAAGCCACAGCGGGACATCTCACACCTCAACACCGTACTTCCGCCTGTGTTTTATCTCACCTGTTATCTAAATAACCAATCTAGATGTACAAAAAGTAAGAGGGAACAGTGGTCAAATTTGTTTTGCACCCAGTGAACCCTTATGATATCCGAATGTTTAAGATATACGTGTAATGATATACTGCATTCGGTGACAAGTGTCTGCGTCCCTGAAGACAAAATTGCCGAATAAACAAATAACAGCAAAATTAAACAGCAATGTGATTCATGTTGTTTATTAATAATAATTTAATTCTTTCTTTGTTTTACGAGGATTACAAGCAGTCATTGGCTACGAGCTGTTGTCCTCAAATATAACACATGACTACATAATATGACAAGTATACATGGACATCAATTTCCACAAACATTCATCCTCACACAAATACACTAAACAAGAGAAAAGGTAGAGTTGAAGGGTTCTAAAATCGTCCAGATTCCGAAAGGGAATAAAATCCACTTTTAAACATTTGCTTGTTTTGGAACTCTGACAAATTATCAGACCCATTGATCAAAATGTTTCAAAGTTGCTTGGGCATCAGATGAATACCAAGTTTCAAGTTTCAAGTTTTTATTTACCAAATGCAATACAGCCTATAGGTTATACAGTTACATCACACATGGTTCATAATAAAGTACAATATATACAAGATGGCGGAGGATAATTCATGGTTCACATTTAACATATAGATTTTTACTGACCCACAAGGGCTTTTCTTTTGGCAGTTGCATGCAATAAATATTTACCAAGTTTACTTAAAGTTGTTGGGTCGACGTTTGGAGCCAGGATGATGCAAACAAAGTTGATCACTAGCTATATAGTCTACGGGCTGCTGAAAAAGACAGACATTTGAGAAAAAAGTTCTTCATTTTCAATGATATAAGCCATCAGTCACAGAAATTACTGTTTAAGAAAGTATATGTAAACTTATGTCAATAATGGAAAGTCTTAAATGATCACCAGGGCATTAACTTCGTTTACATTGACAACTAGTTTAATAACAACAGAATGTTTTCCATATGTTGAATTTACATTTACGAAGAATAAAAAAAGGAAATTCACAGGAAGACATGCAAGGTAACCATACCTCTTTGCCGTGACCAGTTACCTGTAGAATAGCCAGACCACACGACAGTCACACGATTTGACAGATGATTTTGAGTTTTGACATGTATAAATTAAGTTTAAAAACAGTTTCCTTGTCTTTTGCTATTGTATTCTAATCCAATAACAAGATATCCCAGAGGTCAGGGATATTTGCGCCCACAATTGTACTATCTTCATTAGTTCTATGTCAGTTCTATCATTTCTCTTCTTTATCTTTTCTGTTTCATTGAGTCATGTAAATAAATGCACCCTGAGGTATTAACGTTTGATTTAAACTTCATACTGCTTAAAAGACAACATTCAAAGTGAGGTTGTCGTTTCACATATTTAATAGTACAGTACTTAATGTGAAAGAAATAAAAGCGATCATTGCAATATGAAAAAGATCTGTTACGTTCTTTATGTGGACATCTTGTTTTTATAATCACTGTCAAAAGTAAACATGCACAACTACAGACTAAGGGGAACCTACGTATCAAGTTTGAGAACGATCACTCCAGTACTTTCTGAGAGAGAGAAAGCGATAACAATAACTGTTTACGGACGGACGGACGGACGGACGGACGAAGAGCGGTTTTCTTTTCTACATGTTTTTGAGTAAAATAGTAAATTAGGAGTGGGACGACTGGGTCGACCGTTGTCAGTATAATGTGACCGAGTGGGGCGTCCTGCTGGGTTGTCTTCGGCAGTATGTTTCAGTGAGGTAGCACTATAAAGTCGGCATCAGTTCCGCGCTATCACAAGGAGACAAACAAAAACATATCGCAGCCTCCCAAAGCACACACGCATATACTACACGCATGCATCTTGCACACAGGGGAGGCCCTCCTTAAATGACCTTAGCTGTTAATAGGACGTTAAACAAAATCAAACAAACTGTTGTTTGACGCTAAATGACCAGAATTTTTCGATGGGCCGCTAAACAATCCAAATTAAATGTGTGTGTACTTCATTTTCTACAAAGGTAAAATCGCCGTACTTACCAAATCGCCACCAGTTCTAGGTCTCTGTAGTTTGCTCCGATTCTCAAATTAATTGCTGTTGATGATAAAAAGACATATCATTCAGTTCTCGTTGTTGTCTCTATTTATTATGTAAACATGTTTTCTGAACGTACAATTTGATTTGTGTTCATTTGTATATTATATAATAATTCATTTGTATGAAATGAGAAGTAAATATATAGACAAAAACACCATACGGTGGGTTTGATTACGCTACTGGAAGTACGTGTTGTGAAATATGCACCGGATGTCCTTGCTGCCCGAGTATCGAGTAAGCACGCTTTATTTTCTGTAAAATCGTTATCTCTGATAGACATATGAATATGTTCTCTTATTTAAAAGATATCTTTTAATTTAATCCATTTGATACATATTTAAAAACTTTGACAGATTTCTGAATTAACTATACTTTAATCCATTAGCTTTAGAAATAATGAATGTAAACGAAACTTATGAAGTCTACAGCTTGAAACATTTATCAAATCAGTTCTAAAGGTAAATTTAAAGTCACGACATTTAAGTTCTATATCCGTATCAGAGACACACAACCAACAAAACTTTATTTACTGTTATCTCAAACCTTACAATCCCGAATCAATGCGATAGAAATCGAATGTCATTTTAACCAATCGGGTTTGAAATATTTGGTCACGTGAACAAACTAACATTCAATAAATATCCCCAACCCAGAGCTACTTTTCCAAAGGGAACACAGGACCAGGTTTTATCCCCGAAGACGTGACAACTATTTCGTGTGAAACATTTTTGAAGAGGTGACATTTTCTCATAGGTAGTTGTTTTAGGGGCACCCTATGATGGCGCCCAGTGCCCTTCTGGGGACCGTGTGTCTGACACTGGTCCTCACAGGATCTCTTGTGGACTCAAGGTAAGATTGCCTTTTTTGGTTTCGTTTCAGCTTATTTCTGTACAAACCGAAAAATGAAATTGTTTACCTATACACCCACTGTCGGATAACTTTTAGGCACAGCATTCGGTTATTTGTAAGCACAGTTTTCATTTATTTGAGCACTGTGTTCAGTTACAGTGTATTTGTTAGCACATTATTCATTGTATTTGTAAGCGCAGTATTACTTTATGTATAACCACAGTATTAGTTTATTTATAAGCACAGTATTGGTTTATTTATAAGCACAGTATTGGTTTATTTATAAGCACAGTATTAGTGTATGTATAACCACAGTATTAGTGTATTTGTAAGCACAGTATTGGTTTATTTGTAAGCACAGTATTGGTTTATTTGTAAGCGCAGTATTAGTTAATGTATAACCACTGTATTAGTGTATTTGAAAGCGCAGCATTAGTTTATTTGTAAACATAGAATAGGTTTATTTATAAGCACAGTATAGGTTTATTTGTAAGCACAGTATTGGTTTATTTGTAAGCACTGTATTAGTTTATTTGTAAGCGGAGTAGCCTTTTATTTGTAAGCACAATTTTTGTTTATTTGTAAGAACAGTATTGGTTTATTTATAAGCGCAGTATTAATTTATTTGTAAGCGCAGTAGCCGTTCATTTGTAAGGCAGTACGAGTTAAGTTGTAAGTTACTTATTAGCACAGTATTCAGTTATTTGTAAGCGTATTTGGGTTTGGTTTGTAAGACAGTGCTGGATTTCTGTAAGGTTCTAACAAAAACCATAAATAACGGTATGGTCACCATTATTTCAGCCCCCTGATAAGTCATATTTAAAGAACCCTGTGGAATATCGAAATTCAGATGTATCGGAAATACCTTTGTCAATAATGCGGCATTACGGCATCATCGGACTTGTAACATGTCAACCTCTTTCGCGAACTTATTGATTCCTACGAAATGACATGATCTGAAGTTCATGTATGTACCTACGTCATGTGTGGCTTTATTTCTTCTTTCTCACAAATCAAGATGAAAGTTGGGAACTGTACCCTGTTTTAGGGGGCTTGCTGTACCTTTAGATAATGTTGGTTTACGTGTAAAACAGTGACCGATATTACTCAACCGATGTAAGGCCGTTTCTTGCAAGACAGTAGTAATTTGTTTACCTGAAAAATTAAAATGGTTTGTTTGCGTTTCAATATTTATTTATTCAAATGATTGTAAACAAAATAAGCTTTTCAAAGGTCGGGTAGCTTGTCGAAAAGTTTTTGCTGAAACCTATTTTATATGTTCAAATTGATTGCAAAATGATTTGTTGCGTTTAAATGTAGCTGTAATCGTTATCGGAATATTAAATTCAAGAGAAATTCTGAAGCACTTGTAAACCTGTTATATTAGTTTTTGTTTGTCATGTTATCTCACATTTTCAAAATTTTGATCCATTTTACAAACAATTACTTGGTTGAATATTATTACAAAACGTCAGTTAGGAATAAAAGATTGTTGATGAAAATAAAAAAGTCATAACTCTACCGTATATTATTAAGAAATTAAACTGTAGCCTTTTTTCACTTCCCTACTCTTTCTTTCCGTTGGTGTGTCCCCCGAAGCACCCGACTTCACGTGACATCAGCTGTTGCGTTAACGTTAATCCTAAACAAACAAATTATAGTGCTATGAATGCTATTGAACTTGTAGACGTTATTCACACAATATCATCATAAATTAAACAGTTGAGGTCACCGGGCGCTGTTCTTTTTATTGGATAAGCGTGGGTGATAGGGTGACATAGTTTCAGATCGTCTATTTCGGTAAAGGGGTGGATGACGGGTACGTTTTCACCATCATGCTGATATGAGGTACAGTGTCTTTCAGAATATGAAACGTGATCCAATGTTACTGCACTTTTCCCGTTATTTCTAATAGTTTGTATAAACAACTTGTAGCATATTTGTTACATACCTAGTGAATCTCACTATTTATACAGCTTGTTTTCAGACTATGCAATACAAGGCCCCAGTGTCATTCAATGATCTCAAGTAAAAATGTTTCTTAAGTTTTGACAAATATTAGCCATGAAAAGTGACGTCATTCGTAACTTGCTAAGGAAAATTTGAAGTCTATGATTGTTTCATGATTCCAGGGCAGGGTTCTGTAATTTACGATATCGATATCTGCGTTCTCAGTTTTTTTGAAAGTGGTCTTTGTCATCCGAGGTAGTTCTTTAACGATTTCTGCGCAGTTTCTGACGTCATCAAATAGCCAACAATGATATGCTCCCTTGGAAGTTTGAAAAGGAAAATGTGTACACGTTTTTCCGAATTTGACCGACATGACAGCTGTGTACCACATGTGGTTCAGGAGCCATTCCGCCTCCGGTTTGCAATTTGGCATATGACGTCATTTCTGTTAATAGGACGTTAAATAAAATAAAACCAAATCACTCCCTGTTGTTGACTCCGCGTATTGACTTTAGATTTTAGATTTGGTCCTAATTAGTTGACCTGTTTCTCTCTCACTTTAGTTTCCTCACATATAAATATGTATCCTCGACACAGTGATTATGCATGTTGATGGTGTATTACCGGCTATAGAAGTATAAGAGTATAATTGTGTGAATAGTAACTAATGTTTGGTATACAATCAGAGCTTAGGATCGCCAAAGAGAGCAGAAAGATATTAACATAGAACAAAGCACTCATTTTCAATACATTTTAAATATGATTTTATTTGTTTTTCTGTTTCAGAGCCAAGAGATCCAAACGACAAGGTACGCTTATAGATATGTTTTCCAAGAAGTGATAGCTAGTGATTTTGTCATCGGTTATACATTTGCCAAATAACGATAATCGTTACAGTATGCCATTATTCAATTGTTTCTAATCTGCAAATCGAATCTGGTCGTTGCGTTATTTATGACTGAGCTTTTACGCCATCAATATGTGTTTATTTACCCACGTATCGTCAATACGTTATAAAGTAATGTTCACCGATGATGTTATTAAACCAGTAATATAAAATAAGCATTATTTGAGAAAATAGAGGACATTGTGATATCTTGACATGATATTAACATACATATTAAAAATATTGAATACAAAATGTATCGTTATTGAATGTTTATTGGTGTACTTACAGCTTTCGACCCTTTCTCAGACCCATTCGGACCCGGCGCAGGTACGTAGTTCCACAAGCTTTAGTGTGTGTTCTCCTCGACAATAGTTGTAATAATGGTTTTCTATGCGAGCTGTACGCTATTTCCCGATTAAAGCTGAACGAGAGCGATACTTTGAAGTGAAATTAGGGGTATTCTATACGAAAACATTTATTTTAAATAAGCCTTTCCGGATGATAATCAGACATTTATGAATATAATAACATTTACTTATCATCCCCTTAAACAATTTCTATTATCTTTAGATTTATTTCTAACTAAACGAATAAATATTGTTTAAATATTATCGATACGTTGAAAAATATCTATCTGAAATAAACTAGAACCAAAAGTGGTAAAAATGTCCCTGTTTCCTGGTGCATCTGAAGACATTCTGGAATACGATACTAGTATAGTTATAAACATATAAACTTTATTTAGCTTTATGAAGCAGGCCATTACAACGATGGTAGCGTGTGGGGGAGGGGGTAGTTAAGTGGGAGGAAACCGGAGTACCCGGAGAAAACCCGCGTTTAAATAAAATTCTAGAATACCGCATCATTGGCTCCTATGGACTTAATTAATTCTCCTGTGTAAAGGTAGCACTTATAGGGGAAATAGACAAGTATCGGTGAGCCTGTTGTCAGGTAAAGTGACCGGTTGAAGTGTCGTGTTATTTTATGCAAGTTTCGATAAATTTTAAGATCATCTAATAAACAAGATCCAGGGGCGTTTCTAGGATATTTGAAAGAGGGGCGTAAAGAAACAAATCTTTTTTGGACCTTTTTTTTGCTAAAAAACATAAAATAATTGNGGGGGGGGGGGGGGGGGGGGGTGTACGCCCATAACGCCCTCACCTGGACCCGCCCCTGAGATCTTATATGATTTCTCGATTCGTTCGAAATCGCAATGCAATTCTTAAGATCCTCGTTTTCATTTTAGCGAGCTTCTAGTGAGCTTTATAGAAAAATTTGACAGTCCATCTAGTCCGTATATTTTATAAACAGTATACATTCATGTTAACAAAGAAGGCATGGCATTTTTTTATGGTTAAAAATACTGAAAATCACCACTATAGCATTTTTAATCTCCTTTTTTTGTTCAAATTAACATAAAAATCGACAAAAGGCATATTTTTCATTTCGTTTCTCTATAATTCTGTGCACCGATTAAATTACAAGGACGGCAGGCTTGTAGGTTTATAGGATTTAGATGTATGGCGTCATTCTTGGAAATGATATGTCGCTGGGATCAATATTTGTCTTTTTTTTTGTCAATTTAGGATCAATATTTACTAACATTATTTTGCTGTATGAAAAATGTAGTAGTTTTATAGGAGTAAGTACAATATGAACAAAGAAACGAAAAAACCCCAAGATAAAATTGAACCAAATACAACTTTGATACCTTTATTATACTATAAAGAGTATTCTCAGCCGATATGTCACCTTAATACCAACACTGTATCACTTACTGTACAATCACATATATACCTCTAGACATTTATACAGCTTATCGTCATGTACAGCTCAAAAACCAATCAATTAATTTTTAGTATTTGTGAAAGACGAATGCACTGGGATATATTCTAACATTGAAAGATTAATTCAGATGAAATCGTTGTGGAGTACCTGTGTAGACCTTTACCTATCTTGCTCTTTGTGTACACACCCACGTCGGCTCTATTGACATACCACGGCTTGTGCGAGCCAAACACACCTGATGCTATTGGCTATCTTCGGTAAAATTAGTTGTATAAAAGACCGATTTAAACCCGGAATCATTTTTCATTTTCACCTACCTTGGATGTCGTGATAAGCCCCAGGTATGCCTTTGAATAACCCCCGCTATCAACTCTCACTAGCCCCCCTTGGGGTTCAGTGTGACAGATAGAACTGGGATACTTGCCAAAGTGCACGTCCCTGGTTTAATCTCTATACTTTATATCCGACGAAAAGCTTCAATGCCAAAATATAAAGAGTGACGTGAACGGTATGATTATTCACAAAAAAAAAGTTAAAGTCGCACTTGGATTAAGCCTTTGCCATGTAGCGTTTACCGTGTGAAGCCAGAGACCTATCTGGAAACACCAAGTAACAGGTTTTTGTGAATGAATCACTGCTAAGCCTATGGAATGAAAGTTCGTAACATTAACAAAAATAAAATCCAAGAAAAGATTTAAACCTTAATATCAGGAAGTAACCCCGAACCAAGTTCACTTAAAAATGCGCGAGCTCATTGCAGGGCTATTTTATAGACGACCAAACATACAAAGTTCGTCGTCAAGAAACACATACACGCATAATACAAAATATGCTTATTTTCGCCATCTTAAAAGTACATAAAAGCATACTAGACCCAGTACAGCGTATTGGAATTAATTAGACCGCTATACCCGCGGTATGATCGTTTGAGGCGACCAATATGGGTCCCTCGTGGACGTGAATACTGAAAATTTAATTTGTTGATCTTCTTTTTTTCGGTCTTGTTACTGGGTCGTGTCGAACAACTCTAAACAATTTCTATAATAACGTTACATGTTTTAAATCTCTTTTCAAAAAAATAACTGTTTCTACAGTCTTAAACTCTCTGAAAACTGTTTGTCTCCCTTTTTATAAAAAAAAAAATGTGATTCACCATAGCCACTAATTCTTACATTCAGGATGACGTTTGTCTTTTACCTTACGTTTATTTGATGACATTGTTATATCACATTTGTTTTTGTCGACCATTTATTGACCCTGATGACCTCTCCAGCGTTGATGCTACATAAATGAACTCGTTCGTGGTTACATGACGTCATTATCGTCGACCAGTTTGTTTAAATTCACTTCCGAGTGCAGAGCTCTGGTAAATGAGACTGACTCTAATAAATACACAATAGTTATTTGGAAAATCTAGTCAGGGCTCCGTGCTCGTTGAGTTTTCCACTTAGCTTTGATAGTACCCCACTTTGTTAGTACCTGTCTGATATGTACAGATTTAGAATCCGTAGGTTTCAGATGTCGTTAAAAACGGATTGAAACATTTCTCTCATTAACGCGCTCTCTTTCAGCATTTAGACTAAACTGTATTTGAAAAATAAAATATTTTATTGATTTTTTATACATGGGAAATGCTTCTTTTCCAGGCGCCGGAAGTTGTAAGCCGATCCAGGCCCCAACCAATGGTAACATCGACTGTGGCGACAATATCCCCTTCTAGTGAGTGGCACAACTTCGTCAATACGGAGTACAGAACGTCTAATTCGTTTATACTTGTAGGAAATCACACAAGTCTAAATTAGTTATTATTTTGTTCGGCTATTTATAAAAGAAAAACTTCTAATACAATAGCGAATCAGTTCACAACTGTTTACATCTTAAATAGTTAACATATTTATTTGCTTAAAAAAATATTGTTTAAATACAGAAAACATGCAAGCAGTCTCGAGGATATGAAATTCTTGAAATTATCTGAAACTCTGTCGTCGAAAATATATTTTGATAAAAGAGAGGTAAAAAACGGGGTAAAAGTGATGTTTGTTTGTTTTTTTTATCTCCACAGCACGTGCACAGCTCGCTGTGACGATGGTTATAAATTCGAAACCAACGACAACATCATAGTTCGGGAGTGTGATTCTTCATCAGGGGAATACTTCCCCCTAACCGGGGAAAGTCTTGCCCCCGGGGAAAAACCCACCCTGCCGATCTGTGAACGTAAGTAACAAAGCAACGGTAGGGCGGGGGACGTGTTTTGACAAATTAATCACGGCAACATTGATGATAGGTTTTAACAAATTTATATTTTTTTGCTACAGATGAAAACTGTAATTAACTTTCTCAATCTACTGGACTGAGCCGACACGTTCCCTTTGGGAAAAAACATATTGATCGGATAGGGTGTCATAATGCATATATGCTATTAGTTTTAATTACAAATGGGATTAAAATATTAAGTAAACGGACAAATTAGACAGTTGTCACTGTACGAGGTATAAATGTCGTATGAGTTATCCCCTTGCAACATAATCGTCAGACTGCAATTTTAACCACAGTTTTCTCGACAATTTGCACTTTATGATAAGTCGTAATTTGGAACGAACCATTCTTATAAACTCTTACCTATAAGAAGATCTTTCTATGATTTATACGTCTCGTTCTTGTAAATTATGTTCCGCAAACGCAGGGGTCTCTTATATTTTGACTGTGCGTCTTTAATTCTTATAATCTTAATTAATGTGTTTGCTGTGTTTCTTCTTCTTCTTATGTCAAATGTTTCCCGTTCGACTATACTGGCCGGATACTTATACAAATTCTAATCAGTCGTCCAACGTGGCTATCGTAGCGTCTGATTTATTGACACATTTATGAGTGTACGCCAAAGGTCCCCCTCTATGCTTGATATTGCTGCAGCTTTGTACTTTTCCTACTTTACAACCACTTTGGGGACATAATTTAATTCAAATTTTGTCAACGAATTTTGGAGGGACTTTATTAAAACACAGTACTGTTTTATAATGTTTAAACTTTACTTGTTTACCATATGGCACATATGATTTAAGAGAGTACATGTATATGCTTGGGTATGAAAATGGTTTCATGAAAACGCGCTCGGGATTCATTCTCAGCCGTAATCTCCGAACCTTACGCGTGGTATAGGTTTCGCACAGAATGTTCAGGGGAAAAAATCGTCACTCGATTCAACTCATGTCAATATTTGTTGTCGGATTTGGGTCAGATTTAGACTTTTGTTAACTGCTGCATGCACTGTACAACTGCATGTTTAATTGATGTTATCTTACGGAACGCGCAGTATACATTGTCGGGCCAAATTAAACTTATTTTTAACCATATTTCATGCATTTTGACACTTTTCTTTCTTTCTTTTTATGAAGGCAATTGTAACGCAATTGAGGCAAATTCATAATTATCCGTTTAGAGGTTTTCGAAATATGACAAATAAATTTTGGAATTGTAGCTGGACCACGTGCATGAAGTTTTGGAAAGATAAAGAACAAAACAGTTCAACGTTTAATATCCCCTATGAAATATATAGTGTTAGAAGCTGATACTAAGATAATTAACCTTTTTTTTTCATTATTAAAATGCATGAAAAAGGGGACAGAAAACCCACTTAATTGTATCGTGGACTTAGGTAGCGACTCCGTGATTGTATTATGATATTATAAGTTAATGTACATACTTATTCTCATAAATATAGGTAAAACGAAAGTAAAAGATCACGTGATACTTCGGCAACCACTATCAAAACGGATCACGGATTAACAAGTTAAGATTACAGATCTAGAAACTCAATACCGGTTTAAGATTAAACTCAGAACTACATTTATTTATATCATAATTATTACCCCATTATCAGTATATTTCTTAGATAATTAAAATATAACAGGACGCTATTTACACTCGGGCAAAAATGCGATATGAAGTGAAGAAGAGTTGTCTTACCGGAAGTAAATCAAATCATCACAGATGGCGCGAAATTCGACTGATGAGACTGACACGACATTGGAATCTTATTCATCATTTGTAGCATCGAAGTAGGCCTAACACAGTTGATATAATAAGACATTTATTGGATTTATGTTTGCTGTAGTACTTTCACCTGTAACGCAATTAGCTGGTCGGAAACTAAGGAAATAAGTTCAAGTAACCCTTTTATCTGACACGGTGCACGTGACACAATGGATACTGAAGTAACTGTTATGCCGTATCGGTGTAGAAAAAAATATAGCCATTTCTTAAAATCTACATTTCCCCTCGAAATATAGAATGGTGGAAGCGGTTTGATTATCGGGTATTAAGATGTAAGATGAAGATTAAGGTGTAATAATTAATTGAAACAGTTTGTTGAAAATATTGTTGATTTTGCCTGAACAGTGATCATGATATTTTGTGTACATTTTTTGCCTTAACACAATGTCAATTATCACGTCGATTTCCACATATCACATTTATTAATATAAAGCACATAGCCAACAAGGCTGACTTCAGGTGAAAAGCAAAGCATTTGTATGATTTTACATATTTTACACTGTTCAAAACAGGTGATATTGACTCGTGTTAACTGCTCATGATCAGCATTGTTAGGTCACAGGCACTTGTGTAAGTAGTGGATTTTAGCTTAGGTATTAACTACCATATACAAGCGCATGTGGTTAGGTCCATATGCTTACACGGGTAGTTGTGATCATGATATGTCTATGCCTTAAATGAAATTTAAGTGCATATCATTATTATGGCATCTATAATGTAAAAAATGAAGATGGAAACATGAAGCATTTCCTTACAGTATTCTTGATGATAGTGAGTGACTATATATATGTATCATATATACAATGTATTTGCCAACATTTGAAATTTCTATTTGGGAGATTCTGCATGCATGCTCAAAATCAAAATCAAAAACATAAGTAACAGGTGTATATAAACCCCCTAGAGACAAAATAACCCTTTAGGTGACATATATTTTGAATAATTTAGCAAATTTACTGGTTGAAAATGTGAGTCTCCCTCTGCATGTGAATAGGAAAGTTGGCAAGTATGCTATTTATACTGTCAGACTTCATTGTACTTATTACTTATGATTTGTAATATATATATAGAAGGCTGTGCAGTGTATGCGGAATTTGTGTGATAAAATGTCATTTTTCATCTGAAAACAATAATATTTTTAACAAATAGATCCTTTAAATATAGTGGTCATAGTTAACACTGTTCTAAAGACATATGGTTCTTGTTCTGTATTCTTTATAAAAATAACATCCCCTTGACATATTTATAATATACTTGCCAACTCTCTGCAATTTCCATTGGGGAGTACATACTGTACAATGTATGTACATGTGTTCTAAATAAAAGACATACATTACAGACCTGTGTCTATATACAGCCGAGGGGGGAAACATCCCTTTTAAATGGCACCCTTGCTTTGAGTTGTTCTTATATACAGTTGAAATCATCAGACATTTGGAAATAAAAAAGTTTAGCAAAATAATTTTGAAAATGCTAATTTTACAGCCAAAAATCTAGAGACTCGTTCCAAAATAGAGTTGGCAAAAATGCAAGTATGTGACTGCAGCTGTATGCCATGACATTTAACTTGAATCATTAATATTTAGATGGGGATTTATTAAAAAGTTACCTATGATGTATGATTGATATATAAATTACACTGTGAAGTGTCTTTTATGTGTATTAAATTGTTGGCATAAAATATTTAAATTATTATAAAACTACTAATTGTACAATCTTTTTTTCCCCGCAGCTGTTTGTCCCAAAGGGTGTCAAAATGGTGGTTCCTGTGTCATGCCGGACACCTGTGCCTGTTCTCAGGGATGGAAGGGACTCCACTGTGAAATAGGTAATTTCTGGGGGGGTTTTAACAGTATTTCTTGTAATGTCATGAAACATTTTATGTATCATCAATTTTTGAAAAGAGATGGGCTATCTTGTCACAGAACACCATGTTGTTAAAAAGAAAAGATATTACAAACAGGATGTTGTTAGTTTTGTGATGAATAACAGTCAAATTTCTCTTGTACAATGTAGATTGAATACTTTTTTTTTTTTACGTATACATGCTAAATGTCAAAATATTCACTTCACTTGTGAAATATAATGGGTCTTTTTAGTTTATCATTCAAATCCTTTATATATATATATATACATATAGATCAGATTTTATATTCATTGTATTATATTTTGTTTTAAATATAATGAATTTGCAAAAGTAAACAAAATTTTTGAACACTTGTCATGTATAAATGCAACAATTGAACATGAACACAGGTTAGCACTGGTTGTAAAATCCTTGTATCTGTTACAGTTGGCAGTGGGTCCCCTTCAGAGGTTAACCTCCCCACAGGTCTGCCACCCACAGGAGCCCCTCCCAGTCATTCTGCATCCTATGATGCAACATGTGTAGCCTGGGGACAGGACCACTATCGGACATTTGACCGCAAGGTGTATTCCTACCAGGGTCAATGTGAATATGTTTTGCTGAAGGACTGTGCAGCCAACACGTACAACATCCACGTTATAAATGATCAGGCGTGTTCGCCCGGAGCACCATGTTCAAGACAGGTTGACATTTATTTCGGAAACGTGAAAGTTTCACTTAAGAGGGAAGCCACAGGGCCAGCGGTTCATTGGGATGGATCATTGATGACATTGCCATCGACTAGAGACGGACATGTTTTCGAAAAGCTTGGCGCGTACATCATCGTCAGAAGCACTCTAGGATACATGTTACGGTGGGATGGACGGGAGTCTGTGTTCCTTGCAGTTACGTCAGATCAGCGCGGTAATACATGTGGACTTTGTGGTAAATATGATGGGGACCAGTCCAACGACTTCCTGACAGATTCTGGAAAAGTTGTCTCCTCTGCTGCCAGTTTTGCTACAACATGGAAAAGATCTACACTTGGGTCAGGTATGTTGACTTATAATACATCTTCAGTTATATATATATATATAATATGTGACATAATAATATCCCTGTGTTTATCACAGGCACCTGTTATATTCCAACATTATATAAAATGTACTGTAATGCCTTCTTAAACATCTGAAGTTGTATAACATATGACATATCCCTGTGTTTGTCACAGGCACCTGTTTATTCCTATGTTATATATAAATGTACTGTAATGCCCACTTATAATATATCTTTAGTTAAATAGTGTGTGACATATCCCTGTGTTACTGTTTATCACAGGCACCTGTTATATTCCTACATTATATAAAATTTACTGTAATGCCGACTTATAATACATCTTTAATTAAATAGCATGTGACATATCCCTGTGTTATTGTTTATCACAGGCACCTGTCCTGATGTACCACAACAGACATGCAGTTCCGCTGCTGCCACACAAGCTCAATCCACCTGCTCCACAATCATGGGATCCGCCTTTCAGTCGTGCCATTCGGTAGGTGATGCTGACGTGGTCTCGCAATTGTCAAATAGTGCTTTTTGGTGACATAAGGAGTTGGTTGATTAAACCAAAGCTTCAGTTGACCCTTGACATTAAGTAATTTCAGAAGTCAAATAAAAATGTTCCCTGAATTTTTGAGTGTCAAAATATATATCAAATTGATCTGTTCTTTAAAACACAGGGATAAAAGCTCATTTTTTTGTGAGTCAAAACATACTCTCAAAAGTCTATTGAAAGCTCTGAAAACTGTTGGTCACAATTTTCTATTTTGATTTCTGTTAAAATGAGCAAATGTCGAGCAAATAGGTTTGTCTTTTTCAAAATAACTATTTAAAATTAAACTACAAAGCAGTTCGTAGCAGAGGAGGTGAGTTAACCTATTGAAGGGAGTTTGATGTAATGTTATGTTGGTTTACAGACTGTGGACCCCCAGCCCTACCTGGAGGCATGTAAGAGTGATTGCTGTAAGAATTCTATCCAGACCTGTACCTGTAACAGCTTCGAAGCCTACAGCCGTGCCTGTATGGAGGCCAACGTGAAACTCTCCTGGAGAACAAATCAGCTATGTCGTATGTAGACTTCTATGTATTCGTAGAAAACATGACTATCAGCGTTCTTTTTAAGTTTTGGATGAGGGACATGGTTAACTTGAAAGAATAACCATTTAAATGTTCACATGCTGTAATGTTGACCAATGCCTTACTCGCCCTCTAGATCTGTAACAAGGACGAATAAATTATGAAAGCAATTTTTTTACACAAAGTACTAATAATATTAGTAGTACTACTATGCATATCAATTAACGCCAAAAAAATCCAAAAAATAATTATAACATGGGCATTATACACGGATGTGCACAATATGCGTATATTTACGATACCTTTAGAGCGAAATTACTTTGAGAAAATCTGGATTTTACTGGTGAAATGTAAACGTTTGACTGAGTGAAAGCTTCCCTGTGTACCGTATTTTAATTATTAAGTAGCTGTTCGAATTCCTATCTTTAAATTTACACTTAAGATGTAATGTATATGTATTTCAATTTTACTATTTCACTAGCTGTCCAGTGCCCAGGAAATTTTATTCATAAGGAGTGCGGAAGTCAATGCGCAAGAACATGTGGCTCCAGCACAACCTGCTCCGACACTGCATGTATTGACGGATGTTTCTGTCCGGATGGTATGGTTGTATCTGGGGACACCTGTGTGACTCCTGCTCAGTGTCCTTGTAAACATGGAGAGCACCTCCATCAACCAGGGGATACTATCAAGAAAGATTGCAACACCTGGTACGTATGTGTACTGACACAGGAATGGTCAGTGAGGTCACAAGATTTCAGTTCTATTTTAATAAATTTGAAACATTGACAAAACTAAATTGGATTTAGTATTCATTTACTTTTTTCTCTTTTCTAAAAAAGCTGAACTAATTATTCTACAAACAATTTTTTTAATGTGAATAGAATAAAAGATAAATCTTATCTGCCTCATTGACGAATCCACATGTCAACTAAAAGAACAAACCGAAATTGACGAATTACGATAGAAAATCTTCAGTACAGATATGTGTAAAATATCTAAAACATGTAGAATATCCTCTTGACAAATATCTATCTCATGAAAGATTTGAGAATAAGAGAAACATATACTGGAACAAATTTTGCTTTCAGCACATGTAAAGATGCAGCCTGGGACTGTACCCAAAGGAAATGTAAAGCAACGTGTTCGGCTACTGGCGACCCTCACTACATGACGTTTGATGGCAAGCGCTACAATTTCATGGGTGAATGTTCTTACTACCTGGTGAAGGTGTCACCAAACTTCAACCTGCTGGCAGAAAACATCCACTGCGGACACGGGACTGCTTCTTGTACCAAGTCAGTCACGATCGAGTACCAAGGTCACACGATCAAGATGGGTTCCCAGCATGCACTCACTGTAGACTCGGTCTCCGTTCCTAATCTGCCCTACCGAGGAACTGGCATTGTTGTAGATACAGTCAACTCCCTGTTTATAAAGGTATGGATATTTAAGCAATAATTCCATGTCTGTGTTATGTACTGAGTCTTGATGAAAAGTTCTTCTTCTTCCAATAATCTGTATACCACCTCTGTTGTATTGTCACAGATGAAAGGTTATGTGAAAAGAAAGCAGGAATATTTTATGATTCCATTTTTTGTTTGTTTCCATTCTAAAGTATTATGTATCAAAACTATTTGTCATTCATAACTCTGTGCGTTTCTATTACAACTGTTAACAATAGGACTGTCACAGTTGAACAATTTATATCAAGGTATACATCACTAGTTCTGCTGGCTTGTAGATCTATTTTCAGGCACTAGTATGTTGAGTGGAAAATTCACTGCAAAAGGAAAGAAGTAGATTTTTTTTTGGTCTTTTCAGCTCAAAATTTTTAAATACAAATTTTCAAAGGTGTGAAAATTGTTAATTTATAGGCTATCCTGGACAATGGTGTGAGTATACTCTGGGACGGGAGAACACGTGCCTATATCACTGTGCCTCCCACCTTTGTCAACAAAACCCAGGGCCTGTGCGGCACTTATGATTTCAAGCAGTCCAACGACTTCCTGACAAGAGAGGGTGACATTGAGACTTCGGAAACAAACTTTGGGAACCGATGGAAGGTGAACCCCACCTGTAAAGACGTAGGGGAGGTCGTAAATGCCTGTGAAGACAATGCCCAGAACAAGGCCAAAGCAGACCAGTACTGTTCCTATCTGTCTGGTGACATCTTCAAACGTTAGTACAATTTCATAGATAATAACTTTTTTCAATTTATTTTGATCATTGGTATCAACCACTTGTGCATTAAGCAAGAAGGAAAACTGATGTGCTGGTCTAGTGGGTCTGCCCACAAACTCCCCCCCCCCCCCCCCCCCCCCTTCTTTGATACTCATGTCTACTGATTTGATTTGAGATTCAATGTTTGTATGTTTTCCTCTCCAGCATGCCACAGTGTTGTGGACTACACAGTGGATCTACAAGACTGTAACTTCGACATGTGCCAATGCCTTGACAACATCAAAGATTGTCTTTGTCCCATCTTGGCAAGCTACGCTCAGCGATGTGCCTCCTCAGGGGTCTCCATCCCATGGCGTCTCAACGTCTCCGAGTGTGGTAGGTATCCTTCAGTCTGTCAAACCACCCATGATAAGAGAGTATATCTAAAACATTCTATGGCATTGTTGATTTATTTTGTTTATTTCATCTTGTGTTTTTTTTTGTTTTGTTTGTAAAAAGCATAGGAATATTTTTTCAGAAATGATTTACTAAAGTATTGTAATTCTGGTGAAAAGTTTCCAAATCTTATTTACAGTTTTTGATGTAACATGTTACTGTGTTAGATCTCAATTAAAGCTAATCGATGGGTATACTACAGTATGCCTGCACACTTGTACCTGACATTTACTTACTTTGTACAATCTGCAACGTTATGTTATTTTACTTTTGTCCTTCACTTCACCCTGGGTGCGGTTCTTTGGTGAATTGTAAGGGGACATCACCCCATAGGCAACATTGCTGGGTGTAAGACTGTTATGTGATGCAGTAATAAATTAAGAAAACTATTGGATAGTATCTCCAAAAGCTTCCAGTCTCGTCAATTAATTTTGGTAAATGAACTTTCATATTTTGAGTTTCTTTGTAAAAAGTTAGTTCATGTTTCTGTTATTTTCTTTTTTTTCTATTAAATTTAGATTATTTTATCATATTGGGGGGAAAGTACAACAAAAAACAGTTGGTAAGGGGGCTGAAATATGATTTTAACAAGGATCAAAATGATGCTGACATCTCTATAACCTCTCCCTTTTTACTGCCTTTTTTTTTAGCTCTGCCATGTACTGGAGGTCAAGAGTACCAGGTGTGCCCTAACGAGTGTAAGCGTACCTGTAATGTTCTCGGGAAGTATCCAGACTGCGAGCAGTCCCAGGAATGTGCAGAGGGGTGTGGCTGTCCAGCTGGTGAATCTCTCAATGACAACGGCGAGTGTGTGACCATTGACCAGTGTCCTTGTGTGTTTGGTGACCGCCAGTTGGAGCCAGGCAAAGCTGTCATGATGCAGGATAAAATCTGGTATGGCAAACAAATTTGTTGTGTTTCTTTCTTTAGATCTTACTTAATTAGGGTAGGTACATTTTCAAACAATTTACATTATAGGTTACATAGAGACTATGTTTCAGACCGTTGTATAACCGCAGCCAAAAAATATATTTGGATAGGCATTTAAAACTGAGTAAGTAATAGTGGGCCCCAAGACAAAATTAATTGTGGGTGTTGTGTGTCACAAAAATGTGCCTCCCTATGGAACAGCAACAAGGCATCATATGACTTGTAGCATAAGGCAAAAAGTCCTTAAAGTCGGTATATAGCATTATGTAGTAACATATATTCCATGGATGGCCAAGGGTTACATAAGACATTCATTAATACAGGAGATCACTCGGTTAGGTTTGATACTACTTACATGTAAAATGTTGATGTCCTATAAAATCAGTCTTTGTTACTTTGTATCCTCTTTACGATATCCGAACAATTATGAGTTACAGGTCAATATCTGATATTTCAACATTTTCTCATTGTAGTACATGTCGCAGTGCACGCTGGGATTGCCAGATACCGTCCCCCAATGTCGCTGTGGCCACCATCTCGTCCCCTTGCCCGGACAGTGAAGAATACACCAACTGTACTTCTGACTGCCCTGTGACTTGTCAGAACATGGCCACGCCACCCAGCTGTCCCACTTCATCCGATTGTCAGCCAGGCTGTCGCTGTAAACCAGGATATGTGCGCGAGGGCGACAACTGTGTCCTGGCTGGCCAGTGTCCATGTCACCATGGCGGCAAGGCATATCTTGAGGGAGAGACCATGATAACAGACTGTAACCAGTGGTTTGTACATTCACACTTTTCTTGATCATGGCAATGAGAGTTATCTTCCCTTAATTTTCTATTTAATAACTCCCCATGATGATGCCTCCACTATACTTAGTGAAAAGTGTATCCAGTCTTTGAAAGTCATTTTGGTCTCTGGAAAAGCTTACAATTTTTCTCTGACAGGTCATTTGATATTTTAGAGATTTTTTTCACCTTTTCAATGACAAAACCAAGGGAGGGGGAGTAGTGTATCCACATTTAAACAAATGCTTGTTTTACACACTCCCAATGAATTCCAGGTAGCATAACCTGATATGTCCCTTGAACTTATTCCTCAGAAATATATATCTCTCTAATCTCTATTTGTACCTCATTATAATTATAATCTACTTTAAACATAGCATCCATTATCTGCCCTGAACACCCAGCAATATGTCTGTTTGAGAGTTGCTTGTTGCCTCCTTGCAGTGTGTGTACCAGCACCAAGTGGGTATGTGAAAACAAGGACTGTCCTGCCGTCTGCAGTGCCTATGGTGATTCCCACTATCA
This sequence comes from Mizuhopecten yessoensis, assembly GCF_002113885.1. Classification (NCBI taxonomy): domain Eukaryota; kingdom Metazoa; phylum Mollusca; class Bivalvia; order Pectinida; family Pectinidae; genus Mizuhopecten; species Mizuhopecten yessoensis. The sequence continues at coordinate 538,409 of NW_018408788.1, read as the reverse complement.
CACCTTCGATGGCAAGACCTACGAATTCCAGGGTAACTGTGACTACGTTCTTGCCAAAGCAACCCCGGATAACCCCAACCAGTTCCAGATCACCACGGAAAACATCCCTTGTGGAACTAGCGGTGTCACATGTACCAAATCTATCACTTTCGAAGTGGGAGTGCCAGGTGAGTACATCATTTTTCATAATAAATGAAATGTGGCAATTTTCATTTTAATGCAAAAGATAGAAGATTAATCATGTACTGATAGAAAATATGTATGGCATATAAGTGACCCCTGCAGATTGTTTTCTTTTAACGAAGCGATAAAAAGGGTGTTTTAAAAAGACAGAAGCAATATATAGTGTGTTAGGGAAACGCACAAAATGAAAATTAAAATAACTTTATTTTCTTGTAAAAGCAATATCATTTACTGTCAATGAGTATGGGTATAAATTAGTAATGTCAGCAAACAAAACAAATAACTTAAAAATTTAAATACTTCTGAAGCACTATTTAGTGATTAAATTACATATCAGTATGAAAATCCAATATTTGAATCTGTTTACTAGTTAAAAGGGAAATAGCTATATTTGATGTTGCATGCGACCACTGTTTACTATTTTGCAGGGAGCCTGAACTTCTTCAGGATCCAGCTGATACGAGGCAAACCTGTGTATGTAGAGTCAACCTCTCCCTTCCACAAACAGGAGATCGGCAACTTTGTAATCATCACTACGGACAGTGGTATCACACTGACATGGGACAAAGGCACACGAGTCTACCTCAAACTTTCTACTATTCACAAGGGCAAGGTATATCCCACAGTTCTAGCTAGTATACCTCTCACACAATGTCAGTGGATATTAGAGTTTACATTTAGAAAAAACAGTAATTGAGTGAAGTTGTGATTTTCTTTCCGAGAGTCAGTTAGTACCTAGTAAAGCTTAAAGTTCTACTCATGCAAGAATTTTGAACATTTAATTTCTTTTTCCATGAAACAAGATGAGAAATAAGAATTGACACATGTCAATAATATATAAAAAAAACCCAAGTTTTTTACTTGGATAAATGGAAATAGTATCAGAAATTCATTGCAGGTAGCTTCCGAAGTTGTGAGTTTGTTATTATTTGAAGTGCAAAAACTCCCGGCTTACCCAACAAGCTCAACCTTTATCTTGTAGTTTTGACAAGGAAATTTTCATCCAGATTTGAAGAAAGTGATGGTACATTGTTATTTTCCATTTTTAAGATTGTTAGCTGTGGAATAGTGAGGGCCATATCATAATTTAACACACAGTAACTTCATGTAATATCATACCACAGGTTGTTGGTCTGTGCGGAAACTTCAACGGAGACCAGTTGGATGATTTTACTATGCCCCAGGGTGGACCCCCAGCAGTGAAGGTAACTACCTTTGCTGACAGCTGGAAGGTTCGCCAGGCCTGTGCTGCTCCAGGGGAGATAACTGACACCTGTGAGGCTGCTCCACACCGCAAACCTTGGGCACAGCGAAAATGCAGCATACTGCAATCACACGTCTTTAAACCCTGCCATCATCTCATCCCTGTACAGGAATACTTAGACAGGTATATACATGTAGAGAAACATATTTTGCCTGTATTAATATTTTAGCACTTTTCAAACTTTAAATATTTTGCTTAATTATGATTAATTGAATTGAAGTTTCTTTATATTGTTTTCTGTTGTATATATATTGTTAGTGTGCACATTCTTGTAATGCCACATTAAGTTAAATTTTGATAACACATTGTTATTGTAACACATGATAGAAATTGTTGCATTTTTAGGAAAGAGTTGTTTTATAACTGAATATAACAATACAGTGATTACTACGTGTTACTATAATTAGATGATATAATGGATCGCAGGTGTTCTTTAAGATATGTGTATCTGTTACCTGTAATGTTTACAGTATTTAAGATAGACATTTATGTACATGTTATGATGTTTTCTTTGCATGCTCAATATGTAAACCAACCAAATAAAAACATGGTTCAGTGTAATTGGGACTTCTGTTTGTCACATGAGTTTGTTTATGTCACTATTTTTTTATTTTATTTTTTATTATACTTTATTAATATTTCACAGAAGTGTTTTGCTGCAGATTTCAGGTCTAGTAGTCATGGTCCAACTTTGCTATTAATTTCCTATGTTGTATGATTTGCAGAAACTGAAATTTCATTCCAATTTATACTGGCATGTTAACTCATTCACCCCTAAAGACACATTTGAACTCTTCCAATTCAAAGGTTGGAATAGTTCATTATGAAATTTCAGGGATGAATGAGTTGAGGAACAACAACAGTTGAGTGCCTGTATGACGAGCAGTTCCTTTTGTTGACAGGTGTATCTTTGACACGTGCGCCTGTGACCTGGGAGGCGACTGTGAGTGTCTGTGTACTGCCATCTCTGCCTACGCTCACCAGTGTGCTATTAGTGGCCTACCTATCAAATGGAGAACAGAAGAACACTGTGGTATGTGTGCCTGTCAAAACCGAACCCAAGATAAATCTTTAACAAATAAGTTGATATACATTCAGGAGTAGACATTAAGAATAGCCCTGTAGGCTGAGTCTAGTGAAATCTTCTGAAAACCACTTGCCAAATTTACTTGTCAAATTTGATATTACTTATTATGCTGAATACTATTGGGTTGGTGGAATTTGCAAATGGAATAGCAAAAGGGGAATCTACTAACCTGATTGACAAGTGCACTTTTTGGCGGAAATTAATTTCTAGCCCTGACACATTTACACATAAAGATCTTTAAAATACATTAAATTTAATATATGTATAGTTACGCCTGACACAGAATGACAGTGGAGTTATCAAAACAAACCAAATAATTTCTTGAAAACTATTTCCTTAAGTTCTTTCAGATATTGAGAGGTGATAATTTTGAATGCGTTGTAAGTTGTTCCAATATTTATAATACTGGAAAGAGTTAGACAAAAGTGACGGAATTTAAGAAAATTTTGTAAAACATGTTAAACATGATTGTGCCAAAGTACTGTTAAACATTATTTTATAGATAGTATAGATGTACCTGACTGTTTTATAATGTGTATCTATGAGAGACTAAGGAATAAGGTGAGTGATATTTCTCTTATGAAATTTGTGTTCTGTGAAATAGTTACAAAGTATTAAAAAAAAAATTCACTCCCTCTGTCATAAAGATTTATCAGTTTTAAGAAATTGTTAAGATTTACCGGGCAATGACATTTTACTGTATTTTTGTCTTTCAGCCATCCAGTGTGAGGATTGTGAAACTTACAACCCTTGCATTTCCCTGTGCCCAAAACGTACCTGTGACAACCACTTGGTCTACGACACTGTCACATCCGGCTGTCAGGAGCAGAGCTGTGTAGAAGGATGTGATATAGCACCATGTCCATCTGGACAAGTGTACGACAGCTCAACTAAACCAATGAAGTGTATCCCAGAGCCCTTCTGTAACACAACTGTCTGCACTGTCAATGGGAAGGAATACCGTCAAAACGAACGCATCACTGACGGCTCCGTCTGCCAGGCTGACTGCGAGATATGGTAATTATAGTGCAGGACAAAAACAGAACTTTTTTAGGATTTTTAAGATTCTTATTTACTTGTTCGTTTACCATTCAAATTTTTCTACTGTAAACATACAATAGGTAAGTGATTGAGCATCAACACCACGGATACCGTAAACGTAAGTCTTTTACTAGTTTACATATTTCGGATGGCTAGGCCAACTGTTATCCCAACCATCGTCAGGGTTCTGATGACAGTTGGCCTAGCCATCTGAAACATGTAAATTAATAAAACTTACATTTACAGAATCTTTGGTGTTGAGGCTCCGTCACTTACCTACTTGTTTTAACCTTTGGGCGGGTTCTACTAGAGTACTTCGGTATCCACCACAGATTCCTCCACCAGTACCTCAACCTACCACTGCCCACAGGATGATAGATCTCCTCGCCCAATAATTGTGTTGATGTTCCAATACATTTACATTTATTTATTTCAATATTTAAAACACAGAATACAAGAATAATTGATTTGTGATTGTCCTTTTTGAGGAATTAACATTATCACTTTATATATGACGTTGACGTTCTTATATGAAGTCAATGGCAAAAGAATACATCTGGCATGTTGTGTACAACCTATTAAGACACAAGTTTCTCCCATACTTTTAAATGTTAAAGTGACAGCTATCCCACAGCACACAGCAGTCACATTCAAGTGTAAGGATATCTCTGTCCTCTGAGGTCCAGGTTTTATTCGCATTTTCACAATTAAATCTACTCATAGTTTACCATTATCACAATCTGTATGTGTATGAAGATAGGGGAATTCCGTCATTGGGTGTAGAATTTGGTATCGGGACACCAGAATGTTTAATTTTGATCCCAAATTCTACACCCTTGAGTAGAATTTCAGTATCAGGTAACCAAAACAATAAAACATTGTAAAAGTCTTTTAATGGCATTGGATATCCAACTATTTCATGTAAATCAAGATGAAATGGAACCTAGTTGATTTAAATCCCCTTCATAGTTTCGTCATTAAACATACCAGGCAATATCATTTATCTCCAGTTACTGTGACAACGGTAAGATCAAGAGAAACGGCTACTGTAGTACAACACTCGGGCCATCTACAGTACATAGTGGCAACCCAACTCCTGGTCCAGTGCTTGGTCCCGATGGCCGCCCTACGGCTGGTCCTAGCTCAGGTCAGGGCGGAAAACCAACTCGCCACCCACAGCCTGGTAGCCATAACAACCCAACAGCTGGTCCCGGATACACTAAACCACACCAAGATGGAGGCTTCACAACCTTACCACCTGGTCCGACCGTTCTACCGCCTGTGTGTGTGGCAAATGGCTGGACAAGCTGGATGAGCATTGCTGTGCCCACAGCATTCAACCGAGGGGATGTGGAAACAATGGAAGGACTGAGAGAGAAGTATACATTCTGTGATGATAGCATGATCACAGAGATCCAGTGTCGAGTCATTGGTACAAACACAATGGCTGGCCAGGCCGGACAACGCGCCACCTGTAATCTGGCTAAAGGGCTGGTGTGTAACAATGCATACCAACGCAATGGCGAAATCTGCTATGACTACGAAGTTCGATATAACTGTGATTGTGGTGAGTAAGGAAGAAAATGAAGTCATATGTAAGATGTGAAAAATGTCAAAGTACACTATTTAAATTTAATTTATTGTAATTTTAAGATATATTCCGAGAAATAATCATTTACTCTTAATTAGAGTAGATCACATTATGTATGATCAATGAATTTTCAGTGTCAGTTGAATATGTGATGCGAATTTCTAATTTATTGACCTTTGCAACTTTAAATCATTTGTACAGTGATCTTTATATCAAATCACTCTAGCCAATTCTGATCTTTGTCTTAATTTTCCCAAATGATTGGTCCCTGCTAAATCATTCTGGAACCGTAGTAATTGAGCTTTGACTTATCCAAACTCTATTTTGATAATCAGTCCCTGTCCCCCAGTCTTGTTTCTTCTTAATACTAGTAAGTCTGTTATGGGTGTACTGGCACAGGAGCCTGTTCTGGCCCTGTACAAATGTTTATCTCGTCCTAATTACTATACAAGTAGGTTATTAATTAGTTGACTCATTGTCACCTTACTTATCACGAAAGGATACTTCCAAGTAGATACCCTAATGGTTTATTACCTTTACATTTTAACAATAAAGAATTTTAACTTAATGTATATATGAGTACAGTATATCATTCACAGCAATTTTCTTAGTTTTCATTCCTTTCAGCAATAGTTTTAAGTATTCTCTATACAAACTATCTACCTTCCTTGTGGTACTTAGTTTATATAGGGACCAACTTAACAGGTAGTTAGAAACTCTGTTAAAAAACAAAAATTGGTAATAACAATTAATAGATTTCAAATAAAATGTGATAACAAACATGTTTAAAATAAAAGCTATATCTCGTTTAATAGCTGTGATACTTTATTTCAGCTCCAACAGCAGCCCCAGGGTTAGGACCCAATGGTCAGCCGACAGCTGGACCAGAACTAGGACCCAATGGTCAGCCAACAGCTGGTCCAGGATTAGGACCAATTGGTCAGCCTACAGCTGGTCCAGGATTGGGACCCAATGGTCAGCCCACAGCTGGACCAGGATTGGGACCCAATGGCAAACCCACTGCTGGACCAGGATTAGGACCCAATGGCCAGCCCACAGCTGGACCAGGATTAGGACCCAATGGCAAACCCACAGCTGCACCTGTTATTGGTCCCGATGGAAAGCCAGTCTTGCCAACCCCTATGCCAGGTGTACCTTATCCTCTCCAGCCAGCCTGTGAATGGTCACTGTGGATGAACAGCTACATGAAAACCGCCTCAAGCAAAGGTGACTATGAAACAATGAGTAACCTCCGCTTGGCTTACTCTTTCTGTGAATTCCCGTCAAAAATAGAATGTCGTGTCTCTGGCCAACAAACTCCATTAAACCAGGCTGGTCAGATGGGTGTATCCTGTGACATCAACCGTGGTTTGGTATGTGAGGACATCAACCAGAACACTGCAGCTTGCCTGGACTATGAGGTGCGAGTCTATTGTAATGATGCCTGTCATCCAACAGCAAAACCAGGTCTAGGAACCAATGGCCAGCCAACAGCTGGACCAGGTTTAGGACAAAATGGTCAGCCTACAGCTGGACCAGGATTAGGACCAAATGGTCAACCTACAGCTGGACCAGAATTAGGACCAAATGGTCAGCCTACAGCTGGTCCAGGATTAGGAACAGATGGAAAACCCACAGCAGGACCAGGATTAGGACCCGATGGAAAACCCACAGCTGGACCAGGATTAGGACCCGATGGAAAACCCACAGCTGGACCAGGATTAGGACAAAATGGTCAGCCTACAGCAGGTCCAGGACTAGGACCCAATGGTCAACCAACAGCTGGTCCGGGACTAGGACCCAATGGTCAGCCCACAGCTGGTCCAGGATTAGGATTGAATGGCCAGCCAACAGCTGGCCCAGGATTAGGATCCAATGGTCGGCCCACAGCTGGTCCAGGATTAGGACCTGATGGAAAACCAACAGCTGGCCCAGGACTAGGACCCAATGGAAAACCCACAGCTGGTCCAGGATTAGGACCCAATGGTCAGCCCACAGCTGGGCCCGGATTAGGACCCAATGGTCAGCCCACAGCTGGTCCAGGATTAGGACCTGACGGGAAACCCACAGCAGGTCCAGGATTAGGAACCAATGGCCAGCCCACAGCTGGTCCAGGATTAGGACCCAATGGTCAGCCCACAGCTGGTCCAGGATTAGGACCTAATGGAAAACCCACAGCTGGTACAGGATTAGGACCTGACGGGAACCCCACAGCAGGTCCAGGATTGTGACCCAATGGTCAGCCCACAGCTGGTCCAGTATTAGGACCCAATGGTCAGCCCACCGCTGGTCCAGGATTAGGACCAAATGGTCAGCCCACCGCTGGTCCAGGATTAGGACCTAATGGAAAACCCACAGCTGGTACAGGATTAGGACCCAATGGTCAGGCCACAGCTGGTCCAGGATTAGTACCTGATGGAAAACCAACAGCTGGCACAGGACTAGGACCCAATGGAAAACCCACAGCTGGTCCAGAATTAGGACCTGATGGAAAACCAACAGGTCCAGGATTAGGACCTGATGGAAAACCCACAGCAGGTCCAGGATTGGGACCCAATGGTCAGCCCACAGCTGGTCCAGGATTAGGACCTGATGGAAAGCCTATACCAGGATTGACACCAAATCCACTTCTTGGCAAGACCACATATATACCCCTTACGACCACACATGGTCATTATACCCCAACTAATGGAGGTAAGTTGAAAGTTTAAGATATGTTTGTCACTCCTAGATTTTTTTTATTGTTTTATAAATCATTTGATTCTCACAATTTAGACTATTAGAAAAACAAATGTTGAATTGAATAAAGCTTCTTTCACATTTATTTCTGTATATTTTTAAAAGTGAATAGGATGACACGATTTGCTTTGTGTATTTATATTAGGTACTATACAAGTCATGTACTACGATCTGAAACAGTTACACATGGTTTAAAGATTTGGTCATGTAATGGCAAAACATATTGTTGATATGATTTAGAAGGGGAGAGGTAGTGGGATGGTTCAATAAAAGGAGGATGTATTTTGTAGTGAATTCAAAATGTACACTGTAGCTGATAACAGATGAAGCCATTTCCAAATGGTAGAGTACCTGGTGAAAAATCCCTAGATACGGGCTCTTATTGACAACACACTGTCAGAATAAATGGTATGCAAAATAACGCTTTTAACTTTGTACTTTTTTTATTTCTATTAAAATTCTATTTTACTTTGGGAGATTTCAGCCATAACTGAGGAATGATTTTCCTTCAAATGATCCCTGTCCTACTGCACTGTGGTTTTTGTATATACAGTTATCTCCCCTTAATTTCCATACCATAGCTCTAACTGTAGTTGGGTCAGAGTAGCTCAGTTAGAGCAATTGTATAACAAATCTTCACTCCAGGGTTTGAATATCAGTCTAGACCCACTGAATCTTCACACTCAGAACACCCTTGTTCATAAAATTTTGTTTATTTCATCTTTATTATTCTTTTCATAAAAGCCCTGTAAGGTCTGGTTTTCTTTTCAGAAATGATTTATCAAAGTTATCATCATAGTGGAAAACACAGTTTCCAATATGTTTTTTGGGGTGATATGGGATTTTAAGCATTGTTTTCAACTCATATATACTGATACACAAAATGATCCCATCTGACTGGGAAAAAATAGATTGGGTAAGCATTCACCTAGTTTAATCTTGGTCGCTTGTTTATGTCTTTTACTTTATATATGAAAACTGACACTTCTTGCAAAGCTTAGATAGGGTCAAATCTGTGAAGAATCAAGCCAAAAAGTAATTTTGGACCCTTTTAATGTCTATTGGCTTATAAAGGGTAAATCACTGTATGTATATGTTGAGTTACATAATGATATGTCTGTGATTCTCTGTAAGGATGTGATAATGAGCTTGGAGTGTCCAGTCCAGTCCTAGTTACCAACGACCAGCTGGATTCTTCATCATCTAACGGTGCTTCCACGGACGCTAACATGGCCAGACTCAAGGGAAATGCTGCATGGGTTGCAAGGTAGGTCTTTTTTGACCCAGGCACCTACCTAACTACATGGGTTTTCTTCTGGTACTCCAGGTTTCTCCAACATTCAGACCCCCGCATGCTTCCATTATGACCTAAAAGATTCATAAATATAAGTTAAAAAAAAATGATTCATGATTGTGGTAAAAGAAATAAAGTTTATATATAAACATTATTATTGTAGATATAATGACGACCAGCAGTTTGTACAAGTCAACCTGAAACAACCTACACGAATCTCTGGTGTGGTCATCCAGGGTAATCCCCTCGCACCACAGTGGGTCACCAAGTATGTTGTGCTCGTCAGTGACGATGGAGTGACCTTCAGCCCGTATCACGAGACTGGTGTTGCAGAGGAGATGATATTTGTCGGCAGTCATGACCAGAATACTCCTGTCTTCGCTAGATTTGATAGAGAAGTTCTCACAAACTTTGTGCGCATTCAACCCCGCGAGTGGCAAGTTGGCGTGTCCCTTCGATTTGATGTTCTCAGCTGCTATAAACCCTTGCTATCAGCTTCTACAGGTACCTGGTCTTTTCTAAGGTTTAAGTATAGATTCAGAATTTTGCCAGGGACAATTAGTTCTGTATAATTTAGCTACGTACACAAGTTAAATTTAATACCATATTAGTGTAAATTCTATATTGAAAGATGATTGTGAACAAAATTGTTTTGTGTTTGACATTTTTGTTGCAAGGGTACACAAATTAAAAAAATCTTGCAAGTATCCATTGGCAATAACTATGTGCTTACCATATTTGACAGAATTGAGATTTGTAACAGTGTTAAGCGTGATCTATACATATCAAATATAGGTAAACTTACCTCTTTAATTCCCTTTTACAGGCAACTAATCTTTCAATTAAAACACTTCCATAACAATTCTTGATGAAGAACAAATACATAAAAGAATCTTAATATAAAATTTGTCCATATCATTTAACATAAATACCTGATTTAGTACCATTTCAATTGTTAACAATTTTGAAATTAACAGTAACCCCAGGAGTAGGACCAAATGGTCAGCCTACAGCTGGTCCAGTATTAGGACCCAATGGTCAGCCCACAGCTGGTCCAGGATTAGGACCCAATGGTCAGCCAACAGCAGGTCCAGGATTAGTACCCAATGGTCAGCCAACAGCTGGTCCAGGACTAGGACCTGATGGAAAACCAACACTACCTGGTGCAGGATTAGGACCTGATGGAAAACCCACTGCTGGTCCAGGATTAGGACCCAATGGTCAGCCCACAGCTGGTCCAGGATTAGGACCTGATGGAAAACCAACAGCTGGTCCAGGATTAGGACCTGATGGAAAACCCACTGCTGGTCCAGGATTAGGACCCAATGGTCAGCCCACAGCTGGTCCAGGATTAGGACCTGATGGAAAACCAACAGCTGGCCCAGGACTAGGACCCAATGGTCAGCCAACAGCTGGTCCAGGATTGGGACCAAATGGTCAACCCACAGCTGGTCCAGGATTAGGAACCAATGGTCAGCCCACAGCTGGTCCAGGATTAGGACCTGATGGTCAGCCCACAGCTGGTCCAGGATTGGGACCCAATGGTCAGCCAACAGCCGGTCCAGGACTAGGACCCGATGGAAAACCAACAGCTGGTCCAGGATTAGGACCAAATGGTCAGCCAACAGCTGGTCCAGGATTAGGACCTGATGGTCAGCCCACAGCTGGTCCAGGATTGGGACCCAATGGGCAGCCAACAGCCGGTCCAGGACTAGGACCCGATGGAAACCCAACAGCTGGTCCAGGATTAGGACCAAATGGTCCGCCCCCCGCTGGTCCAGGATTAGGACCTGATGGAAAACCAACAGCTGGTCCAGGATTAGGACCAAATGGTCAGCCAACAGCTGGTCCAGGATTAGGACCTGATGGTCAGCCCACAGCTGGTCCAGGATTAGGACCAAATGGTCAGCCAACAGCTGGTCCAGGATTAGGACCCAATGGTCAGCCAACAGCCGGTCCAGGACTAGGACCTGATGGAAAACCAACAGCTGGTCCAGGATTAAGACCCAATGGTCAGCCCACAGCTGGTCCAGGATTAGGAACCAATGGTCAGCCCACAGCTGGTCCAGGATTAGGACCTGATGGAAAACCAACAGCTTGTCCAGGATTAGGACCTGATGGTCAGCCCACAGCTGGTCCAGGATTAGGACCAAATGGTCAGCCAACAGCAGGTCCAGGTCTAGGACCTGATGGAAAACCAACAGCTGGTCCAGGATTAGGACCGAATGGTCAGCCCACCGCTGGTCCAGGATTAGGACCTGATGGAAAACCAACAGCTGGTCCAGGATTAGGACCCAATGGTCAGCCCACAGCTGGTCCCGGATTAGGAACCAATGGTCAGCCCACAGCTGGACCAGGATTAGGACCCAATGGTCAGCCCACAGCTGGTCCCGGATTAGGAACCAATGGTCAGCCCACAGCTGGTCCAGGATTAGGAACCTATGGTCAGCCCACAGCTGGTCCAGGATTAGGACCTGATTGTCAGCCCACAGCTGGTCCAGGATTAGGACCTGATTGTCAGCCCACAGCTGGTCCAGGATTAGGACCTGATGGTCAGCCCACAGCGGGTCCAGGATTAGGACCAAATGGTCAGCCAACAGCAGGGCCAGGTCTAGGACCTGATGGAAAACCAACAGCTGGTCCAGGATTAGGACCCAATGGTCAACCCACAGCTGGTCCAGGATTAGGACCTGATGGTCAGCCCACAGCTGGTCCAGGATTAGGACCTGATGGTCAGCCCACAGCTGGTCCAGGATTAGGACCCAATGGTCAACCCACAGCTGGTCCAGGACTAGGACCTGATGGAAAACCCACTGCTGGTCCAGGATTAGGACCAAATGGTCAGCCCACAGCTGGTCCAGGATTAGGACCCAATGGTCAGCCCACAGCTGGTCCAGGATTAGGAACCAATGGTCAGCCCACAGCTGGACCAGGATTAGGACCTGATGGAAAACCCACTGCTGGTCCAGGATTAGGACCAAATGGTCAGCCCACCGCTGGTCCAGGATTAGGACCTAATGGTCAGCCAACAGCTGGACCAGGATTAGGACCTGATGGAAAACCCACTGCTGGTCCAGGATTAGGACCCAATGGTCAACCCACAGCTGGTCCAGGATTAGGACCTGATGGAAAACCAACAGCTGGTCCGGGATCAGGACCCAATGGTCAGCCCACAGCTGGTCCAGGATTTGGAACCAATGGTCAACCCACAGCTGGTCCAGGATTAGGACCTGATGGAAAACCAACAGCTGGACCAGGATTAGGACCCAATGGTCAGCCCACTGCTGAACCAGGTCTAGGTCCTGATGGAAAACCAACAACTAAAGGTATTATTATTATTTTGGATAAAGAAGTTTTGAAAGTTATAAAATCAGATAATGAGTTTGTTTAAGTTAACTTAAAAATCATTAAAAATGATATATTTATTGGACACTTACTTCGTACTATTGATGCTGGTCAAAAATGATTTTTTAGGACAAAACAGAAATGAATGAAGATATGTTGCTATCAATCCTATAGTTTTGTAACGGATTGTTTCCATAGCTCCCTGTATTGAACCAATGGGTGTTGACAACAGCATGATTGTCCAGGATACCCAGATGACAGCATCATCTTCCCGGGATTTGCTGTCTGCAGCATCTTTTGGCAGATTGTACAATGAGTTTGGAGCCTGGGTACCCAAGTGAGTACAATGATATCTCTGTAACTGTTATAAGAGTGAGTACCATTAGAATAAATCTATACCAGTGACCATATACCATATTTTTCATAATTAGCACCCCTCCCTCTATAAGTGCCCAATCCCTTTTTCAGGAAGAATTGTAATTCTATAATCCCCCTCCCCATTCCAGACCTTACCCGGCCTGATCAATGATTGACAGTACTTATACTTTTAAAGCAGAGATTTATGTCTGGTGATCATGGCTGAATTTCCTGTGAAGTGATGAAACATTTGATATCCAACCTCCAGTCACACTGGGATGTTTATAATGTCCTTCTGTTATACTGTAGTAACACAACTTGTTCTATGATAACTCACATTTTATCATCCTAATAAGTGCCCTGATTTAAGCTGATTTTATAAGCCCTGGGTGCTAATTATGGCAAACACAGTAATCACAATATTTGAAGAAAAAGGAAGGAAACATGTTTTTTTCATATATTTGTCTTTAATTTAATCTCAGCTTCTGTAAAAATTGTTCTCAATCTTTTAACCAATATTCTGGACCAATCAGTGAAACAAAGGAAACATGAACTTTCTGCTCTTAAGCCACCAGCATTTGATAAATGTGCATAATGATCTACCATTATGCAGAATAATATTTTCAATATTACCCTCTCCTCATGATTTTAAAAATTAACAATGCTTTTATTAATTTTAATACATTGTGTTTACACACAAACATGAAACCGAGCATTTATTTTGCATGTAAGGAGTGGCTACAAGCGAGACTGGATACAGGTAGATTTCCTCACCCCGGAGGTTATTACTGCAGTGATCACCCAGGGGAGTCCAATAGAATCCAAATGGGTGACCAAGTTTATCATCTCTACAAGTCAGGATGGCATCAGCTATCGTCCTTACTCCACTGATGCAACAGGAATGCCAAAAGTGTTCTACGGCAACACTGACGGAAGCAACAGGGTCATCAATCAACTCGACCACCAAATCACAGCCAGGTTCATTCGTATTATTCCTGTTGACGCTGCTGCTGGAGGAGTTGCAATGAGACTGAACTTCTTGGGTTGTTTCTCCAGTGCAACTCCAGCTCCAGGGAAAGTCACCAGCAAACCCCAAATCACGCCAGTACCAATTACTACCTTGGAACCAGGTATGTCTTTTCACTCTGAGAAACACCCTATAAGTACTGTATAGTTGCTAATATTTACGGGCAGATTTTATTTCGCTATATTCGGGTCACCAAAGGTAGCGCGAAAATATGAGACAGTAAATATTAACACCATGAATTTAAAGAAATAAAAGAAAGACCTGTTTACCCTTTTACTGCCAAATTATGAAGATAAACACCAATTCAGTGTAATATTTTATGATATTTTCATAAAACATTAGTAAAAGTACCCTCGTTAACGCAATATTTTTACTTGGAAATCATTAAGTCAGTTATATATATATATATATTGTGTTGTACAGTGTATTTGTCCATTGAGACAGTACAGTGTATTTTAGTGAGTATTTTACCATTGAGGCAATATGATATGTTGTGTGCATTTTACCTTTGAATCTGTAGGATGTGTTGTGTTGCAGTGTTTTTTACCATTAAAACAATAGAATATGTCTTGTGTTGTAGTGTGTTTTTTACCATTAAAACAATAAAATATATTTTGTGTTGTAGTGTGTGCTATACCTATGGGACTGGAGAACAGCCTCATTGTAGGTGACAGCCAGATCTCTGCCTCATCCTCCAAGAGTCCTAAGAACAATGCCACCCAAGGTCGTCTCTATGGTGACGGCAAAGGAAATGCTTGGATACCTAGGTAGTATACATTGAGTTATTTGACTTCCCAGATAACATGTTAATAGTAAACCTTTCAGAGACTTTACTACGCCTAAAAACAGTTGTGTTAGTTTCATTCAATTAATAAATCCATCAAAACATATTAAATATATTCAATATTTCTTTAACTTTTAAAAAATTTAAGCAAATTGCTTATTATCTAAAACCAATTGTTTCAGACTTTCTGATAAGAATCCACACATTGACGTGAACTTCCTAGAGGCCAAATCTATAACTGGGGTTGTAGTTCAAGGTCAAGGCAAGCTTCCACTGTGGGTCACATCCTTCACTGTATCAACAAGTTTGGATGGAAACACGTATGTACCATACAAGGATCACGGGAATGATACGAATGCTAAACATTTCCCCGGAGACAAAAACAGCTACACTCCAGTCACCTACCTCTTCAACAGGAAAATTGTTGCCCAGTATGTGAGGATCACACCAATTGAATATTACGGACTGCCCGCCATTAAGTTCAACATCATGGGCTGTAATCCATCAGCTCCTCGACCTACACTTGCTCCGTTGCCTGGCAGCCAGGGTGTCCCAACAGCTGCACCAAGTCTGGGAGGTGCTGCCAAGCCCACTGCAGCCCCAAATGCAGGATCATACAGCAAGCCCACTGCCATGCCCCTTGCCCCAGGTCATTCAGCTCCCACGGCTGCCCCACCAATTGGCAAATTTGAGGCACCACCAAAGGGTAAGGATGACAACCACAACACTCATATATGTTGAGAGATAGTCACATGTTGTATATGTTATACATAGTCTCTCTCTCTCTATATATATTGTATCCCAACATACTATATGTAGTCATTACATGGGAAGAGGGACAGTAATGCTGTTTTAAACAGTGAAGGTTAAAAGTTGGATTGGACTCTGAAGTTTTAAGCATGATTAAGATTGATTAAGATATCACAGATAAAGACAAATAATTGTATATAGTACATTTTTAGATGTAAAGACATAAAACAGAGATGAATGAAAACATGCTTGAAATAACAACAGTACTGTTTGTAAGTTTTATGAATAAACTGTACAGTAAATAATTAGAATCATTAACTATTAACATTTATGACCATTATTATTCTTGTGAAGCATTAAAATCCCAATCAAATTATCCTTTACCGGTTCTGCCTTGGATAATGTTTTGAAGCCTATTAAGGGAAACATCTAATCATCAAGTGTTGTATGGTATTATAAAGGAGAATGCATACCGGGTACTATAGACAGGTTGTTAGGACCTTTCCTAAGTGATCTGTTTACTTTAAAATTGTTCATCATTACTGAAATATTTCTTTGCGGCTCTCATCAGTTTGCCTGTCCACTATGGGCCTGCAGAATCACTATGTGGTGAGCAACAGTCAGCTGTCCGCCTCCTCCTCCAAGGATAACAACCATAGCCCCAGCATGGGCCGAATCTTCTCACAAACTGCCTGGATACCGAGGTATGTATTCCTCATACCCGGTTTTAAGTTAGATGTGAATGCATAATATAATCTAAGTAATATCCCAAAAATGTCTGGAGTTTTTTCCTCAGAGTTTTATCATCCTCAGAAAAAAATTGGGTAGGTAGGTAAAAATAAAATATTTTGGAAAATATTTTTACTATGCTTACCGCATATAGAGCAGGAGTTCTGACTTTAACAGTGTATATATCACGAAATGCCAATACAAACTTCAGGGCAGGCACAAAAATCTAGGGTAGGTATGGTTAGCGGAAATACAAGATTTTTTAATTGTATTTTGCCTTAGTATACAGTAAAAACCTTTCAAATTATCACCAACAAAACCAATGCTTCTGTTACTTGTCTAAACCAATCATCCATGTGACCGGTCTTTCTTTTGAGTGAAAATGGGTTTTGTGATTACTGAAGTTCAGAGCTCTCTACAGAGTTACCTAGTTAAGGTCTCATTTATGCAGGCTTACATGTAGTGCAGGGGCTGGTTTTCAGAGTATCTACAGCAAAACCCAACTTTACCATCGTCAGACTTCTAAGACATCTTGTAATATACATGTATAGTGAAAACTGCCTTGACAGACACGTAACTTTAACTCATTCACCCTGAAGACACATTTGAACTCTTCCAATTAAAAGGTTGGAATAGTTCATTATGAAATTTCAGGGGTGAATGAGTTAAGGACATCCTGTTATATATATAAAGTAAAAACATGACTTTATCATCACCTGACTTAAATAACGACCTGTACTGTCTGATATGAGTTTGTGGCTAATGAAGATTTAATTTCTGTACCTGTAACCTCGGTTTATATGGACACTGTGATAGCCAATCGATTGATTCAGTCCTTTTTATGTTCTTAAAGACAGATTTCACTGTACATTGATACCAAAAGTAATTTTAACTGATAACTCTTCATCAGAAATAAGAATACATTCTTACATAACATTTTCCTTAATTTTTGAAGAGATAAAAAAAGTTTACGATTTGAGCCTTTGTTCAGGTTTTAGTGTTATCCAAACTTCCGATTTCCCATCAAAAGGATTGAACTTCCAGCCTTTTTGTCCATAAGCCCATTTTCATCTCTGATTTCACTTGCAAAACTCAATTTTTTGATGTTGTTACAGTGCTACAGACAGTGCACCTTGGATCCAAGTTGACTTCAAGAAGCCTAAGTTGTTGTCTGGCGTCATCACAATGGGCGGTCATCTCTTGCAGCAGTGGGTAAAGGATTACAAGATTACCACCTCCCTAGATGGGAAGGTGTTTACCCCCTACAGCGATGTACCAGGCTCCCCTGTTGCCAAGGTGTTCAATGGTAACACTGACAGTTCAACTCCGGTCCGACAGCTCTTCAACCGTAACATCACCACACAGTTCATTAGGATCTACCCGCTGCATTTCCAAGGCTCAAGTCCTGCCCTGAGACTGAACATTCTAGGCTGTACTCCAGATACTCCTGCTCTGCCAACTCCTATTCCAGGGGCAACCAACAAACCAACTGCCATGCCTCTCCCAGGACAAGGAGGGGTGCCCACAGCGACTCCTGCACCTGGTGTCACTACCCTTCCCACTGTTGCACCAAACACAGGTAACTAAAGTCACAGCAGCTGCAACATGTTACGATTTCAACAGTAGAATCTTAAATTCCACTTTTATTGCTGAGACTACATGTTATGGTTCACCTGAGGTAGCGTGGTATAGAAGCAGTGACTGTTGTAATATGTTATGGTAAAGAAAACCAAGCCCAAACCCCATATGCATATAAACTTGATGAAATTAGCTGTAAAGAATTATTTCATGACCATAAAAAATCTTAAATGAATAAATGCAAGCAATAAAAGCCCAATGGACCTCTTGTTTTGGTTTACCTGAGGATAAAAGCTGAAACATATGTTGTAAAACATCATAGGAAAATAGAACAAACCCCATACCCTTTTACATATATGGTGTGATAAGCTATTTTGTAATGCAGACTTTCTTAATTATATAAACTTCCTTCGTTGCAGTTTGTGATGTGCCCATGGGCATGGCTGACCGACAAATTGTCAAGGACTTCCAGTTGTCAGCTTCCAGTTACCTTGACCGCTTCCACTCAGCTAGCCGTGGCCGTATTTACACGCAGAAGGACGGCAGCTATGGAGGTGGATGGATACCTGCGTACGTGTAACATAAAAGTTTAGGAATTGTTATATTGTAGCATGATATATCATTATTAACCTTAGTAATTTGCCTAAATTCTTCTAACCTGGGAACTGATTCACTGATTCATAAAACATTACATCAGGGCCAAGTTCTTTTTAACCTGGTTAGCTTTATAACAATAAATCTGGGACAATTAATAAAATATGGACTTACAAGACTAAAACTTTACCTACAAAGATTTTAAATGTCCTATAGACAAAATACATGAATATTCAAAAATCTTCAGACGTTTCCCAAATTTCTAATTTTGAATTCATTTTTTGAACACTTGTTTACCCTTTCACCCCTATGTAACTTTAGTAGACCCTACCATGCATTGATCTAGATGAGTTCATCATGGTCTACAGTGGTGAAAGAGTTAAGAATCAGGCTTGTCATAATTTAGCCCTGGAGAGAAGCAATTTTGCTTAAAGTGTTTTCAAAACATTTTACTGCCTTTCTAAATACTAAACTTATATCTGAAGAAACATTGTATGTTCGGGAACTTTCGCCCTATGCTGATACAATCTGTATTTGCCCAGAGTTAGCTTTGTACTTCACATTTGATTGCTGTGTTTATTAATGTTGGAATTTTAAAAATCTGCCTGCATTACAGAGGGTGAAAAAGGACAAAGTTAAACTGGCGAAAATATTCCTGTATACAGTACAAATTTGGTTGACCTTGAGTACTAAAACGTTATCTATTTTCAGTGTCAAGAATGACCGACAGTACATCCAGGTTGACTTCCTAGCCCCGTATCACATCGCGGGAATCATGAGCCAGGGCCAGCAAGACAGGAAATTCTGGGTTACCAAGTA
The DNA here is from genome assembly GCF_002113885.1 of Mizuhopecten yessoensis. Lineage (NCBI taxonomy): Eukaryota > Metazoa > Mollusca > Bivalvia > Pectinida > Pectinidae > Mizuhopecten > Mizuhopecten yessoensis. The sequence continues at coordinate 519,227 of NW_018408788.1, read as the reverse complement.
TGAGGTGTACTACAGTCGCGATGGAAAGAACTTCCTGCCTGTGACAGCCTCCATGACCGACAAGTCCCCATTGGTGATCTCCGGTAACACCGATCAGAACACTCCCATCACCAATACGTTCCCTATGATCTACGCCCGATACATCAGGTTAGAAATAATGCATTATTACTTTTGATTTTAAGGATCTCTGTTCCAATGAGGGCAAAACACTATTAAATACCACTGAAGTAACCTCCCCTTAACTTCATTTTGTATATAACTGTAGCATGACTGGGCCAGACCTGGTACTATTGTTGATTTAGTAGTTTACTGGAATAAAGCCAAAGTAATACATTTTTATGATGGATGGTCCAGGGTTTAAATTCGAGTCTAACCCTGTTGTATATTTCAAAACACTATTAAGTTCTACTGAAATAACCTCCCCTTAAGTTTATTTTGTGTATAAGTTTAGTACGACTGGGCCTGGTACTATCGCTGACTTGGTTTAAGTCACAATAATATGATGGATGGCCCCAGAGGTTAAAATCCTGGTCTTGTCTTATTGTATATTTACACTCAGTACACTGCTATTGATAATTTTTTGTTTATCAATTTTCATCTTTGTGAATTGGTTCATAAAAATGTGGTAAGGGTGTGTTTTTTTAAGAAATGATTTCTTATTGCTATGATCATGTCTGAAAAAAAGTTGAATGCATAGTTACAGTTTTGTCAGTGCACATGGATCCTCAGTTTGAATATATTATTTAATTAGTGGCTAATTTCAATTGAAACATTGTTGATTTAGTGATAATATTCTGAAACATGTGCTGATGCCATGGTGCTTTGATTTGATCCTGTAGCTTTATGTTAAAAGCATGCTGAATGAGCATATACTACCTTCCTCAAACAGCTTAAATTTGTGCAAACTTCAATAATAGATGAATGCCCAATTATATCCAGTTAAAAAAACATGTTCATGCTTTTCAGATCTGACTACCTGTATATCACTGTTCAAAATTGATGCAACTCTTTATTTCATGAGTATTTGATTTTTGCCAGGATTCGTCCACTGGAGTGGCACCAAGGTATTGGACTTCGTTTTAATCTTGTTGGCTGTTTGTCGCCGACCCCGGCCCCAACCACCATGGAACCATTCATCCCTGGCTCAACAATGGAACCCTTCAATAAGATGTCGACAATGGAGCCGTTCATTTCACCATCCACCCTAGAGCCGTTTGTGCCTGGTCTTGTTGAGAAAACGCCTGTACCGACGTCCTGCCTGTATTGGACACCCTGGATCAGTACAGTCAAGCCTGACCAGACCGGAGAGTACGAGACAATCTATAACATGAAGAACCTCATCCGTACGTGTGAGATGAACAAGATCACTAAGATTGAATGTCGGGCCGTCGGTTCACACATGACGTTCAATGCGACGGGTGAGGTTGGCATTATGTGCGGACTTGATTACAATGGTCTTGTCTGTCTCAACAACAAGCAACCCTCAGGACAATGTCAGGATCACGAGATCAGAGCCTTCTGCGACGAGTGTGCTTCTCATGTGACAACAACCATCCAGACCCCGCCTCCACGAGTAACGCCCAACACCAACCTTCCTCTGTGTAACGAGAGTAAGTGGTCGGTGTGGATCAACAAACATGTTCCCAGTGGAGATGGTGGCGAGGTGGAGAACCTGTCCACAGCAGAACGCCAGAGTCTATGTAATGGTGGACGTATCACAAAGGTCGAATGTGAGGATATGTATGGTGTATCCTACCTCAGCAGTGCTGCCTTGAGCTCTTGTACTCCAGAAAATGGCTATGTGTGTCGCGATGAGGATAACGCACCTCTTCCATGTGACGACTTTACATCTCGTTTCTTCTGTGATTGCTCAGGTAGGTAATGTTTTGAAATTGGAAGGGTAACTTTTACAGTTTTTGCAAAGCAGATTTTTAATTTTTAATTTTTGTTCTTAAAATTTGACCTTAGATCCACAGGTCAAGTTGTTGTGGTTCAGGTACTTTTTAGTGAAAGTTAAATAAATCTGATAGTAATTAACCTATCAAAGGGAAATTTGTTGAATTAATAGAACTAGACATACATAATCCAGAATTACCATAAAAATATATGGAATCTCCGGTTTATGATTTAGGTTTTTCTTTGTTAAAAAACATATTTATTTATTTTTTCCACTGCAAAGTATTAAATTAATTCCCAAAAGTGAATTATCCAATTACAGTATAATTTTCTACCTGTTATAGCCTAAGCAGTATAATATATTNCCCCCATTTTATCATTACAGCTTATATAAGTAAATAACATAATTTACTTAGTTATGAGATGTGAAGGGCAAAATTAACAGTGAGTGACAATTGATTTAATTGGCAAATGGTGAAAGTTTGACTAGGTGATAATTTCCTGGTAATACAGTTATTATTACTTTGATATTTATATTGCATATTATTAGTTAAACAGTTAATTCCTTTGGGTGTCTGTGAAATTGTGTAACCAGAGACCAGTGACTTGAGGTATCCTTCCCTGACTGAGGCTTCAGTCAACATTATCAACAATATTGATTAGGGTAGACTACCAAGGGTAGCCGGTTGAAGTGCAAGGGTCTGATTTTCACAAAATTTATTTAATATATAAGGTGTATTTAACTGTTATATTTTACTTACACGAATTTAAACCCTCAACAACAAAACTTGATTTCTCACCAGATATATTTCTCACCAGATAGTGTTATTAGATTGGTTGTTGAAAGATTTATATAGATTACAGATTGAAGTTAAGGAAAACTTAATTTTGTTTATATTGAACTAACTAACACACATTATATTTTAATACAGAACCAACAACTCTTGTGCCTGGTCAGCCCACAGCTGGTCCAGGATTAGGACCCAACGGTCAGCCCACAGCTGGTCCAGGATTAGGACCCAATGGTCAGCCCACAGCTGGTCCAGGACTAGGACCTAATGGTAAGCCCACAGCTGGTCCAGGATTTGGACCAAATGGTCAACCTACAGCTGGTCCAGGATTTGGACCCAATGGTCAACCTACAGCTGGTCCAGGATTAGGACCCAATGGTCAACCTACAGCTGGTCCAGGACTAGGACCCAATGGTCAGCCCACAGCAGGACCAGGACTAGGACCCAATGGGCAGCCCACCGCTGGGCCAGGACTAGGACCCAATGGTCAACCCACAGCTGGTCCAGGCCTAGGACCCAATGGTCAGCCAACAGCTAGACCAGGACTAGGCCCCAATGGTAATCCTATATTATATGGTCCAGGATTTGGACCAAATGGTCAACCCACAGCAGGACCAGGACTAGGACCCAATGGTCAGCCCAGAGCTGGACCAGGACTAGGACCCAATGGTCGACCCACAGCTGGACCAGGACTAGGGCTCAAGGGTCAGCCCACAGCTGGACCAGGACTAGGCCTCAATGGTCAGCCCACAGCTGGTCCAGGACTAGGACCCAATGGTCAGCCAACAGCTAGACCAGGACTAGGACCCAATGGTAATCCTATATTATATGGTCCAGGATTTGGACCAAATGGAAAACCAACTGCTGCCCCTGAAAAATGTACACGGTGGTCAGCTTGGCTCAATAGAGACAAGCCCAGCACAGGAACAGGTGACTTGGAGTTCATGACACCAGAAGAACAACACACGTAAGTATATTCTGGGCCTGTTTTAGCTCCGTAAGTATACTCTGGGCCTGTTCTAGCTCCAAAACTGTCTGCCCCTTTTTAGCTCAAACTTTTGTAAAACTCAGACCCTTGAACTTCAACCAGCTACCCTTGGTTGTCTACCCTAATCAATACTGTTCAGCTGGACCCTCTGTCAGGGCAGGATACCTCAAGTCACTGGTCTCTGGTCCCCCGATTTCAAAGACACCAAAAGGATTTAACTGTATGAAAGTAATCCTAACTGACTGCCCTTATCTAGCTCAAAACAGACTGCCCTTATCTAGCTCAAGACAGACTGACCTTTTCTAGCTCAAGACAGACTGACCTTTTCTAGCTCAAAACAGACTGCCCTTATCTAGCTCAAAACAGACTGACCTTTTCTAGCTCAAAACAGACTGACCTTTTCTAGCTCAAAACCGACTGCCCTTTTCTAGCTCAAAACAGACTGCCCTTTTCTAGCTCAAAACAGACTGACCTTTTCTAGCTCAAGACAGACTGAACTTTCATAACTTAAAAGTGACTGCCCTCTTTACCTAACTGGAAACTTGATTTATTTACATAGAAAGGAATCTGATAATTTTTTTGATGAATTTTATATTGTGTCAATATGTGAAAGTATATCAAAGTAACCTGTATAACACTTACTTTATATAAAAAAAACATCCCACCTCTTGTATGTGTTCTGTTGACCTCTTGATTGAAGATATAAAGCATGGAGTTTATCCACGACACCTCAGAACATGGTATTTGTTATATGTTAGTATTTTTCTGCAATATTTCCAAGAAAATTTTCAAATTGTTGCAAGTCCCTAAAAGGCCTCAACTTATAATTGGTTTTGTATAAAGAGGAATTTATGGTATGGGGGCCATGTGGAACTATGAGTTTGCCTCATAATAACAATTCTAGTTTAAAGAGAATTTACACAATTTATTTCCTTTTCAAATTAGTTTCTGTGCCCAAGGGGAGATAAGCAAGGTGGAGTGTTACTTGGCCGCCGATAATACACCTGCCTACAGCAGTGGAGAGAGCATCACCTGCAACATAGTGACAGGATTCTCCTGTAAAAATGTGGAGAACTTCCCATTTTCCTGTCAGGATTACAAGATCAAGTACCAGTGCAAAGAACTATGTGCATGTATGTATAGTTGTATAAACCCATCATGTTCATGACTTGTAAATCCCATTTTGCATTTTTACATACATGTATATACAGTATACAGTACTTTAGAATCACAAATTTTTGTGAAGTTTTTAATTTTGTACATTTCATGGGTAACCTTCATCCACAAATTCATTAGTCCACGAAGTAGTTCCAAGTTTGATATTAAACAATTCTCCATTTGAGTGGGTACTCGTAATCCTTGAATTCATGCACCTACAAAATGGTGTTTTGTTGGGAAACCACGAAATTTGGGACCCTGGAAAAACACCTGATTACACAGTAAGTTGTACCTATTGGTTTCACTCAACACCAAATTTTTTAATTTAATTTTATTGCAGTCATTCTGTCAGTTTTAAACTAAGTGATTTTTCTTCCTTGATTTCAAAAGTGCATGTAAGGTTTTGATCAGAAATATTTTAGAAAATTAGGAATTTTTCACATCTTATTTTTCAGTATGCATGCATGCATGAATGACTCTCTAAGATTTTCTAAGAAAACACAATTGGGCTTGGAGAAATCTTTGAGAGATTTTTGTCAAATATATCTGAAGGCTCATCAATTTTCATTCTCATTTACCTCTCATTGTGAAATTGTATATTTCAATGTTTATGCTTATGAAAATTTCATGAATTTATTCCGAATTGAGTTTTGGAATTTCTATGTATTTATGCTCGGTAAACCACATGTCTTTATTCTTTTTGAAAATCAACTAACTCCATTGAGATAAACATGATAACCAACCATAACTCATTGAGGGACCTCTATATATACGGTATAAAACATAAAAACTACACGTGACTAGGACGGTGATATTTAGCTGTTTAAAAAAATGTCCTGTTTATACAGTCTGTAATGTTCAATATCAACAAGCTGAATAGCTTTGTTTGCCAGTTTTTACCCTTTGAAATGTAGCACTCTTGTCAGAACAGCTCTAAGGCATGGTCAGTTACATTACTTAAAAAAATATATCAGCAGATGACATCTTTGCATCAAACAATTTTTCAGTGATAGTTGGCCGAGGAAAGTTAACACCAAAATATGCAGTGTGTTCTCACAAGTAGTTATCAATCATTATTGGTAAACACCGCATGCTTCCAGAGTAGGTAGTGTCCAGATAAGATAAGGTTGGCATACTTAACCCTTTCACCCCTATGTAACTTCAGTAGACTACCATGCATTCATATGAAGGGGTCCATTATGGTCTACACTGGTGAAAGGGTTAAGGATCCCCGTACCACTGGGAAAACTGTAAACTGGACATTTTGGCTGCAGTTTAATGTTCACCTTTTTTGCCCCTTCCTAGTGAGGGCAAATCTCTCTTTACAGCAAACACTGGTTAACAACATCATAGACATAGTCAGTAAATGTAAATGCGAAATTAACACCGGGCAAATATGGATTTTACTGTCGAAGGACAAAATTTTGACTGCCGGTGAACGTCAAACACCTCCAGTCTGTATACAGTTACTATGTATTTTATGTTATACATTGCATAATTTTTATAAGAAGAACAAACATTAATCAAAAACAATATTCTGATTGAACAAAAAATAAAATATGGGACAAGATCAAGATTTGAACCCTGGACTACAGGTTGTTATACTATTGCTCTGATTGAGCTACCTGATCGAAGGAGGTGTCCCGGCCTAACTGTTCTACAGATATACCCTCAACTAAGATAAGGGGAGGTTACTGTATAATTATACAAAAAACTTTCAATGCAGTGGGACAGGAATCGTTAAATCAAGAAAAGAAGTTCTAAGATGGCATGGACTTATCAAAGTCTGGTTTTAGACAGGAATCCATATAACACGAGTCATTATAGATAGGTAGGATAATTAAAATGTACTTTGTAAATGATGAGCAAACACCTTTAAAATTCCCTATGTGAACATGCCATTGCACAGCTGAGATGATACCAAAAACATATCTGTAGATTACTAGTTCTGGATAAAATTGATCACTATATTCTAACTTCTTTATTCTGTTCCAACTGCAGTTACCAAACCAACAAGACATGACATATATTCCACCACACCTCTGCCTGGAATAGGACCCAATGGTCAGCCCACAGCTGGTCCAGTATTAGGACCTGATGGAAAACCCACAGCTGGACCAGGATTAGGACCGAATGGTCAACCTACAGCTGGTCCAGGATTAGGACCTGATGGAAAACCCACAGCTGGTCCAGCATTAGGACCCAATGGTCAGCCAACAGCTGGTCCAGGATTAGGACCTGATGGAAAACCCACAGCTGGTCCAGGATTAGGACCTGATGGAAAACCCACGGCTGGACCAGGATTAGGATCCAATGGTCAACCCACAGCTGGTCCAGGAATGGGACCAAATGGTCAGCCTACAGCTGGTCCAGGATTAGGACCCAATGGTCAGCCCACAGCTGGTCCAGGTGTAGGACCCAATGGTCAGCCCACACCTGGTCCAGGATTAGGACCTGATGGAAAACCCACAGCTGGACCAGGATTAGGACCGAATGGTCAACCTACAGCCGGTCCAGGATTAGGACCTGATGGAAAACCCACAGCTGGACCAGGATTAGGACCGAATGGTCAACCTACAGCCGGTCCAGGATTAGGACCTGATGGAAAACCCACAGCTGGTCCAGGACTAGGTCCCAATGGTCAGCCTACCGCTGGACCGAATGTAGGGCCTAATGGTCAGCCAACAGCTGGTTCAGGTGTAGGACCTAATGGTCAGCCCACAGCTGGTCCAGGAATGGGACCCGATGGTCAGCCCACAGCTGGTCCCGGATTAGGACCTGATGGAAAACCCACAGCAGGACCAGGACTAGGACCAAATGGTCAACCCACAGCTGGTCCAGGGTTAGGACCTGATGGAAAACCAACAGCTGGTCCAGGAATGGGACCAAATGGTCAGCCTACAGCTGGTCCAGGAATGAGTGCCATTGGTCAGCCCACAGCTGTTCCAGGATTAGGACCTGATGGAAAACCCACAGCTGGTCCAGGACTAGGTCCCAATGGTCAGCCTACCGCTGGACCAAATGTAGGGCCTAATGGTCAGCCAACAGCTGGTCCAGGTGTAGGACCTAATGGAAAACCAACAGCTGGTCCAGGATTTGGAACCAATGGTCAGCCCACAGCTGGTCCAGGATTAGGACCTGATGGAAAACCCACAGCTGGTCCAGGATTAGGTCCCAATGGTCAGCCTACAGCTGGTCCAGGATTAGGACCAAATGGTCAGCCCACGGCTGGTCCAGGATTAGGACCTGATGGAAAACCCACAGCTGGTCCAGGATTAGGACCAAATGGAAAACCCACAGCTGGTCCAGGATTAGGTCCCAATGGTCAGCCTACCGCTGGACCCAATGTAGGACCTAATGGTCAGCCAACAGCTGGTCCAGGAATGGGACCCGATGGTCAGCCAACAGCTGGTCCCGGATTAGGACCTGATGGAAAACCCACAGCTGGTCCAGGCATGGGACCAAATGGTCAACCCACAGCAGGACCAGGACTAGGACCCAATGGTAAACCCACAGCTGGTCCAGGACTAGGACTCAATGGTCAGCCGTCAGCTGGTCCAGGACTAGGACCCAATGGTCAGCCCACAGCTGGACCAGGACTAGGACCCAATGGTCAACCCACAGCTGGACCAGGACTAGGGCTCAATGGTCAGCCCACAGCTGGACCAGGATTAGGACCCAACGGTCAGCCCACAGCTGGTCCAGGAATGGGACCCAATGGTCAGCCAACAGCTGGTCCAGGAATGGGATCAAATGGTCAGCCCACAGCAGGTCCAGGAATGGGACCAAATGGTCAGCCCACAGCAGGACCAGGACTAGGTACCAATGGTCAGCCCACTGCCCAGCCAGGTTTAGGACCCAATGGTATGTACCCAGACTACATTTGGAAATAGGGGAGGTTGGGTTGATTATATAGAATTATATAGGTAGTGAACAATGCAGTTTAATTTTCAATGCATTACATTACTTTACTTGTAGTTAGTAAATTGCATACAGTTCTTGTTCTTTCTAAGAAAAAATCCATATGGACAATAAATCAACTTTTAAAAAATTGGAAATAATCTCAGAAATTAAAAGTAAAGGAGATTTACATTTTAAAACTCCCACTCATTTTATTTTGTGACTACCAGTAGGTATTCTTACCCCAAGTAAGCTAGACACCTATAATCACACAGCTGTACTCACATACTGTAATCAAATTGTATTAGGTGTTCCTATGGTAGATTTGCTAGGCACCAATAATCACACACTGTAATCAGATTGTATTGTACATGTATGTATGAGGTATTCTTACTAAAGGTATGCTATGCACCTATAATCACACACTGTACTCCAATTGTATGTTTAAGGTACTCCAACCCCAGATAAACCAAATATCAATTTTCTTGCACAGCTTGAGTGATACACTGTACTCCTATTGTATGTAGTGAAACCAAAAGTTTTCCAAGCATCAATACTCATAGAGTTGTATCCATACAATGTACTCGGATTGTATATATTAGGTACTCCATCCCTAAGTATGCCAGGCAGCAGTACTCACACAGCTGTATCCATTACCATGTACTCAGATTGTATGTATTAAATTCTCCAAACCCAGACACCAGTACTCACACAGTTTTAGTGACACAGCCTGTATTCAGATTGTATTGTATTTTATAGGAACTCCTAACCCAAGTTAGCCAGTGCTCACATAGTTTTATTGACACAGTCTGTACTCTGAGTGTATTGTCTGTTATAGGTACTCCTAGTCTGTGCTCAGATTGTATTGTCTGTTATAGGTACTCCTAGTCTGTACTCAGATTGTATTGTATGTTATAGGAACTCCTTACCCAGGTTTGCCAGTACTCACACAGTTTTAGTGACCCAGTCTGTACTCTGATTGTATTGTATGTTATAGGTACTCCTAGTCTGTACTCAGATTGTATTGTCTGTTATAGGTACTCCTAGTCTGTACTCAGATTGTATCGTATGTTATAGGAACTCCTTACCCAGTTTTGCCAGTACTCACACAGTTTTAGTGACCCAGTCTGTACTCAGATTTTATTGTATGTTATAGGTACTCCTACCCCAGGTTTGCCAGACATCGGAACTCCTACGGTAGTAATCACGCAATGTACTCAGAGTCAATTTTCGAATTGGATAAACCAAGACAAACCATCTAGTGGTGATGGTGACCATGAGCAGGCAAGTCAGACTGACCTTGAAGACTTCTGTATTGGTGGAAAGGTCACGAAAATTGAATGCTACACATCTGACGAGGTAAACCCCATCCCTTTCTACAGCACAGGAGAGATAGTCACCTGTAACGTGGCATCTGGTCTCACCTGTCTTAATTCGGAGAACTACCCGATAGATTGTAACGACTATAAGATTCGTTATTACTGCGAATGTTCACCACATACAACATCTGCTGTCACACCTGCAAGGGTTTCCACAACATCCCTACCCTCTTTCGTCCGTTGCGGCTGGTCTTCCTGGTTGAACAGCTACACTCCAGAAAGTCGCCTAAACAGCGGAGATTTCGAGACCATTAATGGGCTGAAGTACAAGTACGGTCTTTGTAAGGACATAATTGATATTAAGTGCCGTGTTCGTGGAAGCGAAACACCCCTAGCCATTGCCGGGCAGAAGGGCGTGACATGTGATGTGACCAATGGACTCAGGTGTTACAACCGTGACCAACAGAATGGGCAATGTGAAGACTACGAGGTCCAGGTCATGTGCTGGAATAACGACTACTGTAAGTATATCTTAGCAGAAATCTGGATGACACCATCTTACTGTCACAAGATTCCTTTGTATCACGTAGCTGGAAAAGTTAACAATACCAAACAAAAATAATCTTTAGTAATAATATGTGAAAACAAAGGAGGCATATATGAAATGCTTCTTAATAGAAAGTAGATAAAGACTACATACCAAAAAATCAAAAATCCTATTGGAAGAATATCATCTTCTTTTCCTGACACATACTTCAAAATTTCAAGAAATTTATGAAAATTGCCCGAATGAACATTTCATTATTTTCCTGCATTTTGTTTTGTTTTACATTCATGAATAACCTATATTTTCTCCTCAGGTAACCCCGGAATGATCTCAACAACATCTGGAACAAATCTGATCATAGAGACATCCACAGGTGGGTCTTCACCATTGATACTGAATGGTATATAAATCCCCTTCATTTTGGTACTTAATGTTTTACAGTGTTTTTCTTCTTCTTACCTCTCGCCTTGAACTTGTCCGTACAGTTTCTCAAAAACAAGTTGAATTAAAATGAAACTTAGTACTGGTTGGCCTGCCTAGATGTTCAAGACACTTTTTTCGGCTGCTGCACATTCAAGATAGCTCTCGTAGCTTCTGATTGGTCAAAATTGAAATAATGACTGATTGCAACCAAATTTGGTACATAGATGTATCATGTTGTTACAAACAGCACATGTACAGGGACTTCAATTTACACCATTTACAACTGCAAAAATAGCTTTGCAGACTTTTGTAACTTGTTAAATTTAGGTTTGAGAGCTTGTTTAACGTTTCTAATTTTTCTGGATGATTTCCTTGAACAAATAATATGTATGAGGATGCAGAATTATCATCAGAACACAATGTGAAACATACAAATTATTTGTGATTTCCAAAATTTCTCAGATAAGCAAGTATTTCAGGGTACCAAGGTCAATGCCAAGGTCACTCTTGCTATTTATAGGTCAACAACAGGGCCAAGTGCATTCATGTCATACAGTACTTTTCAGTTTTAACAGAAACAATATATTTCATCAGTTAATTACCTCCAAAATCACAGTTGATCAGAAATAAGATGGGATACAATTTCTACTTCATTGTACAATGAAACAAGTAATGATATAAAATTTCAGTAAAACTCAATATTTAAAACCCAGCTTACTTTACACTATAATGCACAGTAACTTGTGGAGTTACTTTGATATTTTCCCAATATAACCTGTGTTTGAAATAAGAAATGATGAGCCACACATTATAACCTGTGTTTGTGGGATTTCAGCGGTATGTGCACCAGGTGAGAGTCTGCATGCCTGTGCGTACAAATGCGAGGATATGTGCAACAGTCTGTCCAGCCTGACAGACAGCTGCAAGACTAGTGATGCATGTGTGGCCATGTGTAAGACAGACACATTCGCCTGTGCACCTGGAGAAAAACTCAAAGACAAAGGCACCTGTGTTCCAGAGTCCATGTGTCCCTGTCGGAAACAAGATGGCTCCATCGCCAAGGTAACTCATTGTTTTCAGCTGGTACTACTTGTAAGAGTTACTTCCCTCAGAATGTTAAATAAGCTTTATTTGTTGATTTAGAATTACTTATGTACAGGTATTTTAAATACATGAACCCTTGTTTGCTTTTAAAATGTGTCATCAATTACAGTATACTGGGAAACTTTCGCCCTGTCAAAAATTTGTACTTCAATGGTTAAAATCCACGTTCACCCATTATTATTTTTCGCACTAAAATGTCATAAATATATAGGGTATTTATATTCACTCTGATGATAATATCGCCCTCATTGTGAAGAGCAAACAATTGCAAGTTGACTATTTAGCTGTGGCAAAATATTCCCCGATATACAGTTATTAGCCCCTTGTCAAAATTTCTAAATTTCCACTTATAAAAGTTATTTTTGCAATCATTCTTGGTCCTTAGCACTTAGATGTAACAGTAATGTAGCATGAATATTCTTAACAGCGTAATGAAGTGTTGGACAGAGTATTTGGTCTGAAACAAGTACAAATACCCCCGAAAAAATATACAAAATTTCAACATTCTTGTTGCAGCCCTTCGAGACATGGACAAATCCGTTTGATGAGTGCTCTGTCTGTCGCTGCTTCAACAACACATTGAGCTGTATCCGAGATAATAACTGCCTGAGTACAACCTTAGGACCTTCCCCTCAGCCTGGAGGTGAGCTTCATCAACTCACACATACAGTACAGCATCCATCATATATCAGCCACACTTCCATCATAGATCAGCCACACTTCCATCATAGATCAGCCACACTTCCATCATATATCAGCCACACTTCCATCATACATCAGCCACACTTCCATCATACATCAGCCAAACTTCCATCATACATCAGCCACACTTCCATCATACATCAGCCACACTTCCATCATACATCAGCCACACATCCATCATACATCAGCCACACTTCCATCATAGATCAGCCACACTTCCATCATACATCAGCCACACATCATACATCAGCCACACTTCCATCATACATCAACCACACTTAACAATAAAAAGTAGTCCCAACCTAGGCCTGTTATGTTTCTTGCTGGCAATTCTTTATAAATTTTACTTAGAAATATTATTAAACGTTATTTTAATGCACAAAGTTCTGCAGGAAAAGTATCACTCACCAAGCTGAGATATATTGATATGTAATTAGACTGCTGCCACAGTTTCTGTAGCTAAGACATTATAAAATGATATAGGGGCCGTATATTTGGTTCCCATTCATTATTGAATTTTAATGTAAAATTGTTCCAAGTGTTTATGGTACCAGTGAGTTATATTTCCCTAGCTTTACTGCTGAATACAGACTGCTTCCCCTAGTAAAATTGTGCCTTCCAAAAATGAAGAAAAATGAGAAATATCATTTCAATTTCAGTAAAAACTGTGCTATATTTTCCCAATTCATGTGGGAACAGGCCATTTTAATTAAAATTTATCTAGAAACAAAATACTTGGTAAAGGTAATGACTTTTGAAATTTATTGTTTTTTTTCACTGTTCCTTTGTAAATAGCAATCCCCACGTTTATTCACCCTGCATGTGCATGGACGTACTGGATCAGTGTGGATTCCCCTGCAATCGGTGTGGGTGATATGGAGTCTCTGTCTGCGATTCGTGAAGACCATACATTCTGTTCGAACCCCGTCCAGGTGGAGTGTCGGGATGTAGCCACACACACTGATGCCTCCCTCTCGGGCCAGAAGCTGACCTGTGACCTCCAGACAGGGCTAAAGTGCCTCAACTGGGAAAATAGCAACAAGTGTAAAGACTATGAGATCCGATTCTTCTGCCCTTGTACAAGTAGGTTCTTCCTTATCATGCAAAACTGTTAGGTCAAATACTTCTGTCCATATTGATTCTTCTTTATGTATTATAAGCTTTATACAGAATTTAAGGTCAAATGCATGTACTTAAGATCATGTAAGTTCTTCGCAATGCAATGTATGTAAAGTATTATATCTGTCTAAAAAAATGAAATCCAATATTTAAAAAAATAAAAATAATACACATCCATGCAGTTCTACAATTATCCTTCATTAAGAATCATCATCTCTGTATGCTCTTCACAAAACTTATGTTTCTGTAGGCCCTGTCCCAGAATTAGGAACAAATGGTCAGCCCACTGCACAACCAGAATTAGGACCCAATGGTCAACCAACAGCTGGCCCTGGATTAGGACCTAATGGTCAGCCCACAGCAGGCCCAGGATTAGGACCGAATGGTCTGCCCACAGCTGGTCCAGGATTAGGACCCAATGGTCAGCCCACAGCAGGCCCTGGATTAGGACCCAATGGTCAGCCCACAGCTGGCCCTGGATTAGGACCCAATGGAAAACCCACAGCTGGTCCTGGATTAGGACCAAATGGTCAGCCAACAGCTGGCCCTGAATTAGGACCCAATGGTCAGCCCACAGCTGGTCCAGGATTAGGACCCAATGGTCAGCCCACAGCTGGTCCAGGATTAGGCCCCAATGGTCAGCCCACAGCTGGTCCAGGAGTAGGACCCAATTGTCAGCCCACAGCTGGTCCAGGATTAGGACCCAATGGTCAGCCAACAGCTGGCCCAGGATTAGGACCCAATGGTCAGCCCACAGCTGGTCCAGGATTAGGACCTGCTGGAAAACCCACAGCTGGTCCAGGATTAGGACCAAATGGTCAGCCCACAGCTGGTCCAGGGTTAGGACCCAATGGTCAGCCCACAGCTGGTCCAGGACTGGGACCTCATGGTCAGCCCACAGCTGGTCCAGGATTAGGACCTAATGGTAAGCCCACAGCTGCCCCAATATGTGGGTGGTCTTCATGGATTAATACAGATAGTCCAACAGTTATGAAACCTGGTAAAGTGTTGGCTGGAGACTTTGAATCACTGTCAAGTATGAGGAATTCCATGACTCTTTGTACCTTCCAACAGATGACAAGAATTGAATGTCGCATTGCTAAGAACCACTTGCCCTACACTGCTAGTGGTGATATTGTCACCTGTGACAGAATACGAGGTCTCAGGTGTAGAAATGAATTACAGCAAGATAAGAAATGTCAAGACTATGAGGTTCGTGTTTTCTGCGACTGTAAGATTTTTCCAACAGCTGGTCCAGGATTAGGACCCAATGGTCAGCCGACAGCAGCCCCAGTATTAGGACCTAATGGAAAACCCACAGCAGGACCAGGATCTGGACCAAATGGACAGCCCACAGCTGGTCCAGGAGTAGGACCAAATGGCAAACCTACGGCAGGACCAGGATTAGGACCTAATGGTCATCCCACAGCAGGTCCAGAAGTAGGACCCAATGGTCATCCAACAGCAGGTCCAGGACTAGGACCCAATGGTCATCCCACAGCAGGTCCAGGAGTAGGACCCAATGGTCATCCAACAGCAGGTCCAGGAGTAGGACTCAATGGTCATCCAACAGCTGGTCCAGGATTAGGACCAAATGGTAAGCCTACAGCAAGCCCTCCAGTTTGTGGATGGTCAACCTGGATGAATGGAAATAAGCCTAATGATGTGGCTGAGTTGGAACTGTTTGTTGATCTGCGACACCAGTACAGTTTCTGTGACACTGATGACATCACTGCTATAGAGTGTAGGCGGACTGGCACCTCCCTGTCCTACACAGAGGCTGGACAGTCTGGAATTATCTGTGATTTCCACAGAGGTGGGCTCACCTGTGTCAACAGTAGACAGACAACCACGGGAGGACGTTGCTATGACTATGAGGTTCGGGTGTTCTGTGAGCCCCGTGGAGTGGACTGTTCAACACTACCAGTCCCTGGTAATCAAAGTAAGCCCACAGCTGGTCCAGCATTAGGACCTGATGGAAAACCCACAGCTGGTCCAGGAGTAGGACCCAATGGTCAGCCCACAGCTGGACCAGGATTAGGACCAGATGGAAAACCCACAGCTGGACCAGGAGTAGGACCCAGTGGTCAGCCCACAGCTGGACCAGGATTAGGACCAGATGGAAAACCCACAGCTGGACCAGGAGTAGGACCCAGTGGTCAGCCCACAGCTGGACCAGGATTAGGACCAGATGGAAAACCCACAGCTGGACCAGGAGTAGGACCCAATGGTCAGCCCACAGCTGGACCAGGATTAGGACCTGATGGAACACCTACAGCTGGTCCTGGAGTGGGACCAAATGGGCAACCTACAGCTGGTCCAGGATTAGGACCCAATGGTCAACCCACAGCAGGTCCAGTCCCTGGTAAACAAAGTAAGCCCACACCTGATCTAGGATTAATACCACCATCTTGGGGAAACACAGCTGGACCAGGAATGGGACCAAATGGTCAACCCACTGCTGGTCCAGGATTAGGACCCAATGGTCAACCCACAGCAGGTCCAGTCCCTGGTAGTCAAAGTAAGCCCACACCTGATCTAGGATTAATACCACCATATTGGGGAAACACAGCTGGACCAGGAATGGGACCAAATGGTCAACCCACTGCTGGTCCAGGAGTAGGACCCAATGGTCAGCCCACAGCTGGACCAGAATTAGGACCCAATGGTCAACCCACAGCTGGACCGGGATTAGGACCTGATGGAAAACCCACAGCTGGTCCAGGAGTAGGACCCAACGGTCAACCCACAGCTGGACCAGGATTAGGACCAAACGGTCAACCCACAGCTGGACCAGGATTAGGACCTGATAAGAAGCCAACAGCTGGTCCAGGATTTGGACCAAATGGTCAACCCACAGCAGGTCCGGGATTGGGACCAAATGGTCAGCCCACAGCAGGTCCAGGAGTAGGACCCAATGGTCAGCCCACAGCTGGTCCAGGCCTTGGACCCAATGGTAAGCCAACAGCTGGTCCAGGATTTGGAACAAATGGTCAACCTACTGCTGGTCCAGATATAGGACCCAATGGTCATCCCACAGCTGGTCCAGGCTTAGGACCAAACGGAAAGCCAACAGCTGGTCCAGGATTTGGACCAAATGGTCAACCCACAGCAGGTCCAGGATTGGGACCAAATGGTCAGCCCACAGCAGGTCCAGGAGTAGGACTCAATGGTCATCCCACAGCTGGTCCAGGCCTAGGACCCAATGGTCAACCTACAGCTGGTCCAGGAATAGGATCCAATGGTCATCCCACAGCTGGTCCAGGATTTGGACCAAATGGTCAACCCACAGCTGGTCCAGGATTTGGACCAAATGGTCAACCCACAGCAGGTCCAGTAGTAGGACCCAATGGTCAGCCTACAGCTGGTCCAGGACTAGGACCCAATGGTCAGCCCACAGCCCAGCCAACGATCTGCTCCTTTACACTATCACCATGGATAAACCAAGTGAACCCCAACACCGCTGACGGAGACCATGAGGTGTCTGCACTGGAGTACCAGAAACAGACTGACTTCTGTAGCCTTGGCACCATCAGTGGAATAGAATGTTGGGACGAGACCCTCAATGCTCCTGCTGAATCCTCTGGGGAGATCATCAAGTGTTCTGTTACTGATGGACTTGTGTGTAACAATGCCGACAACTTCCCTGTCCCCTGTACCGACTACAAGATCAGATATAGATGTGATGTCTGCCGTAAGTCCTCATTTATTGTGAATTATAATGGAAAACAACACAGTAAATACAGTTCTCTGATTTTGCTTAAATTCAATTCCTGTTTATTAATGCTGATTGCTTAAGTTTTGTGATATTTTCATTTACCAGTAACCTGTTTTACATTTTAAAGTGTCACATGAACTATTACCTAGTATAAGGAATGATTATTTGGATTATTGTACACTGAAAATGGCTTTGTATACTATGAGTCTGATAATGGATACTTTGACTCACGTCATATGATAGGTGAATATTGCTTCAACCTTCAATAATCTTTTCCTTATAATGCAAAGATTTGATATCCAGAGGCAAAATTCCAAAAATCAGGAGTTGGTGTTATAAAAGAAAAGATGTTCCTGGACTTTTTGCTGCCTAACAATACTGATAAACATGGCACTTTCGAGCTACAGTGTTACATCTTGTTACTAAATTAATCTTAAGATAGCAGGACACTCTCACATTGTGAAAAATTAGAAATTAACCATATTACATCAATTTTTTATCTGCTGGTATTGATTTGTTTTGTCTTAAACAGATCTTCAGCCTACAGCTGCCCCAGGAGTAGGACTGAATGGTCAACCAACAGCTGGTCCAGGATTTGGACCCAATGGTCAACCTACAGCTGGTCCAGGAATAGGGCTTAATGGTCATCCCACAGCAGGTCCAGGAGTAGGACTCAATGGTCATCCCACAGCTGGTCCAGGCCTAGGACCCAATGGTCAACCTACAGCTGGTCCAGGAATAGGATCAAATGGTCATCCCACAGCTGGTCCAGGATTTGGACCAAATGGTCAACCCACAGCAGGTCCAGTAGTAGGACCCAATGGTCAGCCTACAGCTGGTCCAGGACTAGGACCCAATGGTCAGCCCACAGCAGGTCCAGTAGTAGGACCCAATGGTCAGCCTACAGCTGGTCCAGGACTAGGACCCAATGGTCAGCCCACAGCCCAGCCAACGATCTGCTCTGTGTCAGTATCACCATGGATAAACCAAGTGAACCCCAACACCGCTGACGGAGACCATGAGGTGTCTGCACTGGAGTACCAGAAACAGACTGACTTCTGTAGCCTTGGCACCATCAGTGGAATAGAATGTTGGGACGAGACCCTCAATGCTCCTGCTGAATCCTCTGGGGAGATCATCAAGTGTTCTGTTACTGATGGACTTGTGTGTAACAATGCCGACAACTTCCCTGTCCCCTGTACCGACTACAAGATCAGATATAGATGTGATGTCTGCCGTAAGTCCTCATTTATTGTGAATTATAATGGAAAACAACACAGTAAATACAGTTCTCTGATTTTGCTTAAATTCAATTCCTGTTTATTAATGCTGATTGCTTAAGTTTTGTGATATTTTCATTTACCAGTAACCTGTTTTACATTTTAAAGTGTCACATGAACTATTACCTAGTATAAGGAATGATTATTTGGATTATTGTACACTGAAAATGGCTTTGTATACTATGAGTCTGATAATGGATACTTTGACTCACGTCATATGACAGGTGAATATTGCTTCTACCTTCAATAATCTTTTCCTTATAATGCAAAGATTTGATATCCAGAGGCAAAATTCCAAAAATCAGGAGTTGGTGTTATAAAGGAAAAGATGTTCCTGGACTTTTTGCTGCCTAACAATACTGATAAACATGACACTTTCGAGCTACAGTGTTACATCTTGTTACTAAATTAATCTTAAGATAGCAGGACACTCTCACATTGTGAAAAATTAGAAATTAACCATATTACATCAATTTTTTATCTGCTGGTATTGATTTGTTTTGTCTTAAACAGATCTTCAGCCTACAGCTGCCCCAGGAGTAGGACTGAATGGTCAACCAACAGCTGGTCCAGGATTTGGACCCAATGGTCAACCTACAGCTGGTCCAGGAATAGGGCTTAATGGTCATCCCACAGCAGGTCCAGGAGTAGGACTCAATGGTCATCCCACAGCTGGTCCAGGCCTAGGACCCAATGGTCAACCTACAGCTGGTCCAGGAATAGGATCAAATGGTCATCCCACAGCTGGTCCAGGATTTGGACCAAATGGTCAACCCACAGCAGGTCCAGTAGTAGGACCCAATGGTCAGCCTACAGCTGGTCCAGGACTAGGACCCAATGGTCAGCCCACAGCCCAGCCAACGATCTGCTCTGTGTCAGTATCACCATGGATAAACCAAGTGAACCCCAACACCGCTGACGGAGACCATGAGGTGTCTGCACTGGAGTACCAGAAACAGACTGACTTCTGTAGCCTTGGCACCATCAGTGGAATAGAATGTTGGGACGAGACCCTCAATGCTCCTGCTGAATCCTCTGGGGAGATCATCAAGTGTTCTGTTACTGATGGACTTGTGTGTAACAATGCCGACAACTTCCCTGTCCCCTGTACCGACTACAAGATCAGATATAGATGTGATGTCTGCCGTAAGTCATCATTTATAGTAAAATGTGATGGAAAGCTTAACAGATTTTCATACAGTTATTACAGTTCCCAAATTTTGCCTTTGAGTTAAGTTCAATCCCTGTGTATTACTGCCGATAGCTTTAATTGGTGTGCTGTTTGCATTAGCATGTCTCACATTTATTAAGTGTCACATGAACAACTATGTATAATTGTATATAGAATGTTAGAGGTACATGTTTAGTGAAACACAGACCAGTGTACATAATGGTAAGTAGGAAATTACATAATTGTAAGTAATCAACACTATAAATCTTTGATATGTGAGAAAGAGAATGGTCATTTTTTATTTAGATATCTATTTATTCCTTGTAAGGGCCGAGTTCTTTAAATAAATTTGGTAGATTGCAGCTGGTGTAGATATTTTGACATTTAAAAGCCATTGGACTAGATGTAGGATGGTATGGTGTGGCATTGTTTGGCGTGGTGAGGTCAACAATACTACAAGTACTTAGTAACACTTTCAACTTGAATTTATTTACCAATTTCTGTTATAAACGTCATATTGGTTAATTGGGGGCTATCTTTCTTGGTGTATATTTTTTCCAATGAGCATGTGTAGATGCCCTACCATAGCAACTAGCAACCGAATTGCGTTGCTATGCAGAAATAGACAAACTGTGGTGTTTTTGGACAGTTAACATGCAGAAAGCAAAGACTCTGCATGTGACAAACAAAACTTCCTTTCTACGAGTGAACACTGGTAATGACAATGTTTAAACATGTCAAATATTAATTTGTTTGTTGCATGCGGAGGCTTTCAAAAATTTTAAAGTATTAAGTTAATTTCCTTCAAAATGGCCAATGTTAAACCAAATAACGCACAAAAGACAATATTCACGCATTTTATTATGAAAATGCTGGTTTATGTCTCTTTATAATGCCATTTCTCCTTAACTAGTTGTTGAATGAATTAGATATTTCATATTTACGTACTTGATTTATTCAAGATTACAAAAATAATAACTAACTCAAAATCCCCTATGAGGCAGGAAATGACCCTTAACGCGCCTAGTCCTTTAAAAAAAAGGAAAGATATTGAATGTTCAAAATATTTGATATCCAGAGGCATAATGGAAAAAAATCAGGAGTTAGTATTAGAAAGAAAATGATGTTACAGGTTTTCTAGTTGCATCAACCTACTGGTAGACATGACACTGAGAGCTACGGTGATAAATCCTCTCAGGAAATTCGTATTAAGATAGAAAGGCACTCATATGTTTTTAACATTGAGAAAAGTCACCATATAACCTCAATTTTCCATCTATTGATTTTTTTCTTAATCAGATCTTCAGCCTACAGCTGGCCCAGGATTAGGACCCAATGGTCAGCCCACAGCCGGTCCAGGACTTAATGTTAATGGTTATCCCACAGCTGGACCTGGATTTGGACCAAACGGTCTGCCCACAGCTGGGCCAGTGTTAGGACCCAACGGTCAGCCAACAGCTGGTCCAGTAGTAGGACCCAATGGTCAGCCTACAGCTGGTCCAGGACTCGGACCCAATGGTCAGCCCACAGCCCAGCCAACGATCTGCTCTGTGTCAGTATCACCATGGATAAACCAAGTGAACCCCAACACCGCTGACGGAGACCATGAGGTGTCTGCACTGGAGTACCAGAAACAGACTGACTTCTGTAGCCTTGGCACCATCAGTGGAATAGAATGTTGGGACGAGACCCTCAATGCTCCTGCTGAATCCTCTGGGGAGATCATCAAGTGTTCTGTTACTGATGGACTTGTGTGTAACAATGCCGACAACTTCCCTGTCCCCTGTACCGACTACAAGATCAGATATAGATGTGATGTCTGCCGTAAGTAAAATAAAAACATACTAATTTGCATTAATGCTTGGTCATTTGTATCTGAAAATCATTTGCTAGTCAGTGTTAAAATATTATGGCTTCTCAAAATCAAAATCCTCTTCTTAGTTCCTACAATGCTTATGGTCTTCTTTTAGGACATGTAGCTTTCTTCTATGAAAGACTATTGTAATTGTGAAAATAAGTTGCTTTATTTGAAGTCACAGATGTCAAATGTTTAAAAAAAAACAAAAAAACCTTATGATTCCTTAAAGATTTAGCATTATAAAATCCAATAACCAGTTATAGTTTTATCTGAAGGTCACTGTTAAGGCTACTGTGTGCTGTTTAAGTGAAATTATAGGGTGGGGAAAATGTTTGCTTTTGACTTTTTAAATTAATGGCTGTATGGAATTTTTCGCTAAGGCAATTGTTCGAAAATCTATGTACTCTATACAAATTAATCTGTGATATATATAATCTATAACTTGATATCCATGCGTTAATATTTTTTGTGCTAATTCACTCAATGCAGAATAAGTGAACATCTCCATTTTCACAGTAATATTAAAAATCTTCCCACTAGTTGTACCAAGAAGATTTTCTTCAAACTTGGTATATTATGAATATGACCCTGATCAGGCCCTGTATTCACAAAAACTTTGCTCATGCTCAAGCATGGATTCTGTGCTCAAACCAACTTTCTTATAACTTGCATAAATCATGAGGCAAGATCAAAAAGTCAAGCCTAGGCTTTGAAAACAGTATTTGACTTTAAATCTCAGGACAATTTTTCCAAATACCATGACATGTTGTGAATTTTTTCAATACTTATTCTAGGTCCAGCTCCTACCCTGAGTGTGACAACAACCTCTGGAACACCTTCTGTGACCCCTGCACCAGGTAAGGTTTATACCCACATTTGTCATCTCATACCAAGTAAGATTAAGATCCTCTACTGAATGAAATCCCCAACTCAGTAAAGTTAAGACCCACTACTGTAATCCCCAACTCAAGTAAGGTTAAGACCCTCTACTTTTAATCCCCAACTCAGTAAGGTTAAGACCCTCTACTGTAATCCCCAACTCAGTAAGGTTAAGACCCTCTACTTTTAATCCCCAACTCAGTAAGGTTAAGACCCTCTACTGTAATCCCCAACTCAGTAAGGTTAGGACTCTCTACTGTATTCCCCAACTCAGTAAGGTTAAGACCCTCTACTGTAATCCCCAACTCAGTAAGGTTAGGACCCTCTACTGTAATCCCCAACTCAGTAAGGTTAAGACCCTCTACTGTAATCCCCAACTCAGTAAGGTTAGGACTCTCTACTGTATTCCCCAACTCAGTAAGGTTAAGACCCTCTACTGTAATCCCCAACTCAGTAAGGTTAGGACCCTCTACTGTATTCCCCAACTCAGTAAGGTTAAGACCCTCTACTGTAATCCCCAACTCAGTAAGGTTAAGACCCTCTACTGTTAATCCCAAACTCAGTAAGGTTAAGACCCTCTACTGTAATCCCCAACTCGGTAAGATTAAGGCCCTTCTACTGTAATCCCCAACTCAGTAAGGTTAAGACCCTCTACTTTTAATCCCCAACTCAGTAAGGTTAAGACCCTCTACTGTAATCCCCAACTCAGTAAGGTTAAGACCCTCTACTGTTAATCCCAAACTCAGTAAGGTTAAGACCCTCTACTGTAATCCCCAACTCGGTAAGATTAAGGCCCTTCTACTGTAATCCCCAACTCAGTAAGGTTAAGACCCTCTACTTTTAATCCCCAACTCAGTAATGTTAAGACCCTCTACTGTAATCCCCAACTCAGTAAGGTTAAGACCCTCTACTGTTAATCCCAAACTCAGTAAGGTTAGGACCCGGTTCTGTAATTCCAAACTCAGTAAGGTTAGGACCCTCTACTGTAATCCCAAACTCAGTAAATTAGTGCTTTATTTTCCCAAAATGATCAAAAAAAATCAATAAAAATAATGCTATATTTTCCCAGTTAATAAAAGAACAGGCTGTTGTAAAATTTATGTAAAAAAGACACTGATGTAATCCTGCATTACATGACTTTTGAACACATCTGATGCTTTGATAATGTATCTGTATTCAGTCTGTGAAAACCCTATGGACAAAGGCACAGTGATAGATATGTCCAATGCTGTTCTGAGTGCCTCGACAAGCCAGTCCGCTCTGACTGGTCCACAACACTCCCGTCTCACGGACCAAGCTTGGGTGTCCGGCACCAACGACAAGTCACAGTGGATTAGGGTTGACCTTGGACAGCCCAAGGTCATCATGGGACTCACCAGCAAGGGTCACAAAACACAGCCATCATGGGTCAAGGCGTACTACATCATGTATTCTGTAGATGGTGGACGCTTCTCTTACTACTCGGAGAATGGTCAACCCAAGGTATAGAACTTACGTGTTTGGAACTTATTGGTTTAAAGTATACAGCTAATGGATTTAATATATAGGGCTTAATGTATTGATGTTATCTCATTCACCCCTGAAATTTCATAATAAACTATTACAACTCTTGAATTGGAACAGTTCAAATGTGTCTTCAGGGATAAATGAGTTAAGTGTTGTTTAAGATATAGAATTTAAGAATTCAGTGTATGTACCTTAGAGATTTAAGATATATGTTAAGCTTATGGGTGAATTATTGAGCGTATGGGGTTATCTTATGGGATAAATATTTCTAAATAAGAAAGGAAATCACTTCCCTGAGGTTTTCAGCCATTTTAAGCTACTTTTCTATAATATATATTGTTTTAAACATAATGTCAATTTTGCCAGAATCTTAACTTTTGAAATGTTGTGTTTAGGTATACCCTCAAATAACATGAACACCCATAGCTTAGTGTATGGCCACCTAACTTTCAGGTTTCTTCAGTTTTCAATGTTTTGTATTTGAGATGTCATAATCTGTAT
Source organism: Mizuhopecten yessoensis (assembly GCF_002113885.1). Classification (NCBI taxonomy): domain Eukaryota; kingdom Metazoa; phylum Mollusca; class Bivalvia; order Pectinida; family Pectinidae; genus Mizuhopecten; species Mizuhopecten yessoensis. The sequence goes on along the minus strand of NW_018408788.1, from coordinate 494,367 downwards.
ATTTTCAAGATAGGAAACTTTTTGTAAAAATCATTTTTTTACTGTTTTGCAGAACTGAGCAATTGTATTGAGAATGTATTACTGTATCTTTGCAGCTGATCGGTGGAAACTTCGACTCCAACAGTGCTGTGAAACAGAACTTAGTACCATTTGTGGCTCGTTATGTACAGATAATACCTGCTGTCTGGGAAGGCGCCATTGCACTTCGCTGGCAATTGTATGGATGTACAGGTAACTAACAGTTGTAAAGATTAATAGAATCTACCAAAGCCTCGGTAAGACAATCAAGAACGTCATCCCTCGGATTGGAGATTTCTCTGTCACACCCTCAAGGTATATGGGATGATTGTTTTTCTCCCATCCTGTTTCACTCACAAATCCACCAACAAGTGGTGATTGCATGAAATACAAGCGCTGATTGCATGTTTTTCCAGCAAATCCTGAGTTGTCTTCCATGGTCTGATACTGTTGACGTGACGTCAAACAATTGTTATGACTTAAATCACGCCATTCTGCATGAGACTATCTCCCCCTAGGGGGTGACAAGCTGATATTTTCCAATTTTAAAGAGAGACACCTGTTAAGGGTAAGAGAAACATATTGATAATGACTGTATACAGGTAACAATTAATGGTATACAGGTAACAGTTGTATACAGGTAACAATGATATACAGATAACAATGATATACAGGTAACAATGATATACAGGTAACAATGATATACAGGTAACAATGATATACAGATAACAATGATATACAGGTAACAATGATATACAGGTAACAATGATATACAGGTAACAATGATATACAGATAACAATGATATACAGGTAACAATGATATACAGGTAACAATGATATACAGGTAACAATGATATACAGATAACAATGATATACAGGTAACAATGATATACAGGTAACAATGATATACAGGTAACAATGATATACAGATAACAATGATATACAGGTAACAATGATATACAGGTAACAATGATATACAGGTAACAATGATATACAGATAACAATGATATACAGGTAACAATGATATACAGGTAACAATGATATACAGGTAACAATGGTATACAGGTAACAATGATATACAGGTAACAATGATATACAGATAACAATGATATACAGATAACAATGATATACAGGTAACAATGATATACAGGTAACAATGATATACAGGTAACAATGGTATACAGATAACAATGATATACAGGTAACGATGGTATACAGGTAACAATGATATACAGGTAACAATGGTATACAGATAACAATGATATACAGGTAACAATGATATACAGATAACAATGATATACAGATAACAATGATATACAGGTAACAATGATATACAGGTAACAATGGTATACAGGTAACAATGATATACAGATAACAATGATATACAGGTAACAAAGGTATACAGATAACAATGGTATACAGATAACAATGATATACAGGTAACAATGATATACAGGTAACAATGATATACAGGTAACAGTTGAAACTGTTTTAATTTATTTGGCTCATAAATGAATAAAAGGATACTCATTCCCACGAGAACAATTTACCTGTCTATCTTTGTGTCTACATGTTTTAGCTGGCTAATTAGGCTGTCTTCAGTATTTGCTGTATTTGTTGGACTAATTTTATGATTTTAAGCTTTACTTATTTTTTCTCAAAATCATTGCAACACTTAAGAAGTCTACCTTTGTGTCTACATGTTTCAGCTTTTCTTAAAATTGTTTTGATATCTGTAAAATTGGTGTGTGATCTTTAATGGCATGACAATGGTTTGATTTGTAGAGTAAAATAAAAGATCTATGTTTTTATTTAGAGTTATGAATTACAAACCATGTTTTACCTATTAGGTACACCAACAGTAGCACCTCATCCTGATGGTTCTGGATTACCCACTGCTTCACCTCCAAATCACACAGGACAGCCAACTCTGGCCCCAGTAGGTCAAACAGGAAAGCCAACACCAGCCCCTGTACCATGTGACAAACGCTGGTCGCAGTGGCTGAACCGCGACAACCCCACAAGTGGTGACATGGAGCACGAAGCCATGACACCTGCTGAGAAGAAACAGTTCTGTCCTGGAGGAAACGTGACCAAAATACAGTGTATGACGAAAGAAGGCATCGAGTTCGCCAGTGCTGGAGAGATCGCCACCTGCCATCTTGACTCTGGTCTGACCTGTAACAACGCTGATAACTTCCCTATACCTTGTAGTGACTATAAGGTCCAATATTGGTGTGACTGTGCTGGTAAGTTAACATGGGGAAAAAAAGAAATAATTTACCCAGAAATATTACCAGAAAAACTTACATCTTGTATCTGGCAATCAGAAAGGTTCAACACCAATGCATTTTCTATTACCTTTAGGAGTTTTATGTCATCCAAGGTATTTTAATATGCATCTAAATGTTTGTTTCTTATGACGCTCTTATGTTATGCAGGTCAGCTGTAGAATTATCAAATGATTACCCTGATCCTATTGTGTTTATGGTACTAGGAATGAATTATCTTCATGTAATGTTTGTATAAGAACTTGCAGTGGAATTGTAAATATAAGCATTTGGAACACAACTTTTCTTTAAATAAACATGACTGAATCGTTCCTGTATGATCTGAATTAATGTTATTTTACTGTCTGGGAACACCAACAGTCAATCCCATGGTGGGAAAGTTTGGAAACCCAACTCTAGGACCAGCTGGTCAAACTGGTCAGCCAACTATGGCCCCAGTAGGTCAAACAGGAAAGCCAACACCAGCCCCTGTACCATGTGACAAACGCTGGTCGCAGTGGCTGAACCGCGACAACCCCACAAGTGGTGACATGGAGCACGAAGCCATGACACCTGCTGAGAAGAAACAGTTCTGTCCTGGAGGAAACGTGACCAAAATACAGTGTATGACAAAAGAAGGCATCGAGTTCGCCAGTGCTGGAGAGATTGCCAGCTGCTACCTTGATAGTGGTCTGACATGTAACAATGCTGATAACTTCCCTATTCCTTGTAGTGACTATAAGGTCCAATATTGGTGTGACTGCGCTGGTAAGTTAAATTTTCAGTTAGTTTTGCCCTTTTGAGAGAATTTAACTTTCTGTAGTGATCTTTTGCAAAAATAAACATTTTGGGTATATATATATATGATTTTTAGTACCAAAATGGAGATAAGGTGAGATTTATATATGAAAGGAAAATAAATCAAAGCTGTAAGCTGATACATGTATAACCATCTTATTTCGGTTGGTATTCCTCTGTTTACAGACATTCCTACACCAGCACCCCCTCACAGCGCTGTGAATCCTACAGCCGTTTCTGTGACCCCCGCCAATAGCATTCCTAGTAAGTAAACTTTATAAGGTAAAGTCACTTGACATGGATGACTGACTTCGAGATCTTTCCTAGATATCAAGAAATTCATTTTTTTGTTACTGAAAGATTTAAACTACTAAAAGCTTTGCCCTGTGTTACCCCCGAACAAATAATAAATATAGTTTTCCTTTGGTTCCAGGTAAAGTCACATTACAAATATTAGGATGACTGAGTTCGAGAATACCTAGTGATACCCACTGAGAATACCTAGGTATTCTCAGTGGGTATATCTAGCTATGCTCAGTGGGTATCACTCGGAATTCTCAGTGGGGATCACTAGGAATTCTCAGTGTGTATCACTAAGTATTCTCAGTTGGTATCACTAGGTATGCTCAGTGTGTATCACTAGTTATTCTCAGTGTGTATCACTAAGTATTCTCAGTAGGGTATCACTAGGTACTCTCAGTGGGTATCACCAGGTATCCTGAGTGGGTATCACTAGTTATTCTCAGTGTGTATCACTAAGTATTCTCAGTTGGTATCACTAGGTATCCTCAGTGGGTATCACTAAGTATTCTCAGTTGGTATCACTAGGTATGCTCAGTGGGTATCACTTGGTATTCTCAGTGGGGTGTCACTAGGTATTCTCAGAGTGTATCAATAGGTATTCTCAGTGGATACCACTAGGTATTCTCAGAGTGTATCAATAGGTATTCTCAGTGATACCCACTGAGAGTACCTAGTGATACCCGCTGAGATTACGTAGTGATACGCACTGAGAATACCTATGGATACCCACTGAGAAGACCTAGTGATACCCACTGAGAATACCTAGTGATACCCACTGAGATTACGTAGTGATACCCACTGAGAATACCTAGTGATACCCACTGAGAATACCTAGTGATACCCACTATCCTAGCTATCAAGAATTTCATTTTTGTTATTGAATTATCAAAACAATTTCAGCGTCTATTTGTATTGAAAATGATCCTACTTTGAGATTTAATACTCAATAATTATTAGAAACCTAGTAAAGTTGATGTAACTTTCCACAGCTGCCTGTAAGGAACAGATGGGAATGCAGAACCACCAGATCCGTGATGACATGATTACAGCCTCATCCTCGCGTGATGCTAACTCCGCCCCATACAAGGCTCGTCTTGGAGGACCCACAGCATGGACTGCAGCCATTGATAACAAGAACCAATTTGTACAGGTGATTTATCGTTAGGTCTTCGTGAAACTAGACTGTTTCTGTCTCCTGTAACTAGTAGGGCTGCAACGGTACATTTAGATGATGATATGATTCATATCATGATACTGTGGTCATGATACAATATGTATCACAATAAATAAAGTAACAAAAGAAACACAGAGAAAAGACGTGTTGCAAATGTTAATGGCAATATTACAACTGGAAATAGACCTGGTCCAAAATGGGCATGACTTTAAAGATTCACACAATTAACGCCGTTCGATGTGCATGCCAAGCTGGAGCTGCCACTCGCCGTGTTGGAACCGATATGAGTAGACAAAATTCAGAAATGACCAAATTTTAAAAATATTGGAAGTGTATTTTAACCTCTCAAAAAATATTGTGCATCATACGTATTCAAAATATGACGATATATCGTTGCAGCCCGTGTAACTAGGTAAATCAGATAATCATAGCAGCCGTCTATCTCAGCAGTATTTTTTAGACTAGGTTTTACATGTCAGTTAATAATAACAGGCTGCTTCCCTCAGCAAAATTGAGCTTTCTTTTCTTAAAAACTTGTTTTTTTAGATATCCTTCCAGTTTCATCCACCCTTTCACCCCTAGGTTACTTTCATAGACTCTACCAAAAAAAATTAAGGATGAGTCCATTATGGTTTACAGTGGTGAAAGGGTTAAAAATGCTGCTATATTCCCAATTCATGTGAGCACAGACAGCTGTAAATGTTAGGTAGTGCATTTTTCTACTCATGTTGTATTCATATAAGGGAGAAAACTCTACCTTTAAAAATGTTTTATTAACTTATTTGATTCTTAAAAGATTTTATCCTTTCATGTAGAAAAAATTGTATCGGAATTCAATATAAAATTGGTGACTTCATTAATAAGTCTCGTTTATGTAGCACTAGTTACATCTAGTTACTAAAGATAGTTTGTTTCAACAGGTTGACTTCCTACAGTCATCCCTGATCTCCGGGTTAACCACCCAGGGCCGCCCTAATATACCGTCCTATGTGACGTCATACTACGTGCGTTACTCAACAGACGGCCTCAACTGGAACACGTACAGAGAGGATGGAGCAGAGAAGGTAACAAAAGCTGTCTTCATTTATTATGTCTTTGTTTATCACGTCCCAACACATTTGTTCTTTTCTAAAAATATAGAAACCGACTTTGTAGATTTACATGCAGATTAATGTCAAAGGTAACAAAAGCTCTTGATTTCTGGTGATCCTCCAAAGTCAGCATTTTAGCCTTACAGGTCTAAACACCCATGGAAATGTTAACCAGTTAATTTGCAATTTAAAGGAAATGTATTTGTAGATTCAGTTTATTATGCTGAGATATGATCATAAGGATTTGTTTCATTAAAACACAGGAGACTATTCAAGTTTTTTGTTTCTTTTTTATAAAAGCTTGTCTGCTGTTCAAATGGAATGTTTTTTGCTAAATAACTGTGTCACATTGATTTGCAGTTGTTCAACGGTAACTTCGACTCTGTCACTCCCATTACACACTTCTTCTCCAACCCGATCCGAGCTCGCTACATCAGGATAAATCCACAGAGCTACCATGGAAAGGTTACGATGAGGTTTGAAATCCACGGCTGTTTTGTCTCTTACCCAAGTAAGTCCTTTTCTTCATTCAATTCTTTTGGAGGTAAAATGGCAAACCATGATTTAAATCTGGACTCTAAGATTTCTAGACAAGTGCTCTATCAGCTGGCCATGGTTGCCAGTTATACACCCATTCAAGTTCCACTGTATAGTTCAGGATTCAAATTCACACTGGTATTCTCATAAATCTCTGGTAATAACATCAATGAATGCATTCCACATAGTATGTTACGTATCTGTGAAGATATGTTTGTCAGCAACTTTATTACAGAAAATTCTTGGTTCAACTTAACGGACTGTATACATGTATAATGATGTAACAGTATGGATGTTAGGGAACAAGCAAGTATTCTTTTATAGTTACCATTTGTAGCTCAAAGCAAACCATTTTTATTGGAAATTTAAAGATGCCATGAATAAAATTATTTCATATCAAAATTTTACTTTATGCACAAACAATGCACATATCAAACTTGTAACAACGTCTATGATAGCTTGACAAAGGGACCAGTTGGTCTTCCAACATTGTGACAGGTTTAATATGTACATTGTTTGTGAAGAAGGTAAAACTTGGATATGGAATAATTTATTTTTTAATCTGCAATCAAAATGATATACTTTGATATTACATATTTCCAAACTGATGAATCTTACTGAAGATAAAATTATTCCATATCTGATATGATTTATCAACTTTCTTACAGTGACAACTGCAGGCACTCCAGGAAAGATACCTACCCCTCTTCCTACCAAAGCTGTTGGTAAGTTTAGTGAGTCAAGTTATACCTCAGTAATGTTAGTGATGTCCCTTCAACCTCAATTTAGATTTACCAGGTACCAGTTGTAAAACTTCAAGGGAGACATATATTTTAGAATTAAGATTAGGTTAGGTTATGGAACCAGAAAGGGGCATCTACATGTACATGGTTGTCTGGAAATTTAACATAACAAACAAGTCTAGATAACAAGGTTCACACTATTATGATATTTAAAAAAAATATGGGGAAATAACCAGCAAATGGATGGGTGCGTGCGGTGGGACGTGAAAACCTCATTTATTTAGCTTCTCTTGTTGCCTGGTGTTCCAGATGAAAGCTGTGTAGATTACGATGCTTGGGTAAATATAGGCCAACCCACTCCACTCAGTGGTGGAGATTTCGAGAGGATTGAAAAAGTGAAGGCCGCTTCACAGAATTGTCACAGTCCAATGAAGATTGAGTGCCGCACGGCCACTGGAGTGGCATACAACGAGACCGGTCAAGTGGTCAGCTGTAATCTGTGGCAGGGATTGGTTTGCAACAACGCTGACCAGGCAGACAGTCATGGTTGTTTCGACTACAAGGTCAGACTTGGGTGTCTGCGCAACAGTCCCGAGTGTGGTAAGTACTGTTGTTAAAAGGTAGGTACAATTGAACCTTATTAGGAGACCATCTGTGTTAAGAGACCACTTTAAATTCCTTTTGGAGTTATTTTAAAGGTATCTGAGTACAGGTTTACTTGGAGTGGAGGTTCCCATAGAACACGTCCATAGCTCAAGTTATTTGGCAGTTTATTTAAATGAATTGTATGTGATACTTCAAAATGTACAACAACAAAAAATGTTGATGCAAATATTGGATATTGGTACAGTGTATTAAGCATTGTTTGTCCCATAAACTGTATTTAGGCACTTAAATTCAGAACCTGAGTGAGTTTGAAGCCTAAATTTTGGTACTTGCAGGTTTTCTAGTAGTTGCAATTCAACATAAATGGCCACCATATTATATCTGGATGAGTGAGTCTTATTAAAAATGACAGCTTTATAATGAATATTATAGCCATTCAAAAGTGAGCCAATATTGTAGCTGTTTATAAATGAGTCAATATTCAGAGAATTTCTGAAACAGAAATTGCCAACAAACCTACCCTTACCAGAATTACAAACAAATGTGTGTGTATTCCTGATTTTAGGAAACAAAGCTCCATAATAGTAGTCTGGATTACTAATTTTTAATTTTTTCAATTTTCAGTGCCACCCATCCCACGTCCAACCCCGTCTATGGCCCCGATGATGGGATCTACTGTTTTCGTCACTAACAAATACAACGGATCTGTGTGCTTTGAAGGTATTGATACATCACGCTGTCCAGTGAATGGATGTGCCCCAGGTCTCGTCTGTGATGGCATGACCTGTGTGAGGAAATCGGAATGTACCTGTCTCATCGAGGGCAAACTTGTTCGGGTAAATGTCTTTACTTCCATGTATTGGTGCTGATGTATAACTATAAATTAACAGTTTTCAGCTTGTATGGAACTATCATTGATTTGATTGAACATACTTGAAACCTTTAGATATAGAATTCATGCGTGGTAATTTTTGCAAATTAGTGTTATATTTGCCGTTTCCACAATATGCTGAATCAGCAAATTCAACACCACTGTCGATACCCGGTCTTTTCAGGACAGTTAATCTGTAAACCTATAGTTTCAAAATTGCCAGTTTAATATTGCACAAAATTAAAACTTCAAAAATTTAATAGCACACATATTTAATACTGCACAAATAAATCAACAAAATAACACTGCAAAATCAAAGCTGTGAATTGTCATTTTGCTTTTTACAAACTGTTCCATTGGTTTTGTCTGTTAAGGCGTCAACCGAAAACATCCGGGCCAACAAGAGTGATTATTATAATTTGAACTGACTTATTTCATAATTGTTGTAAAATAAATAAAGTTCATAAGTATAATAACTAACCGGAAAAATCAATAAGAACTCTTTTGAATACACTGCTCCACAAAAAGATAAGATATAACATGGAATGTATTAAGTGGAAATAAATTACCTTTATTTTACAATATTGGCTGTTTTTCATCTTAGCCTGGTGACATGATGGAGAATTCCCAGTGTGAGACATGCCAGTGTTTCGCTGGACAAGTGTCCTGTCTGCCCAAACAGTGTCCTCTATGTATGGACGTAAGTACTCTCGTAGAAACATCTGGCTACGTAAACAGGTAGACATGGTCAGTATAAATATAGGTAACAGTATCCATATGTAGCTCAGTGATTTTTATAAACAGTCAAATGTGTATAGAAAACACACATTGGAAGTTAGACAAATGGTTTCAGTTTTACAAAGAAATCACTACAAAGGTGATTGGTTGTAGAGCTGGTTTGACTTTATTAAAATGTAAAAATATATTTATATATATTATTTATATATAATTTACTATTATAAAAGAAATATAAATGTGCTAGTTATCAAGAACAAATAGAGCATGAATGAATGAAACAAAAGGAGCATGTTAGATGAGAAACCTCCTGCATGCATGTTTATATAAATATTAAACCCATGAGATGAACCATCGACTAGGAAATCAAATGATTAAAATGGGGAAAAAGGGGAGAAGGGAACATCTGAAAATGACCATCAAGCTATTTTTTGTTAAATTTAAGAATACCAGAGAATAAGTTCACACCCCATCGGAATTAAAAATATCATCGAAATTACAGAGACAGAGGTATCACCAGTGGTTAAATAGGAAATGTTTGTTAACAGGGCTACACCAAAGGTTTCAACGTCTCCACCTGTGAATGTTCTTGTGTCACATGTGATGCCAGTGAGTTCCGCTGTGGAAACGGTCAGTGTATCCCCGCCGTTGCCAAGTGTGATGGAGTCATTGACTGTATCGATGACGAGCTGTCATGCGGTACGTAGAATTTTGAAAAATCATAGATATCTGACTCTGCTAATTTAATCTACATTAATTGTATTTAGCTTTTTGCAGTATTCGGAGCATCCTTCAATTAATCCTTTTGTCCGAGCAAACATTCAAGAGTTAAGTGGATTGGCCTAACACAATACAATTCAATAGACTCATTATGTTAACTCCTTATTCTGATGTTAAAAAGGAGGAAACACATTTTTTGAAAACAAACCGTAAAATCTTTTCGTAACTAGTTTGTATACTATGCTCTAATTTGTCAATAGTCTCTGCACAATAACTTCATCAAAAAGGACTGGTTTCTGATAAAACTTGATCAGTATTCATATTATACCGTGTAATGTTTCTATTTTCAGTTGTCGTGCCCTTGTTCACCCCCCCAGTCACACCCAGTGCTGCTCCCCCTGGAGGTTCACTGGGAACCCCCACAGTTGGACCAGATGTTAACAAGGTCACACCTACCCGCGCCCCAGGAATTCCAACAAAGCCAATCCCAGGTCATGACATGTACTCTACTCCAAGTACATCTAGTAAGTAAATGACCAGGGCAGGAGCTGTAATTCTCTTCAATATCTTTGCAAATGATCTACAAGATATCTTTTATACCATGAAGCGCAGTATTTGGAAAGAGCTATGTATAAAGAAATTGGTAAAAAATAAGGGAAATATATTGGTACATGTATTAATATGAAGCAAGGTGGTGAATGAAATGGGGCTTAATGTAGAGTTTTTACACTACATATACAATGAATATGTTTTGAAAAAGCCTGAACAAATTCTGTATACTGGAAATTTTTTGCCCATACAAACATTTTAACCCTTTGTCAGAAAAACACATATTTGCCCAGTATGAATTTCACCCTTCACATTTAGTTACTGTGTATGATATGTTGTTTATTTAATGTGTGCTGTAATGATAAATTCCCCCTCATTTAATATAATACAGTGGGCGAAAAAAGCCGAAACATTACCGGTAAAATTGCAGAAAAAAAATTCCTGTGTACAGTATTCACTAGATATCTTAATTCATGATTTACAAATTCATGTGGGGATATTTTCAAAGATATATTCTAAATTTCTGGAAGAAAAAAAGGGGATGACAGTGTCAGTACTTGTGTATCTAGTATTGTGTTGGTCTCCTATAAGAATGGTTGTAACAGTGTAAAGTTTGAGTCAAAGTGATAATTGTGATATAGAGAATTGTTCCAGTAATCCAGGCATTAAGTTCGGGGGAACAGTTTTCTTGTTTTCTATACAGAAATATTTCAGTAATCAAATAACATAAAAAAATCACTTTTAGCTGGTAATGAAGTTTAGCTGAATAACAGTAATCCACTCTATATATATACACTGTATGTAACGAGACAGAACAAATGCATGGCCAAACCAGGGTTCGAACATGTGATCCTAAAAACTCTAGACAGATGCTTTGCAATAGGAGATACCTGGTCGCCGACAATCGATCCAGCCCATACAGTTTCACTACATATAAAAAGTGCGGGAAATTCTGCATTTCTGATTTTTAAGATTTTGTAAGCTACATGAGTAGTTTTTGTTTGTCTTTTATCCTTTCAGACTGTGTTAGTGGATGGTTATCTTGGTACAACGAGAACAACAGGACAAGTGATGGAGACATTGAACCCTCAGCCGCTCTATACCAGAAACACACAGGAGCCTGTGCTGGTGGAACACTCGACCGAATTGAATGCTTCTCGATCGACATGAATGTTCCGTCCTACTCAACAGGGGAGATAATTCAGTGTACCACTGATATTGGTCTGTCGTGCCAGGATATCGATAATTTCCCTATACAATGTACAAACTACAAGATCAGATATCACTGCCAGTGTTCAACGGGTAAGTACTGTTTAAAAATTCCCTGATTCATGATTTCTTTTAAAATGTTGGCATAATTTACAAGAACATCTAAATTTTACACTATAAACCATAGTGCAAAAAATCTAAACTACAAGTAATATTTTGTGAAACATCTGTTCCTTGTCAATATGTGCCCGCAATTATTATTTAACAAAATGGCATACAACAAATAAACTGAGTATTCAATACCATGCAAATTATATTAAATTTTGGTTCTTTAATTTTTCTTTCTTTAAAGCTGCTAATTTTCAATATTTCTTTGAGAATCTTCAAACCTATGGTGTAGAATTCTTCTGATCCTTTCTACTTCCTATGAAAAAGATTACAACTAATATTATGTCTTTCAGCTGTGACACCAAATCCAACTCCAGCCCTTACTGCCATACCAACTTCAGGTGAGAACAGCGTCGACAATGCTTCTGATGATAATTCTGTTAAAACAACATGCAAAGTCTTGTCTTGCTCATTCCTGACAGGGATAAAACTCAAAATCGTCCAAAAGCAATAAAGACAAAATCTTAGTTATTTTTCAGTAACATTATTTACAAATTTGAACATTTGTATTAACTCATTTACCCCCGAAGATGCACATGAACTCTTCCAATTCAAAGGTTGGAATAGTTCATTATGAAATCTCAGGTGTGAATGAGCTAAGAACTTGTTGACTTTATCAGCCATTTGACAATAGGTTGGTTCTGGCTGTTCAATGTCTTGATTATTTTAAAGAGGAGTTAACACTAATTTTAATGTGTGATTTTTGAAAAATATCTCAAATTTTACATATTTTTTATGTGTTTATCACCATGAGATGATCATTTTGAATTCTTGTACATTGTACATAAATCTTCAGTTTTGAATTTCATTCTTTTAGAACATATACTATTTCAAAAAAAAAATCATCAAATAATAATTCTTATATTTTGTATTACAGACTAATGCAGCCATGATGTTTGCCTACCATTTATATAATCTTACCTTTATTTTTGTGTTACAGACCACTGCAGCACATCTGCTTGCCAGCCATTAGTACGACCATTCCTTCAAGAAGGTGAGGTAGCCCAGATAGTGAAAACAGAGGATGGTTGTTGTGATCGTTACCAGGCAGTGTGCAAGCCTGACCACTGTAGCACCTCCCAGGTTACTTGTACCACGCCCCACGTCATGGCCGCCATCAATCCTGGCGAGTGTTGTCTCCATTTCAGATGTGGTAAGTTAACAAAAAAACACCAGGACAGATGATATACTGATATGATTAGAACTGTATTTATTTTGACCTGCAAATATGACTTCCAAGATTTTAGATTTTTGTACAGTAAAACCTCAATGTATTGCCCCTCATTCTATTTGCCATCTTGTTTACCGCCATCATATTTCAATGTCTCTTCTCATTTTCTTAAAAATCCTCTTATAAATTTTCCTCAACTATTGCCAAACCCCCTTATAGTGCCAAATTCTCTCAGGACAAAAGGATGAAATTATAATGTGGGTTTACTGTATTATTGCCTCAGAACTCTGTTACAAAACCAGCATTGGATTTGTGTTGCTCAGCCTATCTCAGGTTTGAGCTACTCGGCTTACCTTTGGATTCAAGCAGGGTCAGTTACTTCAGGATATGAGCTGCTGATCTTTAAATGTACCACAGAATTTTAGCTGCTCTTATCACTTAAGGTCCCAGGTATTTCAAAATCCAGATAAGATCTAATCATGAAAATATTGACCTTTTGCCATGAATACTTTCAAAAATATTCTTATTGATTTTCTGAAAACAAAATACCTCTTATAAAACCTTTTTTTTTTTTTTTTTCATTAAAACAAACAGCTTGCTTTCTCTTAACTAGATAAGTAAAAATGTTGTCAGTTTGCTATAATCTTAGTTCCTCCCATAACATCACCCCCTTCCTCTATCAATGTATCCTTTTTTTTCACAGATTGCCCAACCACCTGTCCTACCCCCGTACGCCCATCATGTCGTCCAGGTTCAATCGTCACAATGGTGGACACCGACTGTAACTGTTCCATGTATGCCTGTGGTAAGTTGTCGACCTCTCTAGGAAATTTAAACCTTCCATTGTAATCTTGTACAGCTGTGTGTGTGTCAATTGTAATACTTATTCTGGGTTAAGAATAAGAAGGAAAAATATATAATGTGTTATGTCATCAGGTACAAAGAAATTCAGTACAAAGCTTTCTTTTGAAATTGACAAGTTTTCAGTTTCACATGTCAGATTAACTTGCATAGAAACACACATATATATACAGTTTGATCTGCAAGTAGTCAAAAGGCTTGATTATGTAGGTTTCATTATTTTTAAATGGACGATTTTGACAAGTTTTACTGTATTTAGTTTAATAGATGTATTTCTTGCAGATTGTATTGTGTAGGCTTTGACACAGATCCAATGAATTTTAACACCTGTTTCACCATCGTCATGGTTTCCTCATCTTATTCATCTATTTTACAGTACCTAAACCTACTCCCACTCCACAGCCCAGTGTCTGTCGCTACACCTCAGGTTTTGTCAACGCCACTGCGGTACCTAACCCTGCACCATACCCAGTCACACACCAGGTAAGCTACACAAGCCTCACTGACCAGAGGTTACCTCCCTTTACTGTTTGGTAGCAGGGCCTTCTCTCTCTTGCTCAATTCACAGTGCCACAAACCCTCACTCAAACTAATGACTAATTTTCACGGGTCCTGTGTCCCGTCATATTAATACTGTTCTTGTTAGATTATCAACAACTTGGATCTAAACCTACATCAGTAATTATAAGTGTGCACTATACTCAAGTAACTAGAGATTAGTTTTGTGTTGCTTTGGACCTGCTGTCACAAATTATAATGGTCAAGGGTACCAGTTAATATGGGCCAGGGATGCAGTTTTTAAGGGGCCAAGTAAACCCGACCTGCACCTAGTAATCTATAGCTGAACTACCATACCTATTTAGTTCAAATCCTTGCAAACACCTCAGCAGGATCTCTGATGTAAATCATTGTAAAGGTTAAGTGATTGAAGATGGTAATGTAATATGTATGTAACTTGTAACATAAATGTACTGTACATGTGTAGTCATAAAATGGTAACTGATTATGTCCGTTCAGGTTGGCGAGACCTGGAAAGATGGAATGTGTAAAACATGCCAGTGTACACTTGATAAGGCTGATGGAAGCAGTGAGACGGTGTGTCACAGCGAGACATGTCCCGACTGTAAACTGGTGAGTAAAGTCGTGGTCAATGATTAATAAAGATTTCTGAACCACACAAAAATGTCCACACTACAATCTGTTTAAAGAGTTATAACATGAACATTTCCATGCATGAAAATTCCACACTTTTATAGTATTATAATTTCAGCTTTTTCTTCTGATTTCAAGATTTTTTTAAAGAATTTAGTGTACATATGTTAATGTAAGCTCAAAACTTACGTAGAAAGATCAATAAATCTAATTTTGTGCATAAGCCTGTTTTCATATGTGTTATGTGATGTTGATGATGTTCATTAAAGGTTAAGCCCAGAATTATGCATTTTATATTTGTTACACAGGGAGAGGAGCGAGTTAATGCTACTGACCAGTGCTGTGGTCAGTGTAGGTCTGTTGGCTGCGTGGCCAATGGTCAAGTCTTCAAGGTAAGAGATACAATTCCTCTGTGCTTATTTCATCATGTGTCTCTAAACCGTTTAAGATGCAAAACATTTCCATGGACATTTCTTGGCAGTATGGCATAGTTTTACTGTATCTGAAAAAAGTTTCACCAAGTATTGTTTGTCACTTTACTTCAAAAGGGTTGCACCGATAAGAAATTTATATCATATTCAACTAAAAGAAACATTGCCTTCTAAATTTATTTTTTTACATTATTAAATATATAGTTCTTGGAAGTTGAAATTCAGATTATGGTTTCATCAAATATAAAATAAAAACATATATGTTTCAGGATGGTCAATCCCTACCCGGAGCTCAGCGATGTTACTCCAAAGTGTGTGACTTTGATGTGAGCAGTACCAGCTATCTCATACGGGAAACACAGCTTGATTGTCGCACTGACAACCTACCAACATGCAAAGGGGTAAGCTCCTTACATTTGGAAAAGTATATTTCAAAGTTTGGATGTTGTACCAAGCTAGTTGCAAAATGACACATTTCAGATTCATTTTGAATAAAATGATATTTTCATCTATATTAAAACTGAAAACTGAGACACCTATGTAGTGATACATAACTTACCCTCAGAATAGGTACAGAAAGATCAGTTCACAGAAATGAGTATGTAAAAAATAGGAGCACTCTGAAACAGTTAAGTTAGACTATCGGACTATTGACAAGTGTACATGGCTATTGAATAATTATGTATCAGCATTAATTGTGTATACAGAATCAAGTGTGTATCAAATGGGACAGTGACAAGTGTGTAATGTTTCAATCCCTGGGGTACTCCTGTAAAACACTAATAACTGTTTAAAACTAGGAATTAATAGTGGAATCTGTTAAATTTTATGATTGAAAAAATCTTTCACTTTATTTTCAAGAATGGGCCTTCCTGACAAAATAATGAAATTGTCTCTTGACTAAATGATTGATTTTTTTTCAGAACCAGACAGAGTATGACAGCACTGGATGCTGTAAGACTTGTGTAGTCAGAGGTAAGTTGTACAACTCAATGTCCAGTTATTTTATTTCAACCTTCCATAGGCATTTCATTTCAGCAATAGTTGGTACAAATATGTTGTAATGAAACTCGGGAGATATTTCGTGATGTCCTTTTTAACACTTCAATCAAGGCCTCCCTGCAGGCGTGTAACATCTGCATTAAACCCTTATTTATAACCAAAAATAGTAGCATACCCAGTATATATGAAATTAATCTTTTTTTTTTAATAAAAATAAAGACTCATGTTTAAATCATTATACAATTTCTCTCAGAATGTCTTGAGAAGTAGTGCATTAAATCTGTTTACCTCGTTTTTTTGTCATAGCAACTGCAAGCCAGACTTGTTCAGAGTGTTCGCCACATCTAATGTTCGGTCAACCAGCTGCCACTGTAGGATTTTTCAAGGTCACGAGGAACAATGTCATCTGTCAGAATACGGAACCGATTCAAGATCTCACAGAGTGTTCTGGTTACTGTCAATCTCGCGCGAAATACACTACACTGATGCGTGGCTTTGACAACAACTGTAACTGTTGTCAACCTCAGAACACTGTCGCACATAATGTCACCCTTCACTGCACAGACGGCACAACATTCCCCAAAATGTACACAGTGCCAACATCCTGTGGCTGTAGTGCATGTACAGGTGGGGCCTGAAAATAGACAGATGTCAATATGACCCACCCAAGGACTACTTACCAGTGACTGATACAAGGACTACGATACTTTAGTGTAATAATGTAATATTTCCAGGGCTGTGCTAGATTTGTTCTACACCAGGATTGTTTGGTGTAGTGATTGTGCCCTGTTTTCTTTGTTGTATTTATTGAGGGTTATGCTATGAATCTCTATGATAGAAAATATCAGCCCTCCCATCATCGCTATATGTCACCTATAATAAATTATGTACATGCTCCGATGTTGTCAAAGTTGTATGTTCATAAGTTCATTCAAAATTACATACTGTACAATAGAAAATGTTCAGACATTTATCTTTCGCCTCCGTAACGAGGGCATACTCATATATCATTTACATTCATTACATGTGTTAGGCAAAATTAACACTGAGCGAATATTTCTTATATCTATGAAGGGTGAAAGTTTGACAGGGCAAAAGTCTCCTTTTGTACAGTAGGTATTCAACACTGTCTTTTAGTAGATATTCAACAACATCTTTTTATGATATGTACCCAGTGATGCTTATCATTGTTGGTATTGAATATGAATAGCAAGTTTATTGTGAGGTATAGTTCTACATTCTGTAAAAAGAAATTCAATGAAATGATTGTATTCAAGAAAATTCTCAAAGGAAAAACAACCATGTATTTAATTCCTAAAAAAGTACTGTGGTAAGAAAATTTGGTCCCAGGGTTCAAAGCTGATTAGCTTTGATAACCACAGCTAAACACAACATAAGTTCTGACTCAAAATAGACAGTTAATGGCTCATTATAGAAAAATAGAATATCACTTGCAGGAATTTCTATTGATCTGTAATATATTTGGGTGGGCTTATTACCAGGCATGAGGTAGTTGTTGGATAAATATTGTAAACAATAAGTATTAACTAAAACCAGATTGATTAATGCATATGACCAGGACCCGTATTCCAAAAACCATTCTCATGCTCAAACTCGGATTCTGTGCTGAAGCCCAATTTCTTGATCCACCAATCAATTAATAAATGAAAAAACTTTATCAATAATTTTGAAGTATTTTGAAAAAACAGAAAGCCGGAAACTATTTTCAAAGTTTACGCTTGACATTTCGACCATGTTAATTTAACTGATTTAAATGAAAAACAAGAACTTTTGTTTGAATACAGAATTCATGCTTGAACATGGAAATAGTTTCATGAATACGGGCCCTCATTTCAAGGGCACTTGGTCAGTCGATGCATCTGCAGACATCTTGGGCAAACAGAAACCGTGTCAGAAGATGGACAGAATTTAGGCATAAGTAGTTACTTCATATTAGCAAACTACAACCTGATCGTTCAGTGTATTTCGCAGGATATATACTGTAACTGTTAGTGTGGTTGGGTGATGTACTGGATAACACACTCGCTTTTCGTCAAGGCAGGGTTTGATTCCCCTAGGGGATTCAGGGTGAAAAGGTATATGGGATCACCTTCCTGCTCCAGTTTCCTCCCACATTAAGACCCCCCTGTTCACTTACATCCGGGCTAGCAAGAGCGATTAATATTAGTTGAGATAACTTGTTTCATAATTGAAGTAGATTAAAGGAAGCTTATATATTTTATAAATATAATTGCATATCTATCAAATTTGGTCATATTTTGAACAAACTAGATAGACATCTTTCCACGTTCCCAGAATGCTACTTAACAACTATTTTCACCCTTGGCTGTATTGTTCATGAAAAGGCATTAATATGTTTCCACTAATATTTGATTCCTTTGACCTTAAATGTAATCATAAGTGTAGGTCATGTATGTGAACAAAATCACCCACCCACCCCCTCCAAAAAGAAGTCCTTTGGACTAGCTTTGCTAAAAGATGTAAGTGGTTATATTATAACCGTGCTCTACCACTACTACATGTATTAACAGGCTAAATTTCTTCATCACTGTGCTACAAAAGAGGGAGAGATCACTTCATAGATGTTCTAAATAGAGATAGGCTAAAACAGAAAACTGACACCATAGACAGAGCGGAAACACATGAAAGCAACAACATGTTCAATCAACAGAGAAGATTTGACGGAAGCTTTGAAAAGATTGAAGATTTTTTAGTTCTGACGGTAAAGATATGATATAACAATGGAATTACTAATAAAGTTTTGAATGTAACGGGGACCGTTTCATAAGTCCCCCAACCTACCACTCGAGTCGCAAATGATGCACGGGAAATACTCTGGCATAAAAGTGGACTGTGAGCATCTCCTTTGGCATACACCCATGAATGTGTCAGTCAGATGGTTTAGTCTCGTCTAGCATACGTTTATGTGGAACAAACAGGTTGTCTGTTTTAAATGTAACATTTCGGGTATTAATACTAGCGGACCTGAAAATGTTTATGCATGCCGTGTAAGGCTGTGTCAAGGCTCGCCTTAAAGCAGCACCAGAATACTAGATCCGACCTTATTTCAACAACTCTGGTCAAACCGTTCGGACCGCGATAAACGAAAACGGCCCAAGTTTCGCCTAACATGGATGTCTAGTTCGCAGTAATAGATATTATTATTGAGAAATATTACTATATCAGAACATATATGTATATACGGTAATATTATAGAATAAAAACATAAATTTTTCAGATCGTCCGCTAGGCCTTTCTGCCTTCTAGGGCTTCTTCAGGCGGATAATATTATATATAGACATAAATATAGATATCACAAATATCGTCTCTGCCACATACTTTAATCAAATAAATATTCCATTATCTTTGTAAAGAAATATAGTATTGTGGTAATGCATCGTAGATGTACACAAGAAGTAAAAAGCATACTTTCATTTTTCATTATTGATCAGAAGTCAAAATAGTACATTTTTTACAAATCTTCACAGTTAAAAATGCATTGTACCTGCATGTTATTACAGTCGTAAATTATTGTGGATCAGAAGGAAAACACTGTTAACTAACCTTAATGTCAGTTATCATTTTAACAAAGGCATATAGATTACTATTCAAGTCTGTCATTAAACAATCTGTAAAGCATTGTCTGAACAGGCGAGCCTTGGGCAAAGCCTTATAAGGCCTCCATAAACATTTGCCCACTAATACCCGAAATGTTACATTTAAAACCAGGTTTCAATTATTAATAATTTAAACTTGATCAATGGAATCACAGTTTTTGTTTTAATGTGATTGTTGTGATCTCAAAATGACTTCGAATATGGTTTTTGATTTGTTTGATTTAATTTTAAAGTGTTAACCTAAAAGTATCTTTTGACAGATACTTTATTATTACTCCCATATCGGTATGACTAACACACAAATACATATTGACTTGTTCTAGAAAGGGGCTGAGGTGAACGTTTCCTTCTAAATGCTGGTTACCAATTCTCTATTAGAAGCAGATAAAATGAACATGTATACTGGATACTTGTTCAATGCTAATTTCCAGCTGTGCATGAAAGGAGATCTAAAAATTAGAAATTGTAATGCTGATCATTTTAGTCCATGTTTCCAGATTCTATTACATTGCCCAACAGTTTCAAACGTAATTCAATACATGGAAAACTGCTATATCCTAACTAACCAAAATTCACTCTTCAAAGTTGGAATAATGTGTATCGAATTTAACATCAGTAGAACTTGTGACCGCTAAGACTTTTAACCTCTGAAAGCAAATTCTGTGAAATAGTAAAGTAAATCTCTTCCCATTCTGTCTCAACCATGTGACATTTTGTTTTGTAAAGTTTGTGCAATTTACAAGTCAGCATAAAAAATCCTTTTTGGTTTATTTTTTACGTGAAATACACTACGAATAAAACCTCCTTTATTTTGACCCAAATTCCCTTAAAATTAAAGTAAAACTCACAGATCGGTCTCAAAGAATCCTGACATGTATGCTATATTATCAAATGGAAAATAAACACTAATATTTCGATGACGTGTATTATATAAATATTAAGTGTGTAACATGAATAAAAACACATAAACAAACAAAGTTTAACAACAATATATGGTAAGACACCTTATAATATAGACAATAGTTTACTTGTAATTAAATTCTGTTGTTTTATAAATGACACCATATTTATCCTAGCACCTTACCTGTATATAGGAAAATACGAAAGTTATGTTAGGTGATCAGATGACACCACGGTGGCTATGTTATAATTAGATGAGCACGTACTTTCGGCTTTAATGTTGAACGTTCGCCCAGGTGTGTAGGATAGGGAAATTCCACCCGAGGGGTTTCAAATTTGGTAAAACTCGAGGCTGTGCCGAGAGCATTTTTTTCTTCTTCCAACCACCAGATAAGCTCAGAAACCATTAAAATGCGTTTCGACTGGCTACCATTTTGAAAATATCAATCACCCCTGAGCTTTTTAGACGAAAACGGATCAGTCAGCCAGATTAAGCTTACTCCATATTTGCAAACTTAGTTTGTGCAGAAAAAATAATCTCATCTTTCTAATGTGTTCGGTAAATATATTGTAAAATGTTTAAATTTCATCACGTCGCCTTTTCCGCATTGTGGCATCGGAGTTTTCCAAATTCGTGACGTCACGTCATTGTTGAGCCATTGCGACGTCACGTCACGTGAAATGGGGTGCAAGATTAATAGAATCCATCCCTGATGTGAAGAATGGATAAGGTAGTTCAAACCCAAGGGATAACATATTGAGCAGGAGACCCGAGGGTCTTTTGCTCAATATTTTATCCCAAGGGTTTGAATTGTCTTATCCTTACCTCACATAAAGAATGGATTCTATTTCTTGCTTATTTCCTAAAACCCGTAAAACAGCTGCTCTTCTAGTAAAGATTGAAACTGTTCGCGCATTTCTCATTTGCATGACGTCAATAGGCCTCGGTCTCCTGCTCAATATTTTATCCCGAGGGTTTGAATTACCTTATCCATACCTCACATCAGGGATGGATTCTATTAATCTTTTCCCTAGCAACAACGGGATCACCCTGTGAAGTTTGTGAGAAATTGGGTTCTGTGCCCAGGCCGGGGCATACCAAAGTCCTAACAATTGTAGTTGTTATTACTTGCTTAACGTTCAGCATAATGATTCGGCAGGATATTTCAGTGAGATAGCACTATAAAGTCGGCATCAGATCCGGGGTATCACAAGGAGGCAAGTATACCAACAAACCCTGTCTCCAGCACACAAACACACATGCACGCTTACACAACACGCATTTAAACAAAATAAAACCAAACCAAACCAAACCTTACGTTGAAACCAACTAGAATGCTACGGAACTTCACAACAAAATCAGATTTACATTCACATTCATAGACCAAAACACCAATATCTAAAAAGTAAAACCAATAGGTTAAAAAACATAGAAAAGGGGTGGGCTTCAAGACTAAAGTAAGAAAAATCGAAAAAAACTAAGGATGAATGTAAGGATATAAGAAAGGGTTAGGAATGAACAGTCGGTGTATATCTTTCTACGCAGTAACGGTCGGGTCAGGTGATTATAGTGAGCAATATCAAGTGGATTCTAGAGTGTATCCTTTTCACTAAGAACTTAATCACACATCACACGTTGTTGTGGAAAATCACAAATAAACAGGATTGCTAATACACAATGTATCATCAATTTGTATTATAACTGAGCAACCTGTGTTTACCTCGTTCTCATGTTTCAACCACAACAAAATACTTCTTGCTTATAAACAGCCCTTACGAAGCGAATAATTTAGCCAAATATCAGTTATTTAACTTCCAAAAAGTTAACCCAATAGCATCAGTAATGTGACTGACAAACATTACCCAATTGTAAATTATGATAATTAAAATTCTTCAAACATTTAGCCACGGAATTAATGAAGGAAAAGTTATCGCGTTGCCCTTTTAACAAAGGATAATATATCAAGTAAAAATAATGTACAAAAAATTATAAAACAATAATACATTGACCAATTCTCTAAAATCATGTTACATGGTGGAAAAGTCGTGTAAACATTTTTAAAAAGTAGTTGGCTTGAATCCCTCTGAAATGCATCCAGATGACAGACAAAATGTGATTTATTATTGATTTTTCACTGTGACAGGAAATTGCGGTTCTGCACAGAGCTTGAGTCTTAGGATGGGGATATTTTAAGAATACAGGATCAGAAGTTATAGGAGATTTATAAAAATGGGTTTGGTTTTTTCATCAATATTTCCTTGAATATATCCGGATACACAGACACCACTCTACACGAGGGGAAAACGGGGTTTCTATGTTTTTTTTATCAATAGGAACTGTGACAATGTCGTCCGGAAATAGTAATGATATCACAATTGTTTATAAATTATCTTTAACACTATATAACCTTTTGTATCAGACACCAGTTGTCCAAATTGATTGCGTTAATTGCATTAATATTTTTCATGTTTCTTTAACAACTCCTGACATAAATGACTATCCCCTTAAGATATATTTTGATGGGGCGTAGTACGTGGTCATTTATCGCTTATTGTTAGACTGTGTCAATGCGACAAATTAAAATAGCGTCATAACGCACTACATCTTCGCAACTGACTTGTGAACCAGGGCTGTTTTCGGTTAAACGGTTGAACCGGTCGGACCACAGTTGTTCCTTTATGAAATAAGGTCGGATCTAATAATCTAATGCTGCTTTCAGGTGAAAATTATATTCAAAATTGTTACATTTTAGAACGGACGAACCGGTTGTTCCGCATACGTAACAAGTTTTATGTTTTATTTAACTATTTGAAAGTTGCAATGTTGAGAGATTTTTAATAAGTTGTTTTATCTGTTGTATATTCAGCCCAAACATTAAATAAAATCGGCCACATTACCTGCTTTATCTTTTCAATGACAAAATATTTCGTATTGTGTTATTAATCTACACTGTTTGCTATGTATACTGATATATCATGATATGATTGAAATAATTTACAGTTAACAGTTAAAGTATGGGTATGAGGGATATAGCAAGTTTATGATCCCCAAGTTCAGGACTATTTCCCTAGGCGAAGCCTCGGGAAATAGTCCTGGACTCGGGGGATGATAATCTTGCTATATACCGAAATACTCATACCTCAACTGTTTTATTATACCGATACAAACACTCCCTTACAATATTCTAAATATTATTAGACAACAAATTTTGCCTCCAATATGTCCGACAACTCGCTCTCGTCCAACACAGGAAACCTGGGGGTCACCATTTCTGTTGTCGTCTGTCAACAACAATGCGAGGTGAAGGTCGGTCCAGAAAGTACCGACTCCGCTGGCCGTAAATTGCCGACGTAATTCGATTGCGCTGATTGGTCAATATTCGGTCAGGCCCCGCCCACGACTTCACTCAATTTCCCGCATTTTCCGAGGGAAATAGTTTCAAAACTATCGCACCCCTCCAGACGAACTATTTCCCTGACATGCAATTGGAGGGGAAATATCTTGTTTATGTGGTTACTTTTGTATAGTGTAAAATAAGTAGAGGTATAATAATTGAACTTCACATACCTTCGTCAGTCTTATTAGTCTCGTTCAACCAAACTATTGTTGCCTGCGCAAGCTACGCCGAACAGAGATAGAGTCTCTTGAATTACAAGTGATCAAGCGTCTGGTTGAACGAAACTACAGTCATTTATGATAAAGCTTGAATAGAGGTGGATGCAAGTTGCATTATATCTAAGTATTGTACGGTAAAAGGTGAAAATATTGAAAAAAAATCTTTTCACTTCTTATATATATATATATATTGAAAATCTTTTCACTACTATAATTTTGTCCATTGTGTATTGATATCATTAACAGGAAGGGTGCAATGGATAGGGGCGAAGTTGGTTGGGTTTGGGGGAAACAGGATGACGGCCTAAATGTCTGATTACCTTCTGATGAAGGTAACGCCCTTGCCCTAACCATGAATGAACAGTCAGTATATGTTACTTATTGACGCAATTACGCACTTGTCAGATGTCAGCTAATTCTATTGAGTAATACTAAGTAGATTCTAGAGTGTATCCTCTTTTTTTGAGACGGTTAAAAGTTGTCACTTTCTTAATCATACATCATACGATTTTGTGGAAAACAACAAATAAATAGGATGGTTAATACACAATGTATCATGTTTACCTCGTTCTCGTGTTTTATATGCAATCCTTAGATAACGGATAATTCAGTCAAATTTCAATTATTTAACTTCCCCGAAATCACTCCACTAACATCAGTAGATGTGATCGACAAAAATACCCAGCTGTAGTTTATGATAATTAAAATTGCTTGAAATCTTAGCCTCGCATTAATAAAGCAAAGGTTGTTGCCCTGCCATGTTAATAAAGGGGAAAACATTCAAGCAACATGAGTAAATAAATACAGAAATAAACCAACGCATGTTTTATTACGTAGTACGTGTCATTATTTACTACTTTATCTTATCATATTATTTCATATATATTAGATACTATAATTATTGTGTCACCATTTACTTATCAAGCCTGTGTTGGATAATACATTTTGTGCAACAGATTCGAAAACAAAATTCAGTGGTATGAAGATCTATAAAATGTCAGTTATTTTTAAAAGTAATTAACTTCTAATTAAATATTTATCGCATAACGTGCAGAACAAAATTCCGAATTAAAACAACTAACCGAATATTATGAATCGGTCGTTTTTCTGACACGATGGAATATTATTTTTCAGTTTTTTGCAGTTAACATTGAAGTACCAAATGCTAAAAAGTGTATTTCTTTAACATTTTCTTATAATGGAATTAAATTATGGAACAGTTCACCAGTACAGTTTTGAAATTCTGAATGACAGCTATAAACCCACGGCCGTCTAAGAAACGATCTAAAATAAAAACAAAAATGCTTATGGCCGTACACAAGTATTATGTCAATATTCTACAACTAGACTTATATAAACTTGTATAACATATCTCGATTGTAACTAGTTTTTGCATCTTTCTAATTGGAGAAATGGAGCTGGAATACTCATATTGAATTTTATTTAAGATAAATGAATCCTTTAAGATTGTAGTGCGCTTTCCAATGTTCGGATGTATTACACAAAATACCTAGTTATGTTATTTGTGGGGCCCTTCCAGATTCGGGGTTTGCTTCAGTGCAGTGTCCTCGACTAGGAGGACATGACAAATCTGCTACCGTCAATGCATCAATTAAGATCGTTTTTTTGTTTGTTTTTGTTTTTTTCTATTTTATGGTTTATTATCCAGAATATAATTGGGAATACCAAGATGGGGCCTGGCCTTATCCCTGTACATAGTACATGTAGCATAGTCATTCTCCGACTCTCTCTAATTTGTACGCCCCAATTGTTGATATCTTTTAACGCTTTCAATTTCAATTGCGTTGATTGTAAACCTTAGTTCTTGTTTTACACACTTCAAAATATGCTGTGTGAAGTCAGAAACTTCATATTTATCATCAAATTTTATCTTATTTTTTCTTTCCATATGTGCCACTATGTAGTAAAGACAAACAAATTGATAACTGCATTACATTCTTGGTTTAAATTCCAGCTTCCTTACATTACAACTTTCTCAGTTATTTGGTATACTTGATTGGAATTTGATATTTCCTGTAAGGCTTTGTTAATCAATGAGTCAACTGTCTGCCAAACTGTTATTTTATTACATCTGAAGAATAAATGAATTTGATTTTCTTGAACAGAATACCAAAGTGTACATAAACCGTTCGACAGTTTCATTTTAAATAATTTTACCTCCGTAGAAATAATGTTATGCAAGCATTTCCATTGGAAGTCGTTACATTTCCTGTTTGCTATTGATGATTTTAAAGAAGTCCTTTTGACCCAATCTGTGTCATCATTTTGATAAACAGCATCCCAGCTATTTTGTGTTTTGGGATAGTATTTCTTATTCAAAATTAGTTCTTTCAATATTTTATTCTTTAATCTATTCGGATCTATTACTTCATCGTTTTTATTTATTTTTATGTGTAGTTCATCAGTTACAACTATGGGCTCAATTTCTGGAGTCTCATGGTTAATTGATTTTATTTCTTGTAACCAATTGTTACATGAAGAAATTGCCTTCTTGACTATGGGGATTTCTGATATCCAGTTATCTTTGAATCGTAACTTCTCCAATAATTCTTGAGAGTTTAAAAAATTATTTCTTTGTTCACTCCATATGTCTTTTATTTTCATTATATTTGAATTTGTCCAGTGTTTTAGGAAGATCGGATTTGTATGAATGTGATATTTATGTTTCCAAATATCCTTTGATGAAGTACTTCATTTTTTGTTTTTACCGAACGTCGTTTTAGCATAACCTGCCAACCTTGAAGAGAGATCTTATAGAATTGTGAAATATTTTGTAATTCTAGTGATTTTGTAGTGTTACATTGACACAAAAAGAAATTTTGAGAGAAGGTAGAATCATATTTTTGAAGCCAGTATTTCCCCAACGCATTCCAGCATTGTAGTTCTGAGTTAATGATCTTGTATATATTTTTAATACCCTTTAACGTCTCCATTAAGTCAAGATCGATCATATTTAATCCACCAATTTTAATTTCTCTATAACATGTTTCATTTGCAACTTTATTTACATTAGAGTTCCATAAGTATGTGTAAATTATTTTATTTATGGTGATTTTATGCTTCTGTGGTATAATTGTCTGTGATACTTCATAGTTTATAGTTGAGAGTATTAATGATTTTATTATAAAAAAAAAATCCTTGATGTGTAGGATTTCGTTTTTTCCAACAATGTATGGTTGACTCAATTTTTCTTATTTTTTCTTCCCAAATTTCATCCAAGTTTATTCCATAACCATGCATTATCCCAAGAGCCTTCACTCTCTCTACCTAAAGATCGTTTTGATATTTCCTGTCTACTTTCTTTCCTATGTACTCTCTTCATCTTCGATATCCAGGGGTTACCCTCACGTACGTTCTCTGCACCCTTGGAATATGTCATACAAAATTTAAGGCACCGGCTATCTATTTGATTGGTTTCAGATAAAAAAAACCTTGACAATCGCTAGGCTGTTCCCTTCTCCTTTGAAGATTAGAGAGGAGCGACGCCCGCGTCAAAGCCAGTCAATTTTAACGTTACGCGACTGCGATATTCTTTTGATGTACATCAAAAGATCGAACACGTCTTCTTTTCTCACCAACAAGGTGTTGCACACTGAACCTTCAATTTGGTCACGACACATTCCAGGGGTGGAGAGAGTGGAAGTGAGTGTTACCCCTGGAGTATATAGAGAGTGCTCTCTCTTTCGGGCGGTGTCTCCCTATAGTCACATGACCACACGTGATATTGTCTGTTGCGAGGACGCTAAACGACGACCAAACAAATAATAAGTCTACAACGACAAAGGACCTCAAAGGAAATTGTTATGAGTCATCCTTGACAAGTCTTTTATGAAGATCTTCGTAAAGCTTCTTAAAATAAAGAATAACGTAAGAGATGTGTTTTGTTTAAATATATGAATATTGTTTCTTTTACTATAGCTGTTATATAAGGATTGAACGACATTATCATACCAGCATGAGCATTGAAAAAATACCGTTCAGTCCTTTATTCGTAATAAGATTCATCAGTTTGGTATAAGTAATAAAGGCTAGGTTAGTTTTGAATACAAGCAGGAATTGTTGAAAACTTATTGTTTTGCAAGCCTTTTGAAAAGGTCTGTTTCCCCGGTGTCTTGACCTTTAACCTCTGAAAACAACTCACTAAGCCACAGTGTGCCGAAACAGTAAAATCAGCTTTCAAAAGTATCGAGACATTTCGCCCAATAGCACTCTAATACAGA
This sequence comes from Mizuhopecten yessoensis, assembly GCF_002113885.1. Taxonomy (NCBI): domain Eukaryota; kingdom Metazoa; phylum Mollusca; class Bivalvia; order Pectinida; family Pectinidae; genus Mizuhopecten; species Mizuhopecten yessoensis. Next base: position 465,563 of record NW_018408788.1, on the reverse strand, counting down.
CAGTCAGGGGAATGGGTAACATTTTTACCCTTTCCGTCCCTTAGTGGATGTTACAAATGGGTCATTAAGATGACTCGGCTTGTAGCCCCTTTCGTCCCGAATCCCCTTGACCTCCTAATCCATATAGGTTCTTTGATTTTCCCCACAATTCAGTTGTCCTCCCTTTCAAGCACTTTCGACTTGTTCCAGTCTTTGATGTGGTTGTGTGTGTTAGCATGTTCTGTAATCGCTGATTTATTGCTTTGTCTCTCCGATGTCTTCTTTGTACTTCTAGTGTAGACTTGCTGTTTCCTGGCTTCAAAGTCTTTCTGAAGTTTTCAGACCTGTCTCAAATTTCCGGCTAGTTTCTCCTTTTATGTATGGGATAGTGACCATGTCGTTAGTTTCTCTGTATGTTTGTACGTTTTTGTTTCTAGGGGTCATTTACTAGGTAATACTGGTAAATAGTGCCCCTGAAAGAGAAGAAGGTGGTGTTGAATATCAATTCCAACAACTAAATGATAATGTCAACAAGAAAGCTTCTTCTGGGTTCTGTCCACATTTAACCTATCTCTTATGGCCTTTGCAGTCTCGTCCGCTAGTGTATTAGTAAAATAGAGACACTTCGCATGTGCGAGTTAACGTTGTCCTCACTTAAATCTGACACCAAATCTCTCGAGTTTTTCACGCGGTGTTCTGTTTTTCCCCCCGGTGGACCTGATATATATTGATACTCTGTAGCCACGGAACAGCGACCAAATGGCTACCTCTTGAGTCATCTTTATGACCCCGGCCATTAACACCCACTGAGGAGCAGAATGGGTAAACATGTTACCCGTCCCACTGACTGCCTGTCTGATAGATTCTGATTTAAACACATATTATATTTCCAAAATCTTAATCGGATAAGATAAAAATTAAAAAAGATATAAAATCGTATTCTCCCTTAAAACAATAATGAAGATATACATATATGGCTGTAAAGTAGAAAACATTGATGACTATACAATTTAGATTATTTAAATTGGATATAATATACAATTTTCAAATTCATTAGATTATTTTGTATTTTATTTACCCTTACATGTCCTAACAACCTGTACATAAAATAGCGTACGTCATAACATTACTCTAGCATACTAATTAACACATATATTTTTTAATTGAAACTATTATCATCGATACACGTAAAAAAATATTGTTTTATTAACTTCATAATTAACCTTGTCGTTCACTGAAATGCAACAGTCACTGTGACGATTTATGCATAAGCCAATCAAATTCATTCGAGTACAAATATATCCGTAATTAATCGTGATAAAGTGTATTGACCTATTTCTTTATGTCAACACACTCATAACCTTCCCTTGTTCTGCATACTTAACAGTACACTAAAGTGTAATCTCTATCTGTGATATCTTGTAGGGACAGTTTCATTATTGTAAAATTACACTCAATGCTTAGGGTCAGGTGTTTTATACAGCTATTCGTAGTGCTAGATTTGTAGAATGAATGACATATACGATGACATAGCAAATGTAAAGAAGACTTATTAAGCCAACAAATCGTCAATAATTGATACACTTTATTTCCGTGATATTTCCTCCTAAGGATTCACGAGGCCTGTAGTAAGTGCGTCACGTGACGTGATGATGGGTTTCATTCAACTTGTCTCATGATCTGGATTTCCAATCAAGCTTCTACCATAAATAAGAACATCCGAATATCACACCATATCGTTCTAGAGAAAAAGATACTGAGAAGAGAATGGTGATGAACATCTCACGTACAACGGTTTGTAGCCTACTTTTTGTATTGTCACTCGACCCTATACTGATTGTTTAAGCTTCATTTTGCATCTTAACATCAAACTAACCATACACGTTACTTGAAATATCATTTTTGCTATGTATATGGAAACTATTAAGAAAAGTGAACAAGAGATTGTTCAGACATGTAAATTAGAGATTTACTTAGATACATGTTAACATGGTATCTATTTAGATAGAAGTATATCATAAATTTAAGTAGATACAGGTAAATCATATATTAAGGTAGATACAGGTAAACATCGATTTATTTAGATACATGTTAATAACAGAATTTTAGATCAATGTTAAAGGAGATTTATTTAGATAAACATTAATCATCGATTTATTTAGATACACGTTATCAGAGATATAATGATATAGAACTAAAAAGAAATTTAATGAGATACATGTTTATTAGGGATTAATTTAGATTCATCTGAATAATAGGAACAATTTAATAGAACCAAAAAGAAATATATTTATATACATGTTAATAAAAGATTGATTTAGATCAATGTTAACAAGAGATTTATTTAGATAACCATTATTCATAGATTTATTTAGATACATGTTAATAAGAGATTTATTTAAATACATATTAATAACGGATTTATTTAGATACATTTTGATATGAGATTTATTAAGATAAATGTTAATAAGAGATTTATTAAGATAGATGCTATCAAGAGATTTATTAAGAAAATGTTAATCAGAGATTTATTTAGATACAGGTTAACAAGAAATTTATTAAGATAACAGTAACGAGATATTTAGTCTATGAACCCTAGCGGGGAAAATGTTTTGGGAGATTGAAATATTTCATAGCTATTTTATATCATGATTTTTAGATTAATTCACACGTATCGTAGCTAAGAACATATCGGGAAAGTCATGATAAACTTTACTCGGGTGGATTGAATCGCATACGTAAAGCTTTACAAACTATTTCCTAATGTCGCAACTAATCGTCACTGATTATTAGAAGATATTAATGAAACTAATAAAAACAACACAATTCTATGTTTAAAGGTTGTAATGATAATTGTTTTATTAGGACCACTGGAAAAAGATAAAGTTTTAAAAACTGTTATCGACTGAATACCGTCGACATATGTTCTTTCTTCATTGAACTAGAATCCAAAACAGTGAATGATAGAAGGATGTAAATGTCTTTATAATCAACAGTTGTATTTTTCCCCATTCTAACATACAAGTGTCTATTTGATCATGTTTCGCTATTATGTTGTGTCTCAGCTATCTGATAAATGACTCTGTCTCTCCACAGATGATGGTGTTGCTCTTTGCTGTAGCTGTAACCATAGCATATTCCTTTGAAATGCTTCAGGAATCCAAGACCCACGAACTTCATCCTGACCTTATAAAATCAGATCATGATCTTTACAATGTGTCGTCAGATTGTGACCCTAATATTTTAACCTCAGGTTATGACCTTGATATTTTAAAGCCAGATCGTGACCTTGGCACTGTAACATCAGATCGTGGCGTCGTGAATTCAGATTGCAACCTTGACATTGTTAATTCAGATTGTGACCTTGACATTGTTAATTCAGATCGTGACCTTGCCATTGTACTGGGCAGGAACACTGATGATGTACTATACCCTGACCTTAATATTGCTGTTATTCAAGCCATCGACCTAGAAGGCACCAGTGACATTGACATTGAAAGCAGACATGACGAGCAAACAAAGACAGAAGAGAATATATACACAGAACAAATTAACACATGCGACCCTCCTCACCACTCTAACAGTCATACAGCAATACGCGACGTCGCTAAATACCCTGGACTATTTCACACCCCAGAGACAATGGGCAGAATGAACAAGGAGATGGACACTTTAAGGGCAACGAAGAGTGACAATGACAACTGCTGTCCCACGTAAGTACCATATACCTTTCGTGTCTGCATGTCATATCTTTTCAGCCTGTAATATATACATAATCTACACCTAACTCATATCTTATCTAAGCTCTAACAACTGAAAACTAACCCTTTCATATCTTAGCTCTAACTGAAATCTAACCATTACTTATGCGTTTCTTTAACGTTACCTTAACACTTAGCACAAACCATATAACATCTTAGCCTCAACTCAAATGTTATCTTAGGTCTACCTCAACACTGACCATTTCTCATCTAAGCTCTCACTCAAAAGTAACTATATTTTGTTTTAGTTCTACCTCAAAACCAAAAATGTTTTGTCTTAGCTCTACCTCAAGAATATCCATATCTGATCGTAGTTCTTTCGTCGATCTTAATATCTTTCAATTTAGCTCCGGCTCAAATATTATTACAGCTCAAATTCCAACCAAACTATATCTTAACTGACATTTTAAAATCTGATCTCACACAATGCAGACATACCTTACCTCCGCACCTTTGTATTCTCTTATATTAACTAGATCTTACAAGAACTCTATTTACAACTGTATCTTATATTATCTTAACCATAATTTAGATCTAATCAGTACAAATATTTACATATATTTTATCATACTAACAACCGTGATTCAGCCAAGTTTATTACATACCTGGTGGTGAATATTACTTCAGTGATACAGTCAGTTTTATTACGTACCTGGTGGTGAATCTTACTACAGTTATACAGCAAGTTTTATTACATACCTGGTGGTGAATCTTACTACAGTGATACAGTCAGTTTTACTACATACCTGGTGAATCTTACTACAGTGATACAGCCAGTTTTATTACATACCTGGTGAATCTTACTACAGTGATACAGTCAGTTTTATTACATTCCTGGTGGTGAATCTTACTACAGTGATACAGCCAGTTTTATTACATACCTGGTGAATCTTACTACAGTGATACAGCAAGTTTTATTACATACCTGGTAAATCTTACTACAGTGATACAGTCAGTTTTATTACATACCTGGTGATCTTACTACAGTGATACAGACAGTTTTATTACATACCTGGTGGTGAATCTTACTACAGTGATACAGTCAGTTTTATTACATACCTGGTGGTGAATCTTACTACAGTGATACAGTCAGTTTTATTACATACCTGGTGGTGAATCTTACTACAGTGATACAGTCAGTTTTATTACATACCTGGTGGTGAATCTTACTACAGTGATACAGTCAGTTTTATTACATACCTGGTGGTGAATCTTACTACAGTGATACAGTCAGTTTTATTACATACCTGGTGGTGAATCTTACTACAGTGATACAGTCAGTTTTATTACATACCTGGTGGTGAATCTTACTACAGTGATACAGTCAGTTTTATTACATACCTGGTGGTGAATCTTACTACAGTGATACAGTCAGTTTTATTACATACCTGGTGGTGAATCTTACTACAGTGATACAGTCAGTTTTATTACATACCTGGTGGTGAATCTTACTACAGTGATACAGTCAGTTTTATTACATACCTGGTGGTGAATCTTACTACAGTGATACAGTCAGTTTTATTACATACCTGGTGATGAATCTTACTACAGTGATACAGTCAGTTTTATTACATACCTGGTGGTGAATCTTACTACAGTGATACAGTCAGTTTTATTACATACCTGGTGGTGAATCTTACTACAGTGATACAGTCAGTTTTATTACATACCTGGTGGTGAATCTTACTACAGTGATACAGTCAGTTTTATTACATACCTGGTGGTGAATCTTACTACAGTGATACAGTCAGTTTTATTACATACCTGGTGGTGAATCTTACTACAGTGATACAGTCAGTTTTATTACATACCTGGTGGTGAATCTTACTACAGTGATACAGTCAGTTTTATTACATACCTGGTGGTGAATCTTACTACAGTGATACAGTCAGTTTTATTACATACCTGGTGGTGAATCTTACTACAGTGATACAGTCAGTTTTATTACATACCTGGTGGTGAATCTTACTACAGTGATACAGTCAGTTTTATTACATACCTGGTGGTGAATCTTACTACAGTGATACAGTCAGTTTTATTACATACCTGGTGGTGAATCTTACTACAGTGATACAGTCAGTTTTATTACATACCTGGTGGTGAATCTTACTACAGTGATACAGTCAGTTTTATTACATACCTGGTGGTGAATCTTACTACAGTGATACAGTCAGTTTTATTACATACCTGGTGGTGAATCTTACTACAGTGATACAGTCAGTTTTATTACATACCTGGTGGTGAATCTTACTACAGTGATACAGTCAGTTTTATTACATACCTGGTGGTGAATCTTACTACAGTGATACAGTCAGTTTTATTACATACCTGGTGGTGAATCTTACTACAGTGATACAGTCAGTTTTATTACATACCTGGTGGTGAATCTTACTACAGTGATACAGTCAGTTTTATTACATACCTGGTGGTGAATCTTACTACAGTGATACAGTCAGTTTTATTACATACCTGGTGGTGAATCTTACTACAGTGATACAGTCAGTTTTATTACATACCTGGTGGTGAATCTTACTACAGTGATACAGTCAGTTTTATTACATACCTGGTGGTGAATCTTACTACAGTGATACAGTCAGTTTTATTACATACCTGGTGGTGAATCTTACTACAGTGATACAGTCAGTTTTATTACATACCTGGTGGTGAATCTTACTACAGTGATACAGTCAGTTTTATTACATACCTGGTGGTGAATCTTACTACAGTGATACAGTCAGTTTTATTACATACCTGGTGGTGAATCTTACTACAGTGATACAGTCAGTTTTATTACATACCTGGTGGTGAATCTTACTACAGTGATACAGTCAGTTTTATTACATACCTGGTGGTGAATCTTACTACAGTGATACAGTCAGTTTTATTACATACCTGGTGGTGAATCTTACTACAGTGATACAGTCAGTTTTATTACATACCTGGTGGTGAATCTTACTACAGTGATACAGTCAGTTTTATTACATACCTGGTGGTGAATCTTACTACAGTGATACAGTCAGTTTTATTACATACCTGGTGGTGAATCTTACTACAGTGATACAGTCAGTTTTACTACATACCTGGTGGTGAATCTTACGTTAGTGATACAGTCAGTTTTATCAATACCTGGTGAATCTTACTATAGTGATACAGACAGTTTTATTGTATACCTAGTGAATCTTACTATAGTGATACAGTCAGTTATATTACATACCTAGTGAATCTTACTACAGTGATACAGACAGTTTTATTGTATACCTGGTGAATCTTACTACAGTGATACAGTCAGTTTTACTACATACCTGGTGGTGAATCTTACGTTAGTGATACAGTCAGTTTTATCAATACCTGGTGAATCTTACTATAGTGATACAGACAGTTTTATTGTATACCTAGTGAATCTTACTATAGTGATACAGTCAGTTATATTACATACCTAGTGAATCTTACTATAGTGATACAGCCAGTTTTATTGTATACCTGGTGAATCTTACTACAGTGATACAGTCAGTTTTATTACTCACCTAGTGAATGTTACTATAGTGATACAGTCAGTTATATTACATACATAGTGAATCTTACTATAGTGTTACAGTCAGTTTTATTACTTACATAGTGAATGTTACTACAGTAAGATTCACCACCAGGTATTGATACAGTCAGTTTTATAACATACCTGGCGAATATTACTACAGTGATACAGTCAGTTTTACTACATCCCTGGTGGTGAATCTTACGTGAGTGATACAGTCAGTTTTACTACATACTTGGTGGTGAATCTTACGTTAGTGATACAGTCAGTTTTATCAATACCTGGTGGTGAATCTTACTATAGTGATACAGTCAGTTTTATTACTTACCTAGTGAATGTTACTACAGTGATACAGACAGTTTTATTACATACCTGGTGAATCTTACTACAGTGATACAGACAGTTTTATTACTTACCTGGTGATCTTACTATAGTGATCATACAGTCAGTTTTATTACTTACCTGGTGAATCTTACTACAGTACTATAGCCAACTAGTTGTAAATAAAGCATTTGAGAAGCAAGTTGAGCATTTATATGGGGTAACGATGATATATTATTTTTATCCCAAAAATATAATACGCTAACATCGAACAATTGTATATATGTATTAAAAGATATGTATAATGCATGTGTTCATATGATATCCCAGACAGCAATTGTTTTGTTGTGTGAATGGTCATATTTCAATTCTGGCTAAACCCCTCGTGAAAGATATTCATAGGATTAGGCAAACTTACACATGTACACCAATTTGAAATAAATATATACAGTATTTTATTTCTTTCCCCAGAGTTATTAAGCACGTTAAGAACAAAACAATGCGAAACGCGGATGGCCTGATTAGAACCCTAACCCACTTTACCAACTCGTCTCAAGCAATTCCGTTTGTTGACAATTGTGATCCGCACCGGGGACATGGACGGTAAGTTCTGACTTTTTATGAGAGTGCCAGGTATATCGTATAACTGATCTTTTTTATCAGCAGGATACAACTGACTTTTTTTAATATTTAAGTCAATCATAAAGTCGTTTAGCATACTAAGTGACGTAATTGATCTCTATCAATTAAGATGTTAACATGTGTACTGTAAAACCGTTAACTCTGACCCTGTCGAACAGGTTGTATTTTGTAAATATTATCTCTAACCTGGTTACCACAGTCGCCATTCGTTGGATTGTGCTCTCGTAAAATCGCTTAAGCATGATAAAATAACAAACTCAATATATCATCCCACTAGACCAAGATAACCAACAGGTAATTTATATTATTTCATCTAAGCCCATTTGTTAATACCTAGAGCTGCTGTAAGTCTACAACTATGTACTATAACTTTACAGGAGCTCGCACAAATCTGCGTGTGATCTTGATGTTTAAGTGCAGTAGGTCATTGAATGAACATTTTCATGGAATATGTCGGCAATGAATTGTTCTGAAGACAATATTTTAATCTAATTACACGAAAGCATGCTATAATAATCTACTTTGTAATTTGTAAATATTCTTATTAAGATAGTAACCTAAAAAGAAAGCGGCGAATCAAAACAGATTTTGCTATATCACTGATCACAGAACATGGTAATACGGTCGATTGCGAGGGCAAATGAAACGACCAATTTTGTTAGTTTCATTAAATCGAACTTGACGAGAAATATAAAAAGATGTTGATACCAATTGTGTAATAGTTAGTTGATGTCACATTATTTTATCAATACCGATTCACGGTCGGTGATTCACGGTCGGTGATTTGTGTCACTTCGAGATATAGTAACTTTTGATTCTTGTTGACAGATCGAGAATGAAGATTGGTAAATTCTCCTCTATTCACCTCGAATAGACGAAAGATAGAAAATAAGATTGGTTATATTCGTCTTTTCGGGACGCAAAGACGAAACAACGAAATGACACAAATCAGACGTACCGATTACTATTTCTTTCTTTCTTTCTTTTTTTGGTTAAAAATGCGCCAAAAATATCAGAATTCAATTTTCCTATGAAAAAGATTCTTTTATGATAAACAACATATGAAATATTCATAATCTTTGACTTTAATTGTTTGTCATACTTTCCTTAGTGTTCCAGTAAACTCACAAACTTATCATGTTCTTTATTTATAGTCGAGGCAGATGTAAAACATGTGAAGCGCAAAACGTCACCTTGTTTCTTCTTGTGGAACCAGACTCGGAGCACAGTGAGCGATATTTTGACAAATTCTCAATACCAATGTACTGCACATGTAAAAGTTTAATCTGCAAGTGAGATGCTTAATGTCGTATGCAAATAGTTAAACTACGAAACAAATCTATTTTCAATAGTAATGAAAAAAGCCAGTCCGGAAAAAAAGTTTCTCTGCATCAATTATACAGAATATTGTCACTTCCGGTCAATAAAATGCGTCGGAGTGACGTTGATCAAACACCAAGGACCAGGATGTTGAAGACATTAATTTGTCATCCATGCAACACAAGTTGCAGAAATTCCGTAAGCTGTAGTGATCTGGATGTGTCACTTTGTTCCAGCTTCCGTTGTAATGGAATACGTCGTTTTCGTGATACAAGTTTCGGAGAAAAGTTTTCGAGATACAAGTTTCCGGAAAAAAAGTCTTGTGATTTGGCTGTCATTTGGAACATAAAGGTTTGGGACATGTATACTTCCAGTGTGAAATAAAAGTAAAGCAAATCAACTTTGACGAAGTAAGACAGTGGCAAATTTGGACGAAAATGACTGAGATTCATATTTGTATATTTTTATAGCTGACTAGTACGTTTTAAATCCGTCCCGATTTGAACTCTATATGTGCCTTCTATTTAATGCTGGACCACAGGACCGACTCACGCGAATGTTCAAATACGTCATACATTTGTTTTGTTTGTTTTTACGTTACTTATCTTATATAACTCCATATGTGAAATACCTCATTCATAGCTTATATTAGCAGGAAACTGAATACCGGATTCAACATTACGGAAAGTATTCATGCGGCAATGGTAACCTTTGTCTGCATGTATATTGTGTAAATCGTGATAGAGGTAAAGCGATGACTGTGAACTTGATTATGTGAACTAGATGTTGTGAATGAATAAAGAGCTAAACCTAATATTGTGTGTTGTTATATTTTAACGTATGTAGCTATCTGTTCAAGTGTTCCGAATGACCGAATCTAACGTAAACCTTTATGTTAAGGTGTTCCGAACCGCCTATGTTAACGAATAATTATCTGTATAGGTGTTCCAAACGCTTGAAACAAGGGTCGGCAAGCTCGCCAATTTTGTAACAGGGGAAAGAGAAAATGTAACGGCCAGACCAGGGTTCGAACCCGGGACCCTCCGAACTCCAGACGGACGCTCTACGTATTGAGCTACCTGGTCGGCGACGATCGACCCAGTCCAGTTCCGCTACACATACAATAAGTAATGCATCTTCAAACTACTTTCGAAAACTTATACAAAGCCGTTTTCTCATGGTAATAAAATACTTGCATGGCAGACACAATTAAACAGTAATTATAGTGTATCAAGATATTGTATTTGGTGAAAGAAATAGATGTAAGGGAAAAGAGATGGGTGTGTTTTAAAACTGCTTTAACATTGTATTCCGGAGATATCGTATTATTTTCAGTGACGTTAAAACGAAAATAAAACCTTATATATGTAAAAATGAAGTGATATTCACGAATTTCAACATGGGCGAAAAGTATGGTAATTAAGTACAAAACAAGTTAATTGACAAGGGAATAAGTATTTCTGTTTTGAATATTAGATCAACTGATATTTTGCTAAATACCAGTATCCTAAAACATGTAGTTCAGGATATACATGAATGATCTTCAACACTTGTACAAAAGCCTTAACCAAAGGCAGCATAACACTGTTTGTCTGTAAATATTTATGTTCTTCAGAACAGGAAATGATAGAAACATGGTATGTAACACATTGATAATTCAATCCTGCAAATGTTGTGCAGACATCTACAACCAATGTAATAACTGGCTCTTTTGCTTAACCCGACTCATAAAGTATGTAAAGAATACCTGGCATTTCAGCTTATTTGTTCCTTGTATAGTACTATTTACATGTATAATCTGTAACGAGCCGAGTTACTTCGGAAGTCATCAAAGTATAAGACTGCACACAGGTAGGAAGCACCACACTGAAAGATATCAGTATTTCACCATTAATTGGTCAAGGATCCCTGACCCACTGCACTAAAGGTTTTCTTATATGTAGTAACCTCCCCTTAACTTCCGTTTAGACATAACTTTCGTCGATCAGTTATACGTAGCTCAGCTGGTAAGAGCGATAGGTTAAGGTCTATAGTTCAGGGCTCGAATCCGGGTGTAGCCCCGTGGTCTTATTCTACACTCAGAATGTCGTTATTTATTATATTTTGTGTATTTAATGAATAACCAGGATTTTTTTTTATTATGCAGTATATATACTGTGTGTACTTTCGGTATTTCCCTGTAGGTAGGGCGTAAGAATTGTACCTGCTGCCCCCAATTGCATGATCGTAAGATCCGACTAAATTTGGGACCTTATCTCTTCTCTCCTTTCTAAATAACTTTCTTTTTCCTAATGTCTCCCTTGACAATGCCTCACTTTTAGCCATTTGATGATCGTTCGCCCCTGTGAGGAAGGCTTGATGTTCTGTCCCCTGGCCGAGACATACCAAAGTCTTTAAAAATGGTAGTTTCTACTCCTGCTTAACGCTCAGCAAATTAGGAGTGGGACGACTGGTTCGCCCGTGACCGGGTGGGGTGTCCTGCTGGGTGACTTCGGCAGTTTGTTTCAGTGAGGTAGCACGATAAAATCGGCATCAGTTCCGCGCTTTCACAAGGAGACAAACCCGAACATATGGCAGCCTCCCAAAATACACACACATACATTACACTCATGTATCTTGTACACAGGGGAGGCCGTCCTTAAATGACCTTAGCTGTTAATAGGACGTTAAACAAAATAAAACCAAACCAAACCAAGCACTTTCGGTATATACTGTATAACCCCAACAATAATTCTGTTTATCCCTTATAATTTGGTGTAAAAGGTGAGACATTACTTTTTAATTCATAGTTGGTGGATACATAATCCATTCCTGATAAAAAAATGATTGCACAAAACACAACATTGCGCAGTAATTTCATCGCTAAATAACTTTAACCAATCAGAAGTTTTCATTACAAATATTGCGCGAAACATTGCGGAATACGCGGTCATGACTTTTTGGGAATAGCTTTAATTAAATTATTTCATCGTTTTCATTTCTCATTACTGTCCCGCTAGGTGTGGTTTTCTTTACAGAAAGAATTAATAAAAACCATAGTGTTAACGGCATTTTTGGGGTATAGGGATCCTTAATCAGAAAGGATTTAGTGTAATTGGATGGAATAGTGTGCTGGGTACCGTGGGCTTGTATTCAGTGAGGTAGCACTCTAAAGTCGGCATCAGATCCGCGCTATCGCAAGGAGGTAAATACACCATCATACCGCATCCAGCACACATACATGCATACATTATACACATTGAGGCAAGTCCTTAAATTACCCTAGCTGTTAGGATGTCAACATTTTATATCTAGTTTATGAATATAACGTCATCTTTCTTTTCTATGTGTCCTGACCAAAATATAATAAAGATGAAAGCTTTTCAGTGATGATGATTTCGATATATCAACCAATAATGACTGATATCTTGGCTTTATCTTTTCTATCAAGATGATATAAAAAACGATAAAGACATGCTTGTATCTTGGGCGTTACGTTCCCTATAGTCGTGTATAACAAAAGGATTGTAAGACTAGATGTTCCGGAACGGAAAACATCTTCTGATTCAACGATGACACCCGCCATGTTAATCTTTGCCGAATCAAGGTAATGTCATGTCCTCATGTCCTAGTGTCTCCGGGCAAACATTCACTGTGTGACAGCATTGATGACACTCGGTGACACTACATAAAGTGATGACGCGATTGTGACGTTTACATCTTCTAGTGATAGCGCGCTTGACCTGTCGTTTCCAATGGTAGGCAAAGACAGCTTTGTCTTTTCCTAAGCACAAACGGGAATGAACCTTTCAGAGAAAACAGGATAATATCACACAGGTCTACATCTTAGCAGTCACCACCATCACCACCACCACCACCACCACCGTCTCTATCATCACCAACGGTATCATAGTATTCAGTGAAGGCCTACATCTTAACTGTTATCATGAATACGACGACCATCACCACAACTACCGGCTCTAACAAATTAAGTCTTATTAACAGAACATTGATAAAAATTGAAATGTATAACTTGGAGATAACAATTAGGTCTAGTTGTCGGTGTAGTCAAATATCAGGAGATGATTAACCGGCTCTTGCATTAAAGAAAACATGGATGGATGAAATATAAAAAGGGTAACAGATATGAAATTACGACAGGATATTAGTGAAAGCAGTAAGAAACCTGTACCTAACACACGGTGCTGTAGGTTATATCTAAATATGATACAATATATCTGAGGAATGTAAAATAATGAGGGGCCCCAGATGATGACGGATAACCTTAAGTTTAAGAGCAAACCAGGATAAACAGACAAGTATGTAAGCTCTGCATGGACTGTCATATTGGTTAATCCTGAAAAGGGAGTTTGGGCTGCCAACAGAAAGACACTTTCCAGGTATAGCTAGGAGGTTAATTCGTGTTCATATCGTAGTGTGTATGATGTCTGTTACCACCTGCACTACATGTTTTGGGGAGATTGTCGAATGAAATCTATGAGCTTACTGACTGACACCGGATTTCACAAGGACACAAAACACCAGAACTTTAAAGAAACACACATGTTTTATTGACCAAACAACGATTTAAATCTTGAATAAACAAGTAATCATTACGATACATTTCGATGTGATTTTTCTTAATCAATGAACACTGTTTATAATTTAAAGTTGCTTGCATACAGACATTACATCGCTATCAATTTACCGTTGTCGGCATGAAGAAGACTTAAAAATGACTAGGCCTATATGTTTTAGATGATCCTTAGTTCATTCATTTTTATGGAATCCACCAAAAGTTTGGTGGAGCATATTCACATCACTGTTCAACGTCGCCTATCTCAATTTACTCTCTGCTGGTTAAAAGTTAGGAACCTCGAATACAAAAACACGAACTCCATCAAACACTATGGTGATAGTAAAGTACGATGTTTCCAACACCTGCGAAATTTGAAAATGATTTTACGGAGGGTATTTGAAATGAAGAATAATGAAATGTTTCGTTGCACTGTGGTGTTTTCATCATTTAAGTGGTATGGGAGATTGCCGGAGGAAAAACGTCCACCATTTTGAAAGCTATTTTGTGAATGATTTATGAAGAAGTATTTATATATTGTTAGCTAATTATGCAAAAACATGCTACACGTCATTAACCAATGAAATTATCTTTGACTACTGTGATATCGAGGGTTATTGCAGATCTCTTACCGAATGACCTAATCATGGGTCCCTGACCACTCTGAAATTGAAGGTCATGTTTTATCTCTTTTATCCTTTTGCATCAGCTCCAGTCTTTCATTTTAGAAATTTCCTTATTATTTCCACCCGTATTTTCTGGATCCAACAACAAAAATAACAAATTAGACATAACGGTCGCATTTATGTATAGTCAAAGGTATAGGGGATCAGCACATCATTTTGACAGATTCGTTTTTTTCCATATTCGAAAGGCTGTTTGGTTGCACAAGCAGAGACTACAAATACATCTATAAAATAGGAGACAGTTTGTTTAAAGAATCCTTTGGATTAACAATGGCGGTTTTCGCTGATATGTTAAAGCAACGCCTGTAAGTGCAGCGTTCCGGGTTTCCCTGAATTGTCCTATTTCAAGTATTTCGAATTTCATAGCTCAGAGGACGAAAATAATTTACATGTATTTAGTTAAAGAAATTGACAAATAATCGAATAAAATATGCAGCTATCAAGTTCTGCTTTATTTAAAAGAAATATTAAATGACATATCGAAACGTTAATACTTGTATAAAACTTGTTGTTCTTTAATAATTCGACGTGCACGATAGAACTCCCTGCGATTTTTTTCGATTTTGCAATAAAAGAAGACGATAACTAAACACATGGCTACGAGTAAAAAACCAGGAATTCCCGCGATGAGCCAGCTGTACATGTCCACAAAATATATCCGAACGACCAAGTCCATTTCAGCTATTATAGTACTTTCCGAAGTCTCCACCACGCACTGATAAATTCCGGAGAACTCGGGCTGCACATTTTTCATAATCAAAATAGAGCTGTTTGGAGTTATAAACGCCCCCGTTGCATCCTGGGAATGTAGTTTATCATATGTCGTCACCGGAACAGAAAACGGAATTGTCCATGTGACGGTGACATCACCATTAGAGTTGTTAAATGACCTAGGAATGCATTCGAATTTAGCGGTGCTTTCTTTATACGCTATGTAGGTCTCCGGCGGCCTTTTGATAAATGCGTTATGTTTGAAATCCTCGCCAGATGGCAGTATGCACTGTATGCAACGGTCAGCCTTCGTGGAATGTGATTGGACAGTTGTGTCGGTAAAAATTGTGACGTTTTGTTCGACATTATTTGGAATAGACATGGAATTCGAAAATGAGGCATTGTTCATGACGAGAAATAAGAAGAACATTGGCACAAGGGTTTCCCGTAGAAAGCTGCCTCCTGCCGATACCATCCTGTCTGGAACTGGGACATTTAAATCCTTTGTTAAAATGGTGTTTTTTCTGCAAAAGAACATTTTCATTTGCTTAGTATATTTAACAGATATTCGTGTGTGTTGGTGTGTTATGGTGGAATTAAATGTACACACTTAGATTTACATTTACACATTAAAGTTTCTTGACGTATTCACAATGAATCACATAACATGAACCGCTTACGCTAAACAAATATTGAAAAAATAGATTTCAGAATTCACACCTTTTTACATAAATTTCCATTTAAAAACCTTAAAATTCTGACAACCTATATTGTTTTTGTTGCAGAACATTTTCTTTACCTCAAAGCAATACAACTACAAAATTTGAAGAAATTCTACTGAGAAATGGTGACACAATCCTATTACCTTAAGTAGTACAGAGCAAATACAAATATAAAATTTCAAAGATTTTTGTTATTGATTAGAATTCCGTTCTTTTGTATGCTGTTACTATTTCTATTTGATCTATTTCAATACGTTTTCTTGTAACTTTTACGTTCACAGGTGATCCCTCAATGTCGTTATTATATACATTTAATAGATTTTCTTGATAATGCCTCCATGTATTGATGCGTTCTTATTATTGCTATTTTATAGTAACATATTTTCTTGGTTATATTTTCGTTCACCGGTGTGCTTTCATTACTGATTTTAAAGTATTGCTAATTTAAATACATACTAGCTGCTATCACTAATATGCACTTTTGTTTAAGTTTTATTCTACAGAACAATACATATATATGATATATTTAGACGTATTTTACAGAACTATAGTTGTTAAAAAACTGAGCACTTGAAAAGCAACAGCAGAAACTGCAAGGTTGCACCTCAGAACGTTTCAACTGCCAAACCCACACTTTACCGTTATTGCTATCCAGGTAATATATATGCAAAACATCAAAATGAGAGAAGAACAGACTGACACGGGGAATTACCTCTAAGCCGCAACACACTTTTTGTTGTTTCATGACTTATATAAAACGGACAAAACTCCAAGATGAAAAGAAAAGACATAAAATAAATTGGGAACATTGTGGCAGTAAAACAGGCCTTAACGTGTTTGAAAACATTAAATAAAATAAACGAAAACGACAGTCGTAGTATAAAAGCTTTCAAAATTCGGGGTATGGGTATATACCTATTTATTGACGATGTTGTTTATATTTACAATACTTACCATCACGAGGTCTACAAGCATGACCAAATGACACTCAATCTCACATGACTTCATCGTGCGGCGATCTACATGTTACGTGTGTGGTTATCGTCACCGGTATGTCCTGTAAAACAAAGCCATCATCAATATGTATATCTTACTTAGTAGAAAAAGACACAACAGCACACAGAGTGACTTTGCATTATTATTTGTAGTTAACCGCCTTATATATTACTATGGAGTCCTATTGTAAATAAGTACATAAAGTGACTCTCAGAATAAAACTATACGCAGTATAAGTACAATCAATCTGATACAAGGAAATGAAAACACGGAATCTGAAATAACAATATGCAATAATTTCAGGATTTCTGTTTGTATTTAAACAATGAAAGAGAATTGTTAACAGATGTGGACAAATTGCACTTCAACGTGAACACATACGGATTAAATTGTCGAACACACGTTGGCAAATATACCGTAACACCGAGAAATAAGGAACAAATTTACAGCGCCATTATCCCACACAGATAAAGTACATCACATATTTACCACACATGGATAACACATACCACAGCATCAATATACATGGACAGTATTCGAACTGCAAACAGAAGTTGTTGGGACATTAAAACAAGGAAAACGTCATGCACCTCATTGTCAGAGAAAAATGCAGGTTTAAAAGGGTTGTTGTTATTCTTTGCCTTACGTTCAGTATGATAATATCGAAGTATAAACAAAGCCATAATTCGAATTCAAAATCGATAAAACGAGTACAAGATATGAACAAAAGACCGATTTACATGGATACCTTTGAAAAAGTAGAAGGAGTGTAAGACAAGGTGTTCCGGAAGGGTAAGTGTCGTCTGCTTCATCGGCGCCACCCGGCATATTTAAAATTATCGACCTTCATATCACACAAAGAAATAGCATAAAGCTCTGCAAGATCATGATTGCAACTGTGAAATCTGTCGAAAGTAGGAAAGTCAGGGATGTTACTATTAAAAAAAGGAAACTT
This sequence comes from Mizuhopecten yessoensis, assembly GCF_002113885.1. Taxonomy (NCBI): domain Eukaryota; kingdom Metazoa; phylum Mollusca; class Bivalvia; order Pectinida; family Pectinidae; genus Mizuhopecten; species Mizuhopecten yessoensis. The sequence continues at coordinate 447,383 of NW_018408788.1, read as the reverse complement.
CACGATCGGATAGTCGAAATCGTCCCGCTAATCTTACAGCTTTGTACTAAGCCGTCACTGTTGATCATAACGTAAGTACAGATCGAGGAAATCAGCTTGAGGAGAAGAGTCTGTGGTGTCCTTAATTTCAAGCCCAGAAGTATATATACGATTGATATAGTCAATGCATTTCTTGTTTTTCACAGTCAAAACTTCGTAGATATTTCTGAACGTTAAATTGAAAGTCTTGGCAATCCTGATAAGCATATTAATCAATTCAGCTTTATATGAAAACAAAACAAAATCGACAAGACGACGGGTACAGTTTGTCCCCAAAGGAATGCCTACATTCTACTGGAAAATCCTGCCACCGAGCTACACATTGTCTACTAGGAACTTAATCATTCTCACAATATCGTCCTTAGTATATTTAATTTCGGCCTTTGTTGTGTTTTTCAAGAAGTATACTCTTAAATGTGTCGAAATAGAAGGTTTTGTCCGAGGGATATGTGATTCATTTCATTAAAAGTTCAAGAGGATAATTGGCATACAAGTAATAATTGGAATTCTTATTATCCAAGGTCAAACAATCATCATGGCACATAAATGCGAAATAAACAAGCAAATTCGTGGAAATTATATCCCCCGCTTGCAGGACATATTGTAGGTTAGCATTATTGAGGTTAGGTTTAAACATGTGAGCATCGTGCTGTTTAGGCATAATGTATAGCCTGAAATATATATATACCTCATTGATTATCCGTAAATATGCACAATCACATCGGTTGGTAAACTTAGCATGAGTTGGATGTATATAAGGAATTTGGTTGAAACATCTTAACAATATATACAGCAATTATCACACGAAAACCAAAGAGTGCCCGAGATGGGTGGAAAGACAGAGGAACACAAACAATGTTATCAAGTTTAAAGGAATTTGGCTGATATTTGCTAGAGTTATTAATTAAGCGGAAACTCGGATAATGACGTTTTTCGTTAATCAAGGGGCCATAACTCTGCCAAATAGAGTCCGATTAAAGTGGTTGTCAAACTTGGCCGAGCCCCTAATGCGTTGAACCCTGTTACTAAGTTTGCAGAAAATCGAATAATATTTGCGAGAGTTAATTAACAGAAACGGCAGATAATGGCATTTTTCGTTATTCAAGGGGCCATAACCCCTACAAGTGGGGTCCGCTGAAATCGTACTTGGCCGAGCCCTTAACACATCTCACCCTGTGACCAAGTTTGAGGAAAATCGGTTAACATTTGTTGTAGTTATTGCACGGAAACGAAGCGTGACAGAAAGACAGACGGACAGACAGACAAACCCAAATTAATATCCCCCGTTTCGGTGAAAGTTGGGGATAAAAAGACATGTATCTTTTTATTTTTTTATTTCGTAGTAACCACTGTATTAATTCACCTCTATAACGATGCATTAATATATATGTTTAATTCGAAATATAGTTATTTTCTTTGGTTCAATAATTCCCATAATCTTAGCATGATTAAAATGGATGGAGGGCGTGCGATTATATATATATATACTCGGAACTCATATATGGAATTTGGATATACTTAATTTGTACTTTGGTGTTGAAACATAGCGACGTTAGTAGTAAATAGTAAAATACCCCGACAACATATTTTACCGGAAATACATTTAAAACCCAGGACCTGGTGACCGTGTGAAATTAATAAACGTACACAAAGTGTCCTTTAGTAACATTTATTATTTGTATAAAACAAACTTTAATTACTCTTGTTATTTAAATGAATGTACTTTTCATTTACACATTTTCATTACACAGTTGTTATATAACACAACAGAATGCAACGATGTGACACATTTTCCTAAGTACATTAATTAGTTTAGGCCACTGAGCCTTCGTTGTCTTTTTCAAAATCTGCTAACATTATTTGGGGAATTTCACAATGATTTCCGTGGACTCGGATCGCAAAACCCATCTTGATTTAAGGCTGGTAAAGTATTATCTACACAGTTTGAAGTAGAAGATAAAGTAAGCTCTGCATTACCAAGGTATATAAAGGAACATTTAAGTGAAGTTGTCATTTCGTAATATCCAGTAGGGTCACAAAAGTGATTGACATGTTATAATGCTGGTAAATCTTTTAAACAATGACATCAGCTTCAGTCTTTTACTATTGACTTAGTTAACGTCGCGATAAACCATTTCAATATCCAAAATACAAGTGATCGAAATTATATTTTTGAATTTTGATGTTTACTTAGGATATTGAGATATGATTTATCAGAAGGTTGAATTAAATAGTGACTATACCATCTTTTAGATGGCTTGTTGACTCATAAACATAAACACCTACTTAGAGAAATTGGTTAAACAGGGTGATCATACGAGTGTTATGGCTTGGAATGGAGAAACCCGAAATCTGACACCTTTTATTGGACGGTTGTTGTGTCCTGGACAAATCCGAAGGGTTGAGATGTTCCCATCCCACGCCGTTCTTAGAATATTCACCTTACTCTTACTCATGCTGTCGTTTCTCAATAGAAACATATGTAAAATCTCCGCACACGCTTACCACATAATGTGGCGAGCCAGATACATCTCTAGGGGTCAAAGTGGTGTCACACATATATATGCACGTGTCGTCTTCAATATGTTTTACACGCACGTTGCCTGTGTAGATCACATTACAGTTATAATGATAATTTAGTAACAGTAAATGATTTGAAAGCCTATGCAATATAGAATACACGAGCATGATAAAATTTACTATTGAGGAAACCACTTACGATCATTAAAAACAAGTGTATTGTTTGTGGGTGGGTTTTACCATGTTTTAATGCATTTGTATCGCGTGTGATTTAACATTTTATAAAATTGTCATATTTTAAAACTTGACAAAACTTTGTGAAAACTTGGGAGATGTTATATGCTAGTTTGTCATATTAAGCTCCCTTTGAGGCATTGTGAACAATACATGCGGAAGAAAACAATTCCATTCGTCGTCACCGTTTTTTAGTACCGCCAAAATATGTTCGGAAGGAGTAGCCGAATTTTTACATATCTGTTTATTTGTTTAAATAAAATGTCTGCCCATACTATTGTACATGTACATGTATATATTTACATACTTAACTGTATAATACGTGCACACTATGTGTATACATACGCCTTGTCCAGATAGATGGTACTCACACATAACAGTATAGTAAATATACCACTTGTGTGTGACGCGTAGCTCGTGGATTTCTGCCTGAAAGCACGCATATAGATTACACAATGTACTTATCAATACACGTGGCGACCAGTTTTCTGAAATTAACTCAATTTTCATGAACAGATAATTTTGATTAGAAAGACGTTTGTTTTGGCGAAAATTTGATCTCGCGAAATTATTATAACCTGTGTTTATCTTCTTTGAGCGATTGTGAAATATTTGAATTCGATGTTAATTAATCCTTTACGAATGAATACGTTGACACCGTCGGAACGACATTATCTGATTTCCAGCTCTCTAACAACTTCAATACGCTTGTATTATATCAGTGTTTATGCACCAATGCGCAATATGTCGGACAGACAAAGAATACGTCGATCTTTATTAAGATATATTGAAATAACGCCGTCATAACTGAGATACATTTTAACAACTATTTTACAGCTAATGAAACGGACAATCTACCGATGTGAATAATAGCAAATTTTCACAAGCTTTCTCAAATATCTACCTTCAAACACAGGCAACCATGACGTGTACTTAAAATAAATCGCGAGATACATATTTCACATCTACAGTAAAGGTACTCTGGTGAACATTCAATTGCGACAAAAAGTAAAACTTATGACCATAAAGCAGTGTAAACGTAACGGCTGTCGTTAGTGTCTCGACAAGATGGCGTTTGAACCACAGAGGCGAACAAATCTTTGGACACATTTAGATTAATTAACTGTAACTAACGATACCGTCCCAAATTAAGTTATGTCCAACTAAAGCATCGTATAACACTACTTTGACCTATCCGATATGTTCAACAGTAACTGCTTTGACACAAATGACGTTATAAGACTCATCAACAATATACTCCAGGAGCATATGTATGCTCTAACTTCTAATGGTCTTGTGCACGCCCATTGAAGATATGACGACACTTATGACAAGGTATCGATATCATACATCAATTATATGACATGTTACTTGATTGATCCACTAATTAATTGACATAATGAATGACCTACCTGCACCTCGAGATTTCACAGCGATGTTTGACACGAGACCTTTGCGATGATAAGTCAGATTGACCCATACAATGTTATCCTGGTTATATCGCATTTATCAGATCTACGTGATGCCGTGATGAGGCTCAATACGGGGATCCCGCGGTGCCAAGTAATAACATGAGATATCTTTATGTACATGTAACAATGCTGTGCAGTAAACGCTAGAGTTAAGGCACTCGAATCTCGTCAGCTTTATCAAAACCAGATTCGGAAAACCTTCTCAAGGTAAAAGCGAGAACAAAAAGACTGTTCTCGAGTGATATGCATGATGATGCTAGAATCTATGAATGCACGCCATTTGTACATTGTCACACCCCACTGTTGAAAATTGTCAGCTTAGTCGATATAATAAATGAAATCAATTTACAATTTCTAAACCTGAAAAGGAATGTTAACGCTGTAATGAACTCTTATTATATGCATGACTTTTGACGAATTGTTGACCTGCCTCATATTTTACGTTATTGATTGTATCGTTGTGTTTTACAACTGTTTGCCGATGTAAGAGCACTAGGCGTGGGTGATGAATGTTCTGGGCGGGCGGCAAGATATGTCTGAGTGTTATGTCATCGGCGGGCGGATCACGTCTCGTTAACGTTTATTTCGAGGTCAACGTCACCACATATCACGTGCATACATGTATGCGCACAGCTGATCGCGCCAACAATATATAGAGGGTATTTAATGGTGTCTTCAGTAATAACAAATATATTTCACGAGTGTGGCTAATATTTTAATATGCGCAGCACGAGTGAAAAATATCAAAATATTAGCCACACGAGTGAAATATATTTGTTATTACCGAAGACACCATTAAAAAATCTTCCCAGAAAAAATACTCACATATATCGAAAGGTACAGCATGTTATTAACACGGACATACATTTTCTAAGAATCGCCAATCGTAATAAAACAATTGATGTCTAAAATCGTTGATAACAGGACGCTGACGCACTTTCTGAAATTTCCGCTTCGGTAACAACCGAACGAGCACGAGCCGGTCCGGTCCAAATTACCAATTTTGAAACCCTTTTCCGATTAGTCTGCCTGCTGTTAAGTGACGTGTAATTGGAAATGCCGTCAAATTTCACAAGAGTACTTTACTACGGTGAACTACTTAGCATAAGGAGATACAGATTCCCCCACAACATTATACACATAGTATTTGTTCAAATGTATTTGCATTGGGATAAGTAGGTTATTTTTCGTGTTTATACTAAGGATTAAAACAGGAAGCCAGTATAGCCAATCAAAACAGCGTATCTGAATCAACATACAATCAACAATACATGAGTCAAATGATGCGAGAGGAACATCAAAACTACTTCTGCTAATATGCAGATAGTTGTCATAGTTTACGTTAAATTGTAATTGAAAAGACTCTCCAAAGCCATACTGATAAATCGTTTTGTATGCAAAATTTTGACAAATAGATACTGTGCTTTAGTTGGGTTGGCTACACTTTTAAATAATCACATGCAAAATTGAAAGGCGAGACAAAATGAGAGTCAAGGAGACACCATAACAGAAGCAAAATGTCGTGACAAGGAAGGACGAAACAAGATAGAGATGGTGGACAAATCACTTTCTTAAGCTGCCATATGTATAACCTCATCTGCGGGATGGGAGCGAATCTGTACTATATTTTGATAGACTCAACATTTGAATCGTTTGCTTTTTCGAGTTGAACCAGGTTCAAAAGAACGAATTCATAAAAGACTCAAAAAATACAATATTTCTTACAGGATACAATAGAGAAATGTAAACAAGCACTTGTATTTCATAGATATGATTATTTATTTTTTTGTTTGATATTTTATGCATAAATATGTTTGCTTTTGTTGAATCTTAATTTTGCAGGATATCATGATTCTTACAGGACCACATAATAGTGTGAACGTCCCACCAACACAATACTATTAATCGTTTTTAATGTTTATACGTTGGTGTTTGCTGTCCCCTCCTAAAGAGAGAAACTAATTTCAAAGTATTGTACGACTTAATTATGGATTTAAATTACAAATGTATATATAATTTCATACATTATCAATGATTCTTCCACTCAAACTATCAACCTTTAAGTTTGTGAACAGGACTGATCACCTCTGCAGACTGGGGATCGAGAAAAGTATGTACCTGCTGTAACGCACTGAATGTATCGAGGCGACTAATATGAAACCCCCTGCAGAACTGGGGATTTGCTTTTGTTCCTCCTACTTGGGGACACAAAAGCGACCAAAATAAATCAGCTGCTCCCATTGCAATATTTGGGGTATTTATGTGCTTTCTACTTACTTCTAACTTCCCTTTGTTTCCTAGCGCATTGCTTGGCAACGCATTGCTTGGCAATACCACACTTTTGACTTCAATGTTGAACGTTCGCCAAGGTGAGGAAGGCAATGGGTTCTGTCCCCAGGCCAGGGAATATCAAAGTCCTTAAAATGGTAGCTGTTATTCCCTACTTTCCGTTCAGCATTTTATGGAATGGCAACAACTTGTTCACCCGCTGTCAGAAAAATGTGTCCGGTGGAGTGCTGTGCTGGTTGCCTTTGGCATGGTATTTCAGTGAGATAACACTATAAAGACGGCATCATATCCGCGCTATCACAAGGAAGCAAGTACATCAGCATACCCTGTCTCCGCCACACATATACAAACATGCACGTTCTTAAATGACCTTAGCTTTTAATAAAACGTTAACGGAAACAAAACCAAACCAACAGGACTGAATTTAATTATTTTGAAGCCGAAATTTAACAATTTAAGAACCTCTTCCTGAAATGCTAGTTTAGGTAAAACAAACGGTGAAACTTCTTCTAATGCAATATCGTTTAAACAGCAAGAAATGGCCACGATTCTGATCATAGGTTTCTGTATAGGCTTTGTTGCCGTTATGATATTGTAACTTTCACAAGAGATAATTGAGAGTTAAATAGTCTACAACTGTCCAGTTAATTATGTTGACAGTTTAAGATTATATCACTTAAGGAGAATATTTGATTTGTTTGTTTAACAAACATATTGTTTAACCAAAATTTCCTTTATCGTTCGATTATGATTTGGTATATCAGAAACTTACCTTTCAGAACGCCCAATTGAATAATGGGCCCGTAAATACCCATTGTCAGCTTCATGGTATTTGCCCACGGCATGTCAATCATAGCCGCTTTAATACGAAACTATTACAAACGTGACGATTAAATTCATGCACTGGTATTTGCCCACGGCATGTCAATCATAGCCGCTTTAATACGAAACTATTACAAACGTGACGATTAAATTGTACGACCGCTGCTTTCCCTGTCTCTGCAGTAATAAGTCTACTTAAATCACCTTTGATAAGCTTATCGAGATCCTCTCGAAGTATCTTTCCGGGTAAATGTGTCCTAGTGAACTTTTAATTAAAAGTTTTCTACATTAAGGAATTGTTGGAATCGACATCGTGAACTGTATTCAAGCAAAGTCATGTTTGAATGTCATTCATGGTTAAAGACTCTGTTCACTATGTTTTATACAGCAGGTTGTCCACATGCCGTCCTGGGTTAGCCTGAAGACTAGCCAAGGTTTCGGGAAAGAAAATGCCTGCTGTATCAAAATGTATCTTACAGTACATTTTAAGCAGAGACCAATTTGTAGATTCTTGCAGAATTGGAGGTTTTCTTCTGTGTCTTCTGCTTATGCGGCATCGAGGAAACCAACATGGATCTGCTGCCCCATTGTAACACTTGTGCTGTGGTTTTCTCACTCCCCTTCTCCTTGTTTTCGGTAGTGTCTTACTAGGCACGCGTCTGTATATGACGTTAACTGATGAAGGCCATTAAACCAAACAAAAAAACCTAAAAAAACTAAGTAACGACAGATGACATCATGATAGGTGTCTGATATGGTACAGGGCATGTTTGCCTTTGTGGAGCAGTGGCGTTAAGAGTTTTGTGTGGATTTTCAGCATGTCTTTTATAGGTTTTTTCCGCTCCCTCTCTGGTCGTTTAAATCTGGTGTATCTCGTCGTTTAAATCTCATGCTTCTCTTCGTTTAAATCTGGTGTCTCTCGTCGTTTGATATGGTGTCTCTCGTCGTTTAAATATGGTGTATCCCGTCGTTTGATATGGTGTGCCTCGTCGTTTGATATGTTGTCTCTCGTCGTTTGATATGGTGTCTCTCGTCGTTTAAATCTCGTGCTTCTCTTCGTTTAAATCTGGTGTCTCCCATCGTTTGATATGGTGTTTCTCGTCGTTTAAATATGGTGTCTCTCGTCGTTTAAATCTGATGTCTATCGTCGTTTAATCTGGTCTCTCATGGTTTAATCTGGCCTCATCGTTAATCTGTCTCTCGTCGTTTAATCTGATGTTTCTCGTCGTTTAATCTGGTCTCTCATCGTTTAATCTGGTGTCTCGTCGTTTAATCTGGCCTCTCATCGTTTAATCTGGTTTCTTGTCGTATAATCTGGTGTCTCTTGTCCATTAACCTGTCTCTCATCGTTTAATCTGATGTCTCTCGTCGGTTAATCTGGTCTCTCGTCGTTTAATCTGATCTCTCGTACATTAATCTGGTCTCTCGTCGTTTGATATGGTCTCTCATCGTTTAATATAGCCTCATCGTTAATCTGGTCTCTCATCGTTTAATCTGATGTCTCGTCGTTTAATCTGGTCTCTCATCGTTTAATCTGGTTTCTTGTCGTATAATCTGGTGTCGCTTGTCCATTAACATGTCTCTCATCGTTTAATCTGATGTCTCTCGTACATTAATCTGGTCTCTCGTCGTTTGATATGGTCTCTCATCGTATGATATGACCTCATTGTTAATCTTGTCTCTGGTGTCTTATCGTTTAATCTGATGTCTCGTCGTTTAATCTGGTCTCTCGTCGTTTAATCTGATGTCTCGTCGTTTAATCTGGTCTCTCATCGTTTAATCTGGTCTCTCATCGTTTAATCTGGTTTCTTGTCGTATAATCTGGTGTCGCTTGTCCATTAACATGTCTCTCATCGTTTAATCTGATGTCTCTCGTACATTAATCTGGTCTCTCGTCGTTTGATATGGTCTCTCATCGTATGATATGACCTCATCGCTAATCTTGTCTCTGGTGTCTTATCGTTTAATCTGATGTCTCGTCGTTTAATCTGGTCTCTCATCGTTTAATCTGGTGTCTCGTCGCTTAATCTGGTCTCTCATCGTTTAATCTGGTGTCTCGTCGCTTAATCTGGTCTCTCATCGTTTAATCTGATGTCTCGTCGTTTCATCTGGTCTCTCATCGTTTAATCTGGTTTCCTGTCGTATAATCTGGTGTCGCTTGTCCATTAACATGTCTCTTATCGTTTAATCTGATGTCTCGTCGTTTAATCTGGTCTCTCATCGTTTAATCTGGTGTCGCTTGTCGTTTGATATGGTGTCTCTCGTCGTTTAAATCTGATGTCTCTCATCGTTAATATGGTCTCTCATCGTTTAATATGACCTCATCGTTAATCTGGTCTCTCATCGTTTAATCTGGTCTCTCGTCGTTTAATCTGGTCTCTCGTCGTTTAATCTGATGTCTCTTGTACATTTATCTGGTCTCTCATCGTCTAATATGGCCTCATCGTTAGTCTGGTCTCTCATCGTTTAATATGACCTCATCGTTAATCTGGTCTCTCATCGTTTTATCTGGTGTCTCGTCGTTTGATCTGGTCTCTCATCGTTTAATCTGGTTTCTTGTCGTATAATCTGGTGTCGCTTGTCCATTAACATGTCTCTCATCGTTTAATCTGATTTCTTTCGTCGTTTAATCTGGTGTCTCGTCGTTTAATCTGATATCTCTCGTACATTTATCTGGTCTCTCGTCGTTTGATATGGTCTCTCATCGTTTAATCTGGTCTCTCATCGTTTAATCTGGTGTCTCGTCGGGTAATCTGGTGTCTCTTGTCGTTTAATATGGCCTCATCGTTAATCTGGTCTCTCGTCGTTTAATCTGATGTCTCGTCGTTTAATCTTGTGTCTCTTGTCGTTTGATATGGTGTCCCTCACGTTTGAAATGATGTCCTGAGTGTGCCTTTTGTTGCCTTTTTCTATATATTTCAATTGATATTTCGTCGTTCTGAAGTGACGTTGTGGTAATTTTTGTTTTCGTTATTACTTCCTGTTGAACACACAAGCGTAGATGTTTTTTCCTGTCTGTCATAACTATTTTTAGCTAATGCTTATAGGTAATAGAAATGAGAGTATTTTCCTTTAACATTCAAATGTTAACAAGAAACAAGACCATGTTTTCAGCACGATAAATGCTTTGGTCGAATTTTCTTTAATGAAACAGAGGCAGCATTGTTTAACCCGAATCGTTTCCCTTGCAAACTGACAGTGCCATATTCTAAAGTATTTTAAAGAAATTCAAACCACTGAAACTCCAAGAATTTATTTACGGTGTTTAATAAGGGTATTGTTTCCCTTTCTTCATGGTACATCTGATGTATTGTGCTACACAATTCGCTTTGTAGTTTCTTATCATTTCATTCCCCTAGTTCACGTTTTGATTGAGTGTATATAAATTGACTTTAATTAAGCTTTACCAAGATTCATAAACGTTAAAAGGTCTGTCATTATATCAGTGGAAGTCCATACATTCCGACTTATCCCTATGACATGTAACACAGGCAAATATTAATATTTCTCGGTTAGGATCGGTTGCATTTTGTTAACTTTGAAAATGAGATTCCCAAACAGGCAGTTAAAACTCTCTGTCATGAAAATTAGTTAATTTACTATAATACAAAAACACTCTTATATGATTCGATTTCATCATATTATAGAACATTTTTGTGAGTGTATAAATGCCGACCCTATGTTATAGTGAGCACCCTTAGTTGAAGTGTGATCAAACCCAGCAAGGAACAGTTGTAAGACAGTTATAATCGACATTGGAACAACTACTTCATCTCAACATGGCGGCGCATCAGTACTCATTAGCAGATAGACATACACTAGTCCGCAAATACAATACTTCATCATACGTATACCTACATGAATCACATTGGAACTGCTGGTAGGTAAGGTTACACAACCGCCTGTAGTTTTAGCACAAGTGTTTTATACGGAAAGTAGTGATGAAATAATTGCAAGTGTGTGAGGACTAAACAACTTGCTGGGTCAATCAAACCTTGCATGAACAATAAGTAATAACATTTTTTTATAAGGGGAAGTATATGTACTTACGCCATGTGATGAAATTGAACATGTATTCATGCACTCAAGCTTTAGGTCACTATAGGTGCGAGGAAATGGCAAATGACCTCTACACATCTGGATAAAAGTTTATAATAAAATGGATAAAACGATATTTGTAAAAGCAGTCCGGCATTCCAAACTAATGACGTCATACATAGAACACAGGACAACGCTCTTTTCGGATTCCAGAACGTTCTCCAAGGACGTGCCATGAATATGTAAATAATTTACCTTTGCATGACATCATCCGCCAATGTCGGAATCCCAGTTAACGATGTCCATCAAGATTTGAAAACATATTCCAAAGAATTCCTTTGTGATATGTGTGCTGATAAAATACAATATCCCCTGTTGGCCTCTACGCCATCGCTAGCTAGTCATATATAATAATGTGTGTGTATACATGACTGTCATAATGGATGTATCAGCCCTGGAGGGGGAGGTGGGGGAGTAGGAGGGCGGGAAAGAATGTGTAAAAGAACGGGGGAACGAGGTACAGAGAAGAGAGACAGGCGTGGGGTGGACGGAATATACCGAGATAAAGGGAGCAGCGGGGAACGAGGGGGGAGTGGAATGGACGCATAAGGGGACGGGATAGAAGGCGATTATGAGATATCTTACACATTTATTTATTTATGTTATTTGTTTATGAGATATCTTAAATATTTAAAATATATCTTATGTCAGTATGATGTCTTATTTTTGTGTGAGATATCTTAAATATTTATTATATATTTGATATCCTCATGATTCGTCTGTTTATGAGATATCTTATATATTTTTATTACGTACTTACTACTAAATAGTTTTTTTTGTATGTGCGATACGACACAATTGCTCTAACCCATATCAGCCCTCGCCGTATCACACCCCAAAAGCCGTATCAGCCCCCGCCGTATCACATCCCAAAACCCGTATCAGCCCGCAAAACCTGTATCACACCCCTTTTGGACATATTTCTTTTTTCGATATTTTAAAAGAAAATTAGATCATAAGATAGTAGCTTTTATTTAGTAAGTATATAATAAACAGAATAAAACCCGTATCTTGGTAAATATGTAATATATCTTACATAAACACGTATATAGGTTTTAAAATGTAAAATTAATTTAGTCAGCTTACAAATATAGTTCTAATAAAATTCTCGCATAAATAATTTAAAATATCTCGTATAAATTAAAAACAAAAATATCTATAAAAGGTATGACAATTTACATTATCTTATATATATATAGAGGTGGTTAAAAATATCTTTTTAAAAATATGTAATGCTTTAAGATAAATTTTGAAATACAGGATTATATGTTAAGCTGATTTGTCATAGTCTTATATCAGAAATATTTCCTGTATGGTTTGATCCTAATCACGTAAAGGTCGATGAATTGTGATATCGATTGGTGTTACTATTCTAGAAACATGAGGTCAATAGTCACTTTATGACGTCGTTTCAATCATAATATCTCAGTACTCTACCAAATGTGACATCTCAATACTCTACCAAATGTGACATCTCAATACTCTACCAAATGTAACGTCTCAATACTCTACCAAATATAACGTCTCAATACTCTACCAAATGTGACATCTCAGTACTCTACCAAATGTGACATCTCAGTACTCTACCAAATGTGACATCTCAATACTCTACCAAATGTGACATCTCAATACTCTACCAAATGTTACGTCTCAGTACTCTACCAAATGTGTAATCTCAATGCTCTACCAAATGTGACATCTCAATACTCTACCAAATGTGATATCTCAGTACTCTACCAAATGTGACATATCAGTACTCTACCAAATGTGACATCTCAATACTCTACCAAATGTGACATCTCAGTACTCTACCAAAAGTGATACCTCAATACTCTACCAAATGTGACATCTCAATACTCTACCAAATGTAACGTCTCAGTACTCTACCAAATGTGAAATCTCAGTACTCTACCAAGTGTGACACCTCAGTACTCTACCAAATGTGACATCTCAGTACTCTACCAAATGTGATATCTCAATACTTTACCAAATATAACGTCTCAATACTCTACCAAATTGGACATCTCAATACTCTACCAAATGTAACGTCTCAGTACTCTACCAAATGTGAAATCTCAGTACTCTACCAAATGAGACATCTCAATACTCTACCAAATGTGACATCTCAGTACTCTACCAAATGTGACATATCAATACTCTACCAAATGTGAAATCTCAATACTCTACCAAATGTGATATCTCAGTACTCTACCAAATCTGACATCTCAGTACTCTACCAAATGTGACATCTCAATACTCTACCATATGTAACGTCTCAATACTCTACCAAATATAACATCTCAATACTCTACCAAATGTGACATCTCAGTACTCTACCAAATGTGACATCTCAATACTCCTCCATATGTAACGTCTCAGTACTCTACCAAATATACCATCTCAATACTCTACCAAATGTAACGTCTCAATACTCTACCAAATGTGAAATCTCAACACTCTACCAAATGTGACATCTCAGTACTCTACCAAATGTGACATCTCAATACTCTACCAAATGTGACATCTTAATACTCTACCAAATGTGACATCACAATACTCTACCAAATGCGACATCTTAATACTCTACCAAATGTGACATCACAATCCTCTACCAAATGTGACATCACAATACTCTACCAAATGTGACATCTTAATACTCTACCACATGTGACATCTCAATACTCTACTAAATGTGACATCTCAATACTCTACCAAATGTGACATCTCAATACTCTACCAAATGTAACGTCGCAATACTCTACCAAATGTTACGTCTCAGTACTCTACCAAATGTGAAATCTCAGTACTCTACCAAATGTAACGTCTCAGTACTCTACCAAATGTGACATCTTAATACTCTACCAAATGTAACGTCGCAATACTCTACCAAATGTTACGTCTCAATACTCTACCAAATTTGACATCTCAATACTCTACCAAATGTAACGTCGCAATGCTCTACCAAATGTGACATCTCAATACTCTACCAAATGTAACGTCTCAATACTCTACCAAATGTGAAATCTCAGTACTCTACCAAATGTAACGTCTCAGTACTCTACCAAATGTGACATCTCAGTACTCTACCAAATGTGAAATCTCAATACTCTACCAAATTGGACATCTCAATACTCTACCAAATGTAACGTCTCAACACTCTACCAAATGTGACATCTCAATACTCTACCAAATGTAAGGTCTCAATACTCTACCAAATTGGACATCTCAATACTCTACCAAATGTAACGTCTCAACCCTCTACCAAATGTGACATCTCATTACTCTTCCAAATGTGAAATCTCAGTAATCTACCAAGTGTAACGTCTCAGTACTCTCCCAAATGTGACATCTTAATACTCTACCAAATGTAACGTCGCAATACTCTACCAAATGTGACATCTCAATACTCTACCAAATGTGACATCTCAGTACTCTACCAAATGTGAAATCTCAGTAATCTACCAAATGTAACGTCTCAGTACTCTACCAAATGTAACGTTTCAGTACTCTACCAAATGTGACATCTCAATACTCTATTAAATGTGACATCTCAATACTCTACCAAATGTGACATCTCAATACTCTACCAAATGTGACATCTCAGTACTCTACCAAATGTGAAATCTCAGTACTCTACCAAATGTAACGTCTCAGTACTCTACCAAATGTGACATCTTAATACTCTACCAAATGTAACGTCGCAATACTCTACCAAATGTAACGTCTCAATACTTTACCAAATATAACGTCTCAATACTCTACCAAATGTGACATCTCAATACTCTACCAAATGTGACATCTCAATACTCCTACCAAATGTGAAATCTCAGTACTCTACCAGATGTAACGTCTCAGTACTCTACCAAATGTGACATCTCAATCCTCTACCAAATGTGACATCTCAATACTGTACCAAATGTGACATCTCAATACTCCTACCAAATGTGAAATCTCAGTACTCTACCAAATGTGACATCTCAATTCTCTACCAAATGTGACATCTCAATACGCTTCCAAATGTAACGTCTCAATACTCTACCAAATGGGACATCTCAATACTCTACCAAATGTAACGTCGCAATACTCTACCAAATGTGACATCTCAATACTCTACCATATGTAAGGTCTCAATACTCTACCAAATTGGACATCTCAATACTCTACCAAATGGAGTATTTTCTTTAGTACATTGTTTCAAACGTGCTATCTTTCATATGATTTGAACATTATTTAGCATCTCATATCAGAATTAAAGATTTTTGTTTCAGTGAGTATGTGGTTATATGGACTTTGTCTTGGTTAATGTCACTTTCTCGGGTCCATATGATCATATGTCCATATGATCATATATTCACCTCAAGTCGAATATTATACTCAGTTGTATACTCAGAGTCACGTGTAATGTCTATCTATCTATCTATCTATCGAGAGAGAGAGAGAGAGAGAGAGAGAGAGAGAGAGAGAGAGAGAGAGAGAGAGAGAGAGAGAGAGAGAGAGAGAGAGAGAGAGAGAGAGAGAGAGAGAGAGAGAGAGAGAGAGAGAGAGAGAGAGAGAGAGAGAGAGAGAGAGAGAGAGAGAGAGAGAGAGAGAGAGAGAGAGAGAGAGAGAGAGAGAGAGAGAGAGAGAGAGAGAGAGAGAGAGAGAGAGAGAGAGAGAGAGAGAGAGAGAGAGAGAGAGAGAGAGAGAGAGAGAGAGAGAGAGAGAGAGAGAGAGAGAGAGAGAGAGAGAGAGAGAGAGAGAGTTCTGATGTGGTGTTGGTCATATCAACACTGGACACCTTTAGGAACTCTTTCCCAGGCAGAGCCAGAAAAAGTGTAATCGGGTAGGTGAACTATGATGACAGGGGAAAGGGTGAAGGGGTGAAGGGGACGGGGGAGGGTGAAGTTAAAAACACGCTGACATAGTCTATGGCCTAACAAAGGGAGTATCACTAATTGCCTTCTTGAAGGTGTCAAGTGATGGACTGCTGCAAGCTCCTAACAAGAGGCCGTTCCATTGGACTATGGGGAAAAAACGAGTATTTGTAAAAGTCCGTTTTGGTAGGGATTTGCCGAAAAGATAGGGGGTGGGCATTTCTTGACAGTCTCGTTGGGTTGACTACATATGGTGGCATTTGGATTGCTACTGTCTGGTAGACTATTTTGTAAAATAAACAAAGTCTGCTTTTGGATTTTCTGTGTGCTAATGTTTGCCAACCCAGACTTCCTAACATGTCTGTTACACTGTCGAGAGGGGAAAAAAATGCCAGACACCCACCTAGCAGCTCTGCGCTGGACCATTTCTAGTTGTTTACTTTGATCTTGGGTGTATGGGTCCCAGGCACAGGCAGACTATTCTAATTTAGGGCGAACCAGTGCCGTGTACGCTGAAGCCTTTACCTTTTTGTCTTTCACCTTGATGTTTCTTTTTATATATCTTAAAGTTCTGTTGGCTTTGCTACTTACATTTTGGATGTGTTTATTCCAGGTCAGGTTTGATGATATGGTGACACCAAGGTATTTTGCATGTGGAATAGTTTCAAGTACTTGTCCGTGTAGCATATACTCTGTGGGGATTTGCGTCTTTGACCTGGATATGTGTATTACCTGGCAATTGCTCGGGTTAAATTCCATATCCCACTGTTTCACCCATAACTGTAATCTGTCAAGGTCTTTTTGGAGTCTGTATGCATCTTGTAGATTACTTACCGCTAGGTAGATGGCAGTGTCATCCGCGAAGAGAGACGCTCTGTTGATGTTATGTTTAGTGGCAAGTCATTAATATAAATTAAAAATAAAATTGGGCCGAGGACCGAGCCCTGGGGTACACCTGATGTTACCGGGACTTTTGATGAAGTATCTCCCTCCAAGACAACTTGCTGTATTCTGCCTGTAAGAAAGCCTCTGATTCATTTGAGAGTTAGGTGCTGTATCCCGTATTGATGAAGTTTGAATAAAAGTTTTTCGTGGTTTACCTTATCAAAAGCTTTACTAAAATCGAGTAAAATTAAATCAGTCTGCTTACCTGTTTGAAGGTTTTTGAAAAGATCCTCCATAAGCATGACTAGTTGGGTTTCACAACTAAGTTTTTCTCTAAAACCGTGCTGGAGTTCAAACATAATATTATTTGTGTCAAGATGTCTTACCAGGTTTGATGTTACAATATGCTCCATGACCTTGCACAAAATACAGGTAAGTGAAATGGGGCGATAGTTTGAAGCTCTATTTTTCTCACCTTTCTTGAATAATGGAGCGACGTATGCCGAGGTCCAATGGGATGGGAGCTCACCGGTTTGGTATGATGATCGAAATAATACCTGTAAAATGGGTGCCAGTTCACTATGGAGTTCTTTAAGAACTATTGGTTTGTTGGCGTCAGGACCTGCCGCTTTATTGGGATTAAGTTTATAAAGAAGTTTGTTAATACCTGGAACTGAGAAAGTAATGTTTGACATTGGTAGGTACTTACTTTTTTGGACTTGGGTGGGAATTCCTTGGTCAATGGTTTGTTGTTGACAGAGTTGTTTAAGGCTGAGAGGCGATTTGGGTGTAAAGACCGACTGAAATTGTTCATTTAGGATATTTGCTTTATTTATATTGTCAGTATACTGAAGACCATCTCGTTTAAGGGGTCATATACCTTTGGGGTCTTGTCGACAGTTTTTCAAAAAGCTGAACAATTTCTTTGATGAATAAGATTTTTGCTCACCTGGTGCTTGTTCGCTTGGTGTTATGATGCCCAGGAGTTCTTCTAAGTACCTGTTATGGGATTCTTTAATCATCTTTTGTACCAGGTGTTTGTAGTGCAGGAAGTGTTCCCTGTCTCTTACCTATTTTGACTTTTTGTGTTTATAATACAGGCTGTCTATTTTCCTGATGTGACGTCTAATGTTTTGAGTCATCCAGAGAATGGATTGCTTCGTACCAATTGTTTTTGTCATGAAACCATCTGACCATTTTTGTATTTTAACATGTTTAAAATATTAGTGGCGCTTTTCTCCGATTTGTTTGGCTCTTGATATTCCTAAAAAACGTGGGAACGAACTTGAACTGTATTATTTTTATTATTATGATAATTTTTACATGTATTTATATGTTTATGCATTATTTTGCCATGGTGTATTTAGTATGGTGTTATGACTATGGTGTGGGTAGGCTTCCATAGAATACAAATTTGTATGTCTTAAGTAATTAACACTTTGAGTATTGTTAATGTGGGACTCCATAGACATGTCTTAAGTAATTAACACTTTGAGTATTGTTAATGTGGGACTCCAAAGAAATGTCTTAAGTAATTAACACTTTGAGTATTGTTAATGTGGGACTCCAAAGAAATATCTTAATTAACACTTTGAGTATTGGTAATGTGGGACTCCATAGAAATGTCTTAATTAACACTTTGAGTATTGTTAATGTGGGACTCCATAGATATGTCTTAATTAACACTTTGAGTATTGTTCATGTGGAACTCCATAGAAATGTCTTAATTAACACTTTGAGTATTGTTAATGTGGGACTCCATAGAAATATCTTAATTAACACTTTGAGTATGGTTAATGTGGGACTCCATAGAGATGTCTTGATTAACCCTTTGAGTATTGTTAATGTGGGCCTCCATAGAGATGTCTTGATTAACCCTTTGAGTATTGTTAATGTGGGACTTCATAGAAATGTCTTAATTAACACTTTAAGTATTGTTAATGTGGGACTCGATAGAAATGTCTTACTTAACACTTTAAGTATTGTTAATGTGGGACTCGATAGAAATGTCTTACTTAACACTTTAAGTATTGTTAATGTGGGTCTCCACAGAAACGTCCTTAGTAATTATCACTTTCTTTGAGTATTGTTAATGTGGGACTCCATAGATATGTCTTAATTAACACTTTGAGCATTGTTAATGTGAGACTCCAAAGAAATATTTTAATTTTCACTTTGAGTATTGGTAATTTTAAACTCCATAGAAATGTCTTAATTAACACTTTAAGTATTGTTAATGTGGGTCTCCACAGAAACGTCCTTAGTAATTATCACTTTGAGTCTTGTTAATGTGGGACTCCAAAGAAATATCTGAATTAACACTTTGAGTATTGGAAATGTGGGACTCCATAGAAATATCTTAATTAACACTTTGAGTATGGTTAATGTGGGACTCCATAGACATGTCTTAATTTACACTTTGAGTATTGTTAATGTGGGCCTCCATAGAGATGTCTTGATTAACGCTTTGAGTATTGTTAATGTGGGCCTCCATAGAGATGTCTTGATTAACCCTTTGAGTATTGTTAATGTGGGTTAACACTTTGAGTATTGTTCATGTGGAACTCCATATAAATGACTTAATTAACACTTTGAGTATTGTTCATGTGGAACTTCATATAACTGTCTTAATTAACACTTTGAGTAATGTTAATGTGGGACTCCAAAGAAATATCTTAATTAACATTTTGAGTATTGGTAATGTGGGACTTCATAGAAATGTCTTAATTAACACTTTAAGTATTGTTAATGTGGGACTCGATAGAAATGTCTTACTTAACACTTTAAGTATTGTTAATGTGGGTCTCCACAGAAACGTCCTTAGTAATTATCACTTTCTTTGAGTATTGTTAATGTGGGACTTCATAGAAATGTCCTCAGTAATTATCACTTTGAGCATTGTTAATGTGGGACTCCAAAGAAATATCTTAATTAACATTTTGAGTATTGGTAATGTGGGACTTCATAGAAATGTCCTCAGTAATTATCACTTTGAGCATTGTTAATGTGAGACTCCAAAGAAATATCTTAATTAACACTTTGAGTAATGTTCATGTGGAACTCCATAGAAATGTCTTAATTAATACTTTGAGTATTGTTAATGTGGGACTACATAGAAATGTCTTACTTAACACTTTAAGTATTGTTAATGTGGTACTCCATAGAAATGTCTTAATTAATACTTTGAGTATTGTTAATGTGTGACTCCATAGAGATGTCTTAATTAACACTTTGAGTATGGTTAATGTGGGACTCCATAGAAATGTCTTAAGTAAGTAACACGTTGAGTATTGTTAATGTGGGACTCCATAGAAATGTCTTAATTAATTAACACTTTGAGTATTGTTAATGTGGGACTCCATAGAAATGTCTTAAGTAATTAACACTTTGAGTATTGTTAATGTGGGACTCCAAAGAAATATCTTAATTAACACTTTGAGTATTGGTAATGTGGGACTCCATAGAAATGTCTTAATTAACACTTTGAGTATTGTTAATGTGGGACTCCATAGAAATGTCTTAATTAACACTTTGAGTATTGTTCATGTGGAACTCCATATAAATGTCTTAATTAACACTTTGAGTATTGTTAATGTGGGACTCCATAGAAATATCTTAATTAACACTTTGAGTATTGTTAATGTGGGACTCCATAGACATGTCTTAATTAACACTTTGAGTATTGTTAATGTGGGACTCCATAGAAATATCTTAATTAACACTTTGAGTATTGTTAATGTGGGACTCGATAGAAATGTCTTAAATAATTATCACTTTGAGTATTGTTAATGTGGGACTCCATAGAAAACTTTTGTTCTGACGTCTTATCAGTATTTAACACTAGCACTATTGTGATGTATGCCTCCATAGAATACCTTAGTTCTGATGTAGTATTATTTTACACTATAATTATTGCATATGTGTGCCTCCATAGAATACCTTTTTACTGAATATACATGCACTGTACATCATAACGATAAATGTATAGATGTCCTTTGTTATGATACATTTTGTTTATACATAATCATGGTGTATGTAGGCCTCCGTTATGATCAGTTGTAACATTACATATTCAAAATATAGTACGCTGTAAAAAGAAAAAAATCCATTTGTCTTACTAAGAATAAACAAATAAGTAAGTAAGAAAGTATACGATCAACAGTATCTAGTTTATAAACAGTTGTAGTTCTAATATATCTTCAATACCATTTATCAGTTTAGAAATATGTAATATCAAAGTTCAACGACCGACTAGTCCCTGTGTCAATCTATGGGTCATAGCCTGGCAAAAGGAACAGCCGGTCTTGAAATTTGACACACGTTTAATACATACATTGTTTGTGTAGAAAGTAAAACGTTGATTTGTGTTGTAGTTCTAAACATCTTGAATTGTATTTATTCGCCAACAGGAAAAGAAATAGGTCCTAGAGTACTAGAATCAAATTTCTCTTAAAATATAATGTCAGTGTAAAGATTATCACTGCACTGTTTGTGCTAATAATCATCAGGTATAAACATCTTTTGTTTTCACTAACGAGACTCCATAATTGTTCACCGGTAACGCGCTCTTTGCCAAAGAAACCAGTAACAGCTGCTCAGTGACACAAGTATGAGTAGTATGCAAAACATGTAACAGGGCATCGTGGTATGTTACATCACGGTATATAACTCTGTCAATATGGATAAAGATGACGAGAACCACGCATCAGCAACATAAAAGCATACCACCTTAGCCCTTCTGCAGGAAGGGTGTAGGTACAAACACTTCACACCTATAGCCAGGTATAGTGTATGCAGACTTCACACCTGTAGCCAGAGTGTATCTAGACTTTACACCTGAAGTCAGAATGTATGTAGATTTATCATCTGTAGCAAGGTGTAGGTAGACTTTTCACTTGTAGCCAAGCCGTATGTTGTCTTCTCACCTGCATCAAGATGTATATAGACGTTTCAACTTGTCATCGGTAAACCAGGGTGTATGTATACTATTCACCTGAAGCCAGGTGTATGTAGACTTCTCATCTGTAGCAAGATGTATGTAGACTTTTCACCTGTAGCCAGGTGTATGTAGATTTCTCATATGTAGCCAGGGTGTATGTAGACTTCTCACCTTAAGCCGTGTGTATGTAGACTTTTCGTCTGTTACCAAGGTGTAGATAGACTTCTCACCTGTAGACAGACTTCCTACCTAAAGCCAGGGTTATGTTGACGTTTCACTTGTAGCCAAGCCGTATGTTGTCTTCTCAACTGCATCAAGATATATGTAGACGTTTCAATTGTATCAAGGCCGTATGTAGTCATCAAACCTGTAATAAGGTGTCTGTAGACTCTTCACTTGTATCGAGGCCGTATGTAGACTTCTCAACTCTAGTAAGGGTGGTGTATGTATACTTCTAACTTGAAGCATGGGTGTGTGTAGACTGCTTGTCTGTTACCAAAATGCAGGTAGACGTTTCATCTGTAGACAGACCTCTCACCTGAAGCTGTATGTTGTCTTCTCACCTGAATCAATATTTATGCAGACATTTCAACTGTATCCAGGCCGTATGTAGTCATCTCACCTGTAACAAGGTGTATGTAGACTCTTCACCTGTTTTCGTGATGTATGTAGACTTCTCAATTCTAGTAAGAGTATTTGTATACTTCTAACTGCAGCAAGGGTATATGTAAACTTCTCGTCTGTTACCAAAGTGTAGATAGACTTTTCACATGTAGACAGACTTCCCATCTGAAGCCCGGATGTATGTAGATTTTTCAACTGAGGCCAGTGTGTACGTAGACGTCCCACCTGTAACCAAGGTGTATGTAGACAGACTTCTCACCTGAAGCCAGGGTCTATCTAAATTTCTCCCCTGTAGCCAAATTGTATGTAGACTTCTCCCCTCTAACAGGGTGTGTGTATACTTCTCATCTGCAGCAAGGTGTACGTAGACGTCCCAGCTGTATCTAGGCGTTTGTAGAATTATTACCTGTAGCCAGGCGTTTGTAGACTTTTCACTTGTAACCCAGTCGTTTGTAGACTTTTTGCCTGTAGCGAGGTGTATCAAGTCGTCCTACATAAGCTTGTTTTTATCTCACTATCATAATCGCAATGGGAAAATATTTTGTTTCTACGAACTTTGTGATGTTTCTTATCATAATCTTAGTATATCTTGTAGTGTCCTCGCCTCTAGCGCAGTTCTTATTTTTAGGACTTGAATATCCGAAAAATAGTTGACCTTTTTGGAATCGAGTGTCATATTCTCCTGCCTTTTTCCAAACATTTACATGAAAGTTTTTCCTTTGTTCATATATGCCCTACCTTCGTCGATTTTGAGTTTTAATTATGGTTTTGTTACTTTGTATCTCATTTTAAATTAACATTCCGATCCTGCCTCTCTCGCTCTTCCGGTTTAAGCACAAGTAAACACCTCACGATGTTGCAAGGTATCGCTCCCCGGCAGTCATCGATGCCTCGCTCCCTCGTGTTTTAGTCGCGAAAACAAGGGAGCGAATGTTGATATTTGACCCAAACGAGACACCATACACATTAAGTATTTCAATGCAGGTAAATGTCAACGCTGCCGACTAAAAACGTTACGCAGATATCGATGCTCCTCAAACGGAAATTATGTAAACACATTGACACTGGAACAAGTCATGCCTTATTTGAACTCTGGCTGTTCGTAACCATATTTTTACAATTATCTTCATAACAAAACCAAGTCCCAACGATGGCAAGGCACTGTCTGTAATGTCAGAAGACAGTTTTACCACAAAAAAACTTCACAAACTGTATGCGTTGAGATGAATTGAGTATTATGAATTGATGAAGTTATATCCTATCTTTCATATCATTACAAATATAATTATATATATAATATAATAAGTACTTCAAGAACAACAATTGAAAACAAGTCATTTTTAAATTATCATAGATATCATCATATACATTATATAATAAGAACTTCAAGAACAACAATTGAAAACAAGTCATTTTTAAATTATCGTAGATATCATCATATACATTATATAATAAGTACTTCAAGAACAACAATTGAAAACGAGTCATTTTTAAATTATCATAGATATCATCATATACATTATATTATAAGTACTCCAAGAACAACAATTGAAAACAAGTCATTTTTAAATTATCATAGATATCATCATATACATTATATAATGAGTACTTCAAGAACAACAATTGAAAACAAGTATTTTTTAAATTATCATAGATATCATCATATACATTATATTATAAGTACTCCAAGAACAACAATTGAAAACAAGTCATTTTTAAATTATCATAGATATCATCATATACATTATATTATAAGTACTTCAAGAACGACAATTGAAAACAAGTCATTTTTAAATTATCGTAGATATCATCATATACATTATATAATAAGTACTTCAAGAACAACAATTGAAAACAAGTATTTTTAAATTACCATAGATATCATCATATACATTATGTAATATGTACTTCAAGAACAACAATTGAAAACAAGTCATTTTAAAATTATTATAGATACTGTTATATACAACTGTTTATCATATAAGAAGTACTTCAAGGACATCAATTAAAAAATAAATCATTTTTCTAGAGTTACATAAGTCCACAACTTTAACTTCTGTTGATATTTACACAAATGCATATTACTCTATCTCAAGAAGGGCAGTTAGAAAACGTGCATTAATGTGTATTTACACTAATTACGCAAATGAGATGAGTGTATGTCTTGAATAAGGATAACTATTTTATATCTAGGAGCAAATGCATTACATATGCAGGTCTAGTATATGACATGTTAGTAATATATGTAAGCGTTTCTGTTTTCCACTAAGAATCGCCGACGATTTTTTAAAAGAACACATAGTTAAAAGATAATTTTTCAAACTATATAATTACTGTTTAGTGTTTCTGCTAAAGGGTGCAAGATACATACAATGAAGGAGCCCTTTATTCCAATTTATCTTTAAGGATTCAAAATATATGTGGTCAATGTGTGGTACAAGTACACATGCATGTTGTATGTTGAGACGGATGCGTACCCAGCTTAGGTGTTGTTGATGTGTGCCGGTACAGTGAATTGCTAAAATCACAACTGTTGACTGTGGTATTCAAACATGCGATCACAGACTACTGATACCCGCTTATCATCTGAAATGGGTGACACGTTAAATATATATGACCGTCTGCACCTAACGTACTCGGAAGTTTAAAATAAGGGCAGATACGAATCGCCCCGGTAACATGGGACGCCCTAACAAGATTTAGGGGTTAGATTTGGGGGATCGACTTAAGAGGCGTCAGGATACAAACACTACCGTATTCGCTGTGCTTAACGCCCCGGTGATAGAACAAAAAAATCCCTTAAAATGACACTAAGCACTAAACGTTAATGTAACGGTTCCAATAATAGATTATTATCTTCAGACTCAAAAATGTTACCAGCATGAACGACGCGTTTTATCTGTGCGGAATATTATTCGTTACTAAGTACTTATTTACACGTAAGCATTATTAAGGAATGGTATATACATGGCGTGATATCCCATGCCCTAATTATTTTGTATAGATTTCCAAACGCTGTTTAAGCACGAATACGGTACCACTTATTATACATGAAATGTTGATTTAATACATTAATGTGTTCTCTTTCTGGTTTATGTTTTTCTTATGCTTTGGTTTCGTTTGCTAGGTTTTACGTCCCTCTTACAGCTATGGTCATTTAAGAACGGGTCAGGTTTTAGTGATGGAGGAAAGCCGGAGCTCCCGGAGAAAAACCACCGACCTGCGGCCAGTCCCTGGCGTGCCCCACGTAGGCCTCGAGCCTGCGACCCAGTGGTTGAGGGATATATTGATTCAGACGGTCAAACGCCTTAACCACTCAGCCCCGTGGCCTTTTTTCTCTTTTGTTTGCCAAAGGTTATGCGGTATTGGTTATGAATAAACAGTAATGTTTAGCTATAAGATGCAAACAAATACTAAACAAGTCTGTGGTCAATAAATCACATGTTTAGAATATGGTTGTTATCCTGATGTACTAAAAATGCAAAATTTGTTTTGATTGAGCAACTCGCAGAGTCGCGAAAATGATTCGGAAAATATGTAGAAATACAGCATAGGGAAACAGATGTGTATGCATTCCTTTATGACGTTTGGCTAGTGCTGAAAATATTGTCGAAGCTTCCATTTCGTGCCACAATACAACCAGATACAGAATTAACATAATTTTATCATATTTACTTATCTCCCTTCTTCAGCTTAGTAAAGTCTGACTGCATATAAATTAGCGAATACGCCATGAACAAAGACTCAACGGATCGATACTTGTTTCAAATGTGGCAACGTTCATGGTTCCGAGAGATAACAGTCCGATGACAGCCATTAGCTAAGCAATCATGGTTTGAGATATAAATATAATTATTGACCTAAATTCTTACGGCGTATACGGTAGTATGAAGGCAGTTGGCAACGAACAAATAGAGCCGTAATGTCAAACTTATACAATGGGTTCATATTGGTGATAATAATGCTATACCATTAACATTGTCTATTACATGCATTGCAATCTTTAATACAATATATTGTAAATGAAGAAATGTTAAGCTTTGATAGAACCTGCTTTTCAAGATCACGAGCTCAGAGACCTATACTTCTCTTACCCACGAATTTGGAAAACACCCATGCCGCAATGCGGAAAAGGCAACGTGATGAAATTAAAACCTTTTACGATATATTTACCGTACAGGTTAGAAAGATAAAACTATTTTTTCTGCGCAATTTTTTTTTTATATACAAATATTGGGTATGCTTAATCTGGCTGGCTGATTCGTTTCTTTCTAAAAAGCTCATTTGAAAAATCGATATTTTCAAAATGGTGGCCAGTTCAAACGCATTTTCATGGTTTCTGAGCTTATTTTGGTGGTTGGAATGAGAGAAAAATACTCTTTCATTCTCAAGGGTGCAGGATAGGGAAATTCAACTCCCGTGATTTTCAGATTTGGCAAACTCTCGGGTTTTACCAAATTTGAAAATCCCTCGGGTGGAATTTCCCTATCCTACACCCCTGGACTTATATTTTCTTACCCTGGGCAGGGTGGTCCACACTTTTCTCAGTTTGAGATATCCTTGTCTCACCCTAGGTTTGAGACGAGGGAATTCCTCTATTCATAACAATTGTATGACGTCACATCAACAATACAATGACATCATGTCAACAATGCACCAAAGTCACGTCAACAATGCATAACAATGCATAACAATGCATTAAGACTACGTTAACATTACAGTATGCATACGACACACAATCGGTAAACAGGGCAAGAGAAAAAGAATCTTTCACCCCCTTGGGGTGAGACGGGAATCTCAACTCTCGTGAAAAGACTCATAAATTGCCAAACACTCGACAAAGCCTCGTGTTTTGCAACTTAAGAATCTTCCCCTCGGGTTAAGATTTCCTTATCTCACCCCAAAGAGATGAGAGATTATATACGTCTCTGACGTGATAAACGTGTGTAACCCCCTCACGACATATTACGTAACTGCAGGAAACCAACGTAACTGCAGGAAACATCAAATTCGAATCACCCAGCGTGATTCATTTCTATACATACGGCGACAAAAGTTCTATAATTGTAAAACGATTTGTTATTTGTTGTGCCAATTTCTAACGCATGCGCGGAGCACAAAACTCAATTTGTGTAACAAATGCGTTCAAGATAACACTGAGGCCAACTGTTGTAACTGTTTGGTCATTAATCAAACAACTGTACTACTACTACTTGTTGGTACATCGGGCAGGTTTGTATTAAATCCATAAGTTGAACTGCAGTACCGTATTGCTTTCCCATTTATAAACAAATGATGAGGTTTCTTCTTAACCTGTAGAATATAAGACTTATTACATGTTTATTGAGGCAAGGGAAGTGATTTGGAAAAACAAAGATGTTATACCATTTAAATATGCTACAAATACTAAGCATGGACATCGAACTCGTGTTTTAAAAGAATTTTTGGTCGTACGAAACAGCGTAAAGTTTATAACTAAACGACTTATTCATTGTGTAGTAAAGTGCGTAATAACCATGTTATCAGTGTATATGTATAACATGGATAAGAGAAAGTATTTAACAAAGGAAAATGAGAGTAACAATGAATAAAGCCTGATAATGTATGTCAATGCCTCCCGTATTAGACAGCTTCCGTGTTCATACGATTGTTTTATAATACCTTTTTTGGTAGATCGGATGGCGCAGTGCAGATTGCACTCGACTTTTGCCAAGAAGGACGGGGGTTCGGCTACCTGATTGAACGTTAACATCTATAGGGTCACCTGCCCCCACCACGTACGTTTCTTACGGGCAATCCAAATTCCAACGTTAAAGCCCCTGCCCGAGATAACTATAATTTGTTTTTCAAACTGTTGTTAGATAAAAATTATGTTTTAGTATTTTTCTGTCTTTGACAGATGAAAACACTACCTATTCCACGTGTGGTAGAGGAAACGCTTGATCTCCCGGAACACATGGTTTCACCTGCGGCTTGCTTGAGTTAGTTATTTCCTTTTATGTGTGTGCTTCCTCCTACTTAACACCTTTTCATTTCGAGTTTGATTTTAGCGGTTTAACTTGCTATGCTGACGCCGTAGTGCATTATGTTATATTTTACAAGAAAATGTTTATCTTTATGACTCACATCCGCTGAACACGTCTCAACAATGGTCCTCGTAAAATTACGAGCTAATACTGTAAAATGGAAAACTTGCAACAAGTCCCTCTTTCCCCCTTTTCCAATAAAATCACTCGAAGATAATTTCGCCCTACTCTTTGACTAATATATCTGTTATGTTTTGTAGTTATAGTTGCTGTTCTGATTAATTAAACCTCATTGGGGAGGGCGAAAAAGGGCGTAAGTTATATCACAATGAAAGTTTCCCGATATACAGTAATTTATCAAATTATCAATTCCGTTCATCAGGGTATTCATAATTACATTCAGTTTCGCCAAGGAAGAGTTGAAGAAGAGGAAATATTTATCAAAATGGATAATTTTGGTTCGCCCTCACTGATAAAGCGACCCGTTTACGGGACAGACCCCAGGTAAACACACATATGACGCTGTGCAGTGCTGAGAGTCATAACGGACGGTGGTTAACAGTTTAGGAGAAGGATATCGGGACAATTTGTGATCTAAATATACTGTTAAATGTAAGTATATATTTAAACTATAGTCATACTTTGGAATTTTTCCATAAATAACGTTTACTTAAATACACTACACGTAATCTTACTTTTTATATTGTGATGCGTAGTTTGTTAAATGTATGCGTTGCATATGTACATGTAACTTTTATATGTGCAGGCTTTATTTTAAAAATGTATATTACCTTAGAATTGAGAATAGAAAACCCACTAAAAACTTCTTTGTCTAATATTTTACACCCAAAACTTATTCATTGTAAACGGTTTTGAAATAAGTTTTTGTGTAGTTTATACATCTAAAAATATAGATTTTAAAATATCACCGAATGGTATTGATTAATATTTTCATCCTTGACTGGGATGAAAAAGTACATTAATCAATCTACTTGATATTTGCCTTGCTTGATGAACACATTGTCGATCCATATGAAAGTATAAATATAATTGGAAAAAAACCTATTCCATATCAGCTCTCCTACTTTAGTTTAAGTATGACAGTCTTAGAGCTGGTGTTTACTTTTTGTAATTTCAATAATCCGATGAGAGGAACGTCAACAATAGACAAATAACGTATAATATTTAACTACCAATAAACTCATTTCATGTTTTAATTGTCTTACGTAAATATTGAAAGTAAATACCACAACTCACTTCACGTGGTAAAATCAAACAAAAGGTTTTTAGGAAAAGATTTGGCATCTTACAGCAAATATTATCCTTTGTTCCTTTTTCGGGTAATCACAACCTAACTTAATGCATATATATATATGTCGTATATACATTTTTGATTTGTGATGGAGTTCGATACTTTTAGGTTGTATCATTTATTAATTTAACATGAGCGTTGTGAATGTATTTATATTGTTAATTGTGACACCAGTTCATTAAATATAAGTCCTAGTTTTTCTTGGTTGAAATATTGATTGTTTTATTGACGAGAAACTCTTTTGGCAGGAGCCCATGCAGCCTTAAAATATAATTTTATTGTTGAGTTAAAATGGGGAGCATACAAACATTAATACGATAGACAGAGCTTAAACATATTAGTAAATGCATATGCACGCATCTTATATTCTGTATACGACAAAAGTCTAAATTTTACGCTATCTTATTATCTTTTGATCACTCTTCATCATTCAAAGTCACGACCAAATAGAATTAAACAAAGGAGCTTGATCCATATTTCACCGACGCAGTTAAACGCTTTTTAGAAATAATTCTTTACGCGATAGTTCGTGCATGATACAATTACGTATTGTCTCTTGTCTGGAAAAGCAGCAATGTCATCGTTTTGTCCCCTGTTTAAATACAAAAAACATGAGCTAAGTGTTCCATGTTTAATCAGGAAACGTGAGAGTATTGTCCATGATGTGTTAGAAACAGATTATTTATTGTCCGTTGTTTCAATAAGTAAAAGATATATTTTTCTTTTGACAATCAAGTAAGAATATATGGTCATTTAAGGACGGCCTCCCCCGTGTGCATAGTGTATGCATGTGTGTTTTTGGTGGCTGCGTTATAATGGTGTTTGTCTCCTTGTGATAGCGCGAACTGATGCCGACTTTATAGTGTACCTCACTGAAACATACTGCCGAAGACACCCAGCAGGACACCCCACCCGGACACATTATACTGACAACGGGCGATCCAGTCGTCCCACTCCTACATTGCTGAGCGTTAAGCAGGAGTAGAAACTACCATTTTTACAGACTTTGGTATGTCTCAGCTAGGATACAGAACCCAAAGCCTTCCTCACAGAGGCGAACGTTCAACTAAAGGCCAAATGTGAGTCATTGTCAAGGGAGACATTAGGAAGGAGAAAGTTAATTAGAAAGAAGAGAAAAGAAAAGATCCCAAATTTAGTCGCCTCTTACGATCATGCAATGGGGGCAGCAGATACAAATCTTACGCCCTACCTGCAGGGACAGTTTGAATAAACAACAACTGATTGTTCCTTGTTTAAATTGATATCAGTATTTTGTTTTATATTTTACAACCTAGTGCCCATTATTTTAACAAATTTCATTAGCTTATTATTTCTTATTTAAATAAGCAACAACTCATTGTCATTTGAATACATAACGGCAAGTTACAAGTGTCTTGTGAAAAAAGTACCTACAATGTATTTTCTACTGTTTGAGTCAATAAATCGGTTATTTTGCCGTGTTTGAGTAATATTACTCAAGTTATGTTATGTTCTCGAAAACAACCCGTTTTATGGGCCATTAGAAGGATGAATATCCTTATGCTTTTGGTTTGGTTTTATTTTGTTTAATGTTCTGTTAACAGTTTAGGTCATTTAAGGACGTGTCTCCGTGTCGGTTGTGGATGCGTGCAAGTGTGTTAGTGTGCAAGATACAGGGTATGCTGTTGCAATTGCCTACTTGTGATAGCGCGGATCTGATGCAGACTTTATAGTGCAATCTCACTGAAATACCATGACAAAGGCACCCAGCACAGCATTCCGTCCGGTCACATTATACTGACAACTGGTGTCACCAGTTGTTGTCAGTACCGTTAATGCTGAGCGTTAGGCAGGGTATAACAAATACCATTTTTAAGGACTTTGGTATGTCCCGACCTGGGAACAGAACCCATTGTCTTCCTCAGCTGGGCGAACGCTCACCATTAAAGCCAAAAAGGAGGTTTTACCAAGCAGGCGTTAGGAAATAAAAGGTAGTACGAAGGGGAGAGAAATAATGCGTTTGGTGCAGCAGCTTTTGCTTTGGTCGCTTTTGTAGCCCCGAGTAGAGGGCACGAAAACAAATCTCCGATTCTGAAGGGGGTTCCTACATTAGTCGCTATTATGAATTTTGTAGTTAGTAACAGCAGATGTATTCTTTTCGCGATCCCCGGCCTGCAGGGGGGTGTCGTTATGGATATGTGAATGCATTATGTTTTTTATAATGTTCTATGACAAAAAAATAATAGTTAAGACATTCCAAACATATTGTTCCAAATGGTATATGTTTATGTTAGAATGGATGGTGTTCAACTCACCAACGTCAAAATCAGCAATTGTGACGTCAGCGGCCATGTGATGGAGAACGGACGGCAAAATAGCGTGCCAACCTCGATCGATAACCCAGCATTCGCACCCGGAACTGAAAAGGTTAGTACATAGCGTTAAAGAATATATAGCATACAAATAAAGGTCATTCAAAGCATCATCAAAATCATATATAATACTACAACAGTCATGTAAGACCAAAGTAACACAATTAACCATTAAAGTGATTAGGAACAGCACCAATACAAAATGGAACCGCAACCAAAGGCACTCAGAACTAAACGGAAGTCATGCATAGCACTTCAGACGTCAAAATACACACACCACTCAATGGCATGCATCTTGACACTGCTGTGCCATACGGATATATATTGTGTCCAGTCCAGGGTGTCATACAAAGGTTATTCCTAAATAGAATCGTAATCGTTGCCATGGGCAATATTTCGTCAGTTCGGTGAAGTACAGTTTTACGTTTGAAGATGTTAGATTTAAGAACCATTACGTGTCTATTACATTTACGTTTGAACTGCATTCTATCAGCTTCCTCATTTTGTTAAGCAAACAATACAATAGGATTCAACTAAAACTGTTCCTGGAGACCTATGGAAGCTAAACTAGAACCTTAATAGAATTACTGTTGTGGTACAAATTTGAATTTTTATATTGTAATGATAGAATATCATGATAGCAGTACTCAGTGGGAACATAGAGTGTGAGATTTTGAAAAGAAGGGGGGTTAAAAAAATCTGCTGTACTTTCTGTAGAAGTTTTGCATTAACTCTGGAGCAATCAATTCATTGCGCTATTATTTATTTCCTTTTTATAATAATGGAAGTGTAACAACATTTTTTTTTCAGTTAAATTATGTTGACAGTTGTATAGTTGCGTCAGGGCCGCGGTGGCCAAGTGGTTCAGGCGTTTCTGACATTCTGCTATCACTAGCCCTTCACCACTGGGTTTCGGGTTCAATGCCTTGGTGGAGCAGTCGCCAGTTACAGACTATAAGCTGGTGGTTTTTTTTTCGGACAACACCTAAACCTGGCACGTCCTTAAATGACCATAGCTTTTAATAGGACGTAAAACACAAACAAACAAAACAAAACAAAACCAAAACCATACCAAATGTATAGAAACACTATTTTGTTTATTTATTAAATAATTTCTTTTTCTCTGTTTCTAAGAGAACTGAAATGAAAACCATCGCTTCATCAACTCGAAAATTATACAAAAGCTTTAGTCATGCCGTAAATATATTTTTTTGGTAGTTTTGCGCAGTGGTAAGGGTGTCCTGCAGAAAAAGACTCGGTCGTTGTTAGGTCTATCTTCTTTCGTGTAAAGTAACCATGCATTCCTCTGCAGGCGAAAGCGCGACGATGAAGGTACCCATAAATTAAGGTGTAATCAATTTGCATGTCAGCTTAAGGTAGATGTTTACAAAACCCAAACATGCACTTGCATTTATGTGGAAAATCTTGACAGTTTTTTTTAAATCCCTAACTGATGGTATTGAAGTTCGTGGGGCGACTATCATTTCAATATATCTTCGTCTCTTATCTCCAAGGTTCTTTCGATTAAATTTTAAAAAAGGTTGACATGTTTGATAAGGAATCGTTTTCGCTAAAATGTATGCTTATATTTATCCGATGCGACGGCTACTACCTATTTATAGAACCGTTTAGAAGGCTTTCTGTGACACACGTGAGAGACCATTACGTAATGCTTTATCAGGGAGTGTAGACACTCTGATCAACTAGACCAGGCGACCTAGCAACATATAGAGCGGTCAAGTTAAGTGCGCGGAATTGGAAATAGCGAAAAAAATACCATTTCATTTTAAGATATATGATACCTGTCGACGACCTAATGACCCAACGCATCGATTTATACTGTAATACTTGGCAATATACATGCGAGTGCATGTGTTACATAAGAAATAGTCAACACGCGTAAGTCGGCGTGATTACGATAGAATTTATAATACAGCAAAATACATAGCATGGTCTTAATTCCTTACCGGCTAAAATAATACTGACTTTTGCAAAGGAATTTTACCCTATAAAAGTATACTTGCTTCAAATTCGAAATCGAGACAAATTAGTTGACATCACATTTAGTATTTGTACTAGTATGATACTATTTGGAATGGATTCACCTGGAAATGTAACGTTGATTAAAAAAAATATTATTTGAATTATTGAACCTTTTCTTTAATCGACAAAAGCCAAGCTCAATGGCGTTTGGTCATTAACTGTCTTATAAAAGCAGTCCAGTGTGCTTGGTGTAACTAGACGGCGATCTAGTACAGCTTTCTCGTCACGCCCAAAGGTCAAGGCCGGTAAGTACTCGGTTAAGGAGCATCTCTATTCGAAGTTACCTGAGCTTCGACACAAGTTTTCTCCCTTGACTAAGGTCGTGTCTCCGCCGGCGATCTAAACTTCTTGATTAGATTCTTCGGATCCATTGGTTGTGAAAGTTGCTATTCGGCAGTGAATGACGTTCACGATCTGTCGCCTGGGGGTTCTGAGGTCAATGCTCTCCGATCAGAAGCCCTTTTTTGGGATGGTACCGCTTCTGAGTCCTTGTCGCCATCGACGCTGAGAATGAGGTAGTAACTGAGGCATCCTACCTCATTTCGGGTATGCGCGTGCTACGTTTGAATGATTACTTACCTCCTTCGGCGTCATCGGTTTCATAGGCGACCATTACCTGCTAATTCAACAAACCGCGCCATCCACGAACGGCAGGTTGCCGTCATCCAGCTAAGCTAGGGTCGAGGGACTTGTCTTCCTGGCCCGGAGGGATGGTAAACCTAATACTTTCAAGGCTAAGAAATACACAATATCCTCATATTTGCTCAAATTCACCGCGCTTGTTTAAGACGGAATACACATTAAAATCATTTTACACATTTAAGAAATGATTGACAGTGTTTGTGGTTTACGATGTCAGATCTCCAACTAATTGAAATATATGTCTGGTTGAAAATTAGTTCATTTGTACACGGGATCAAACCATATTGTAGAAACCGCTAAATTATAGACATCCCTCGAAATCTCTCTTTATTCCTCGCCTTTCCTCTTTAAAGTAACATTTATGATATAAAATGTGCCATATGACATATAATGTACATGTTGCTATACCAATGGAAAATATACAATTTTGTTTATCAAATAATAATTTAATCTTGCTTGTAACAAGCATTTTCATTGGCTTAAAAAAAATGTTATCAGCCCATTAACGTAAAAAAATGACGTCGCCGTTTGTAACGTCGCTTTTGATTGGCTGATACAGCAGTGCAATAAATTCTAAGAGAAAAGAGTCCATCAATAAAAGTGTATTTCCACAGGGATTGTGTATAGTAGATTAAATTATAAGGAATTACTTGAATATATTTTTCATGTTATGAAACTATAACACAAAAAACCGGAGTGTACTCTCATCATAAACCGCTTTGCGGTTTATTTACAGTACACTCTGTTTTTTGTGTTATATCTCCATAACATGAAAAATATATTCAAGTTAATCCTTAATTAACATAACGGCAATAATTTGAATGTTTTCGGACATTCAATGGTTACTGTGACCGTCAACTTTATAGTTGACACCCTATCAACAACATTGCATATCTGATAGCAATCAGATAGAGGTTATCAGTGTGTTTATTATAGTTATGGACTATATGTTATCTTAAACGTTATGTTACAAAACGTAATCGACTATGGCAAGGTGAAATTATGAACAGCTGAACAACTAATATAAAATCACACATCTTTGTCTGCATAATGTGACACAGTTACTAGCGTAATGGGGTCAGTTAAACCCGGGAAGGAGGACTTGGTAAATCTAATAGGAAAACAAGAAGTCGGGGATCATTCGATAGGCGCACCGTTGTATACAGGTATACGTAGTAAGCAACATACTTACGGTGGGACGGACAGCTGGACGCACACAGGGACGGATACATCTAGCAGTGGAATTGATAACCCCAGCTTCTATAAAAATGTGGTCACTGGCCAGGAGAAGGTATTTGTGTTATTTAACTTCCAGCCGTTCCTAGAGGTATGTCAGCAATGGCCTTCTATATGAATGTGTGTAATATCCTTGTCGCACTAGACATTTTTATCATACATTGTTTTACAACAAAGATAGCATCATTTCTGTAAGATAATGTTTCCAACTGTCATTGGTGCACCTCAATAACGCAAGGTGAAAAATCATGTATTCATTTTTTTTAAATTTCATCAACCAATAATATACGGAGGAAATAATTATTATCACTGAGTATAAATCCCAACACATATCCGCACGTTATCACTAGTTTATATAGTGTATATATACAATAGATTCAGTGTTACACTATCCTAACTTTGATAAGATGATAAAACATTTCAGTAAATGTATACGCATCACTATTTGACCTCTTTACCGATTTTATAGTACAATACACATGACTTTCCCTCAACTATATAATAACAAATCAAAACCAAGGAGAAAAATGAGAAAATGTTTACATTGAATTAATCATATGGATTTGTTCAACCGTATGTAGGGTGTATAAATTCTTTCCCGAGTGTAAGTAATACTTGTATGCGTGGCTTGAATACTATAGTAGGTATAACATTGGATAATGACGATGAATAAGTATGTTTTATTCACTTACCTGTTATATCTATTAAGTCATGGAAGTCACACATACATACGTACCTATACTTACGTACTGCCCGTTAAACTGGCGTGTAGGGTAGATACGACGTCTCTCCACACCTGTCTATTGTTGGAAATTCTTTGTGTATTACGTCATGTTTTATGATGTTCTGATATACATTTATCTGTGGTCCTATCCCTCTTGAGATTTCCCTGATGAAGGTCTTTGTGAAACCGTCCTTTCCCACTACATATCGAAGTTATTGTATCGTCTTCGATTAATTATGGTGGCCATATATTCTAAGGTAATACTCTACATAAGTTCAACTACAAAACAATTCCTCATCGTGAAACCAATTGAAATTTCTTAACGTATATCAAAATCAACCAAATAATACACACACTTGCGTGTATAAGGGAATAAGGTTATTCGGTTACTGGGAAGGCAATTGTTAAAATTTCTTTTGCTACAAATTAAATCTAACGAACAAAATCGAGAAAAATGTAAAAATTAATATTCAGACAATAGGAAACTGGAACTTTCAACATAGGTATCTCCTTACAGACGTCTCTCGAGAAGGTTTGACACCAGTTTCAGATATAACAATGTTGATATCATAATAAACCTATCTATGAAACAAACACGAACTGAATATCAAGGTTAATTTGAAGGTCAATCGTTACATACTAGTACATATACACACTCAACTAGTACATATACAAAATGTACATAATTTACTAGTACATATACAAAACTTACTAGTGCATATACATAACTAACTGGTACATATACATAACTTACTAGTTGATATACATAACTTACTGGTACATATACATAACTTACTAGTTGATATACATAACTTAATAGTACATATATATAACTTACTAGTGCATATACATAACTTACTGGTGCAAATACATAATTTACTTGAACATATACATAACTTACTAGTACATATACATAAATTACTATTACATACACATAACTTACTAGTACATATACATAACTTAGTAGTACATTCACATAACTTAGTAGTACATTCACATAACTTACTAGTACATGTACATAACTTACTAGTACATAAACATAACTTACTAGTACATATACATAACTTACTAGTTGATATACATAACTTGCTAGTACGTATACATAACTTACTAGCACATATAAATAACTTACTAGTATATATACGTAACTTACTAGTGC
Source organism: Mizuhopecten yessoensis (assembly GCF_002113885.1). Taxonomy (NCBI): domain Eukaryota; kingdom Metazoa; phylum Mollusca; class Bivalvia; order Pectinida; family Pectinidae; genus Mizuhopecten; species Mizuhopecten yessoensis. The sequence continues at coordinate 409,115 of NW_018408788.1, read as the reverse complement.
ATATATATAACTTACTAGTGTATATACATAACTTACTGGTGCAAATACATAATTTACTTGAACATATACATAACTTACTAGTACATATACATAACTTAGTAGTACATTCACATAATTTACTAGTTGATATACATAACTTACTAGTTGATATACATAACTTACTAGTACATATACAAAATGTACATAGCTTACTAGTGCATATACATAACTTACTAGTGGATATACATAACTTACTAGTACATATACATACCTTACTAGTACATGTACATAACTTACTGGTACATAAACATAACTTACTAGTACATGTACATAGCTTACTAGTACATATACATAACTTACTAGTACATAAACATAACTTGCTAGTACATGTACATAACTTAATAGTACATATACATAACTTACTAGTACATATACATAACTTACTAGTACATATACATAACTTACAAGTACATATACATAACTTACTAGTACATGTACATAACTTACTAGTATATGTACATAACTTACTGGTACATAAACATAAGTTACTTGTTCATGTACATAACTTACTAGTACATATACATAACTTACTAGTACATGTACATAATTTACTTCTTCTTCAAATCAATTTTATTGTATTCAAAAAGAAACAATTGGATTAGGCACAGGCATTGCCTATAAAAGCCCTTTCCAGAGAAAATACACACATTTCATACATTCATATATACATATATATATAGAGAGAGAGAGTATTATAGAGAAGATGTAGTATATGTTCGAATTAATAGGAGAATACTAGAACCATTTAATACATGTTCACAAAAAATAATACATGTAACTAGAATATCATAGATTTTACCATTTCAATTAATATAATCTATTTACTTCAATTATTAATAGCCTAGTGTTTGGTTGGAGGCACTTCAAAGAAATTGTCACTATACACAGTGCCATCCTTCCCAATTACACCAGAGTTATTGTTATAACATAGCAAATACAAACACATTGTAATGTAATTTTTAGTATAGTTTAAGTTAAAATCTTCCAGATTTGTCAATAAACTCCAGAACACATGAGAGAATAAATTTATTTGATTCACTGCTAAGGTTCATATCACCCGTAGTGAAAGTAACTGTATTTAAGATGATGTTGTCAATTTCGTTGTAATTAGATAAAGCATTGAATAAAACTTGTCTTTCATCTATATATTTGGGGCAATTGAGGAAGAAGTGATTTGCATCTTCAATAATAAAACCACAGTCACACTTAGGATTATCTGTAAGATGATCATTATATAAATCTGATTTTAATTGGCTGACTTTATTCCGTAGTTGACATAAAGTTATATTCAACTTCCTGGAGCCACCGTATTTAAAAATATCCGTACAGTTAGATGGTTGCAAAACGTATGTGCTTTCCTTAAGTAATTCCAGTTTTAACTGGCTCAATGTAGTGAGTTTTGGAAAAATACAGTCTGGCCTATTCCATAGAGACATCATTCTAGGAAAAAAGCTATTTTTATACAAGTTGGTTCTGCACAAGGGAACAATAAAGTTTCTATGATGTCTAAGGCGAGGATTAATATCATTATTAAAATATGGTAGGATACAATCATAAAGATGGTCAGGACAGTCATGCTGCAGTATCTTGAAAAATAATATACATTGGTAATTATCACGTCTTATTTTTAGTTTATCTACCCCAACTTCCTTATATATTAAGTTATGACTTGTACCTCTTCTCAAACCTAATATAATTCTGAGACATTAAAATTGGACTGATTTCAATAAGTCACTTTCACCCTGGGTGCAATTATTCCACACAGCACAAGCATATTCAAGTGTTGGTCTTATAAAAGATTTATAAATTATTTCAAGAGATTTTCTATCTAGCTTTTGTTTGAGCATTCGCATTATTTGTAGTTTTGTACAGCTTTTTCCTTACTAGTACATATACATAACTTACTAGTACATATACGTAACTTACTAGTACATATACATAACTTACTGGTACATATACATAACTTACTAGTGCATATACATAACTTGCTAATACATATACATAATTTGCTAATACATATACATAATTTACTGGAACATATAAATAGTTTACTAGAACAAATAAATATTTTACTAGAACATATACATAATTTACTAGTACATATACATAATTTACTAATACATATACATACTTTACTAGCGCATTTTACTTAATTTACACATATTGATTTCCTTCTGCATTAGGAGGTTGACACATTCCAAGTCAGCAAGTCAGAAGATGTTAAAGATGGAGACGATGATAATGACAACGATAGTGTGACAGGTTGTCCACGTTGCGTCGGGGCCATTCAGAATCACCTCGGTGACCTCTACACAAGCCATAAAACAGTAATACGTAATATCTTTTACGTCACACTGTTGCTGCTCTACATAGCTTACTTCTCCTACGCCATGTACTTCCGGTTTGGTGATGAGGGTTCTGTGCGCCTGCTCGTCGTCACTGCCCTAGTTGCAGTGGGCTTGTCTGTTACGTTACTAATGGAACTCTATGGAACTAAACTGGGAATATGTTGGCGTCACGTGTCGAGTGAAAAAACGAAAAGGAAGGCTTCAAAAAGGTGAGTTTTGTATATTTGATTCAATTCTAATCATGATACAAAAGAGTTTAACATGTCATTTTGTGTTTTGTTTGGAATGAAAACGTGAAGCTATCGTTTCGGACTTGGTCCATGTACCACATAATCTAAACATATAGCCTATTATTAAGCATCCAATGGTCTTATGTTCAATTTATTATACTAGATCCTGTACTTAATGCTGCATCATGCGGGTCATAATGCGCTTAACTATGACTGCGCCAATTGAAATTCCCTTTATATTGTTTTCTGTTGCATATTTGGCTGGTGCACCAATACATCAAAATAATCATTTCTTCAAATTCGATAATGCGCTAATTTCACCCAAAGTTAGCTCGTGTCAAAAGCATAACACCAAATTTTTAAACGGAGGTTGTGTGAATTTACACGTTGTTTCAAATTAATTCTACGCTTGTTTTGTGAACTAACATCAACATATCTCCATTGTCTTCCAGCATCAACATATTCCTGTCGGTTGGAACATCCATTTTTGCTGTGGTGTACGTCATCGTGGAAATTGCACTGAAAACTCCCCGAAATCTGGTCTCCGCAGGGGGTCTTGCAACTCTCGTTCTCCTTTTTTATATATTCTCCGTCAATCCTGCTAAGGTAAGAATCTCATTGGAAACTCTTTTTGTCCCCGAAATGTAAGGTTATAAGGCTGATCAAATATCAAATTACTTCAATCACAGATAAATGATATATCCAATTAACTTATCACACATCCGGAAGAGTGTCTATAACTGGATCTATCGTAGCAAGAGATGAAACAGACAACCAAACAATGGCAGCGTACGGGTTGCGTTGGTGACACTACTAAAGCAATATTAATACAATTTACTGTATACAAAAATATGTGAAGGTTTGACCTGAATGTTGGGATAAAATGTTAATACAACAATGCTTTATACATGGACCATGCATTGTACAGCTAAACTTGAATAAATCTAAATGAGAGTTACTCTTTCGGTTCATACATTTTGATATATTATTCACAACAGCGAATTTTTGTAACAAGTTTCTCAATGTTTCATAAGTCAATCATGCTTCATTTTGAACCATATGTATCACAAATAGCACAGAACCTCTTAGTGTCATATAAATGTAACTCCATGTGTTTATTGTGAGTAGAACATATCCCAGCGCTGATTTCGTCCCATGTGTTGTTGACTTTTGTATGTTAATCCGACCGTTCGAATGATCTAGGTAAAGTGGCGACCCGTGTTCTGGGGTCTCATGCTCCAGTTCCTGTTTGCTCTCATCATCCTCAGGTCCAAAGGGGGATACGATATGTTCGAATGGATCGGAGAGAGATTCGCGGAATTCATCAAGTACTCGGACAAAGGAGCTGAATTTGTGTTCGGGGAAAACTACACAGACCATTTCTTTGCGTTTTCGGTGAGGATATATCCATGTGAGAGGAATAACTGTGTTTGGTGAAGTCTAAGATGACAAGGCTTTGGTTATTACGGAACTGAATTTTCGGATACAACAATAATGTGCATATTTAAAATAAAACACAAAAAAACATAACAGCGCTTCCCTCTGGGCAATTGATAAATCCATCTTTTTCGCCATGCTTGTTAAGGAACAGTGAAGGAAATTTTAAACTGTATTTTTACAACGTTCATCAAGTGAGCATAGGTACATTCAAACGTATCTTATAGAAATGGCTTTTGATGAATTATTAGTAACGAGTTAAAATCTGCTTACCGCGTCTGAAAATGAACAAAATACAGAAATTAAATTACCGTTATTTTCGTAGTTAATGGAGACGGAACAGTCACATATGCATATTGACTGCCGATTGTATATTTTGTAAAAAGTTGAAAATAAGTTTATTGAACCAAATTAACATTAAAGTAGATCCAACCTCATGTGACGTCACAGCTGAGAACAAGATATTTTACCGCATCATAATATGAATTTTAATAGTATTGTGCTCTATTAGATTGCTTCTATCGATTTTACATACATTGATCAAAATAAAGTTGAAGACATTGGTTGTAAATTTACTATATAGAAAAAAACGAAAATGATCAATGCCATTATGATTTTAAGTTTATGTTTTAACAGACAACTAAAATGTATTATTCACAGGTGTTGCCCGTCATTGTTTTCTTCAGTACGTCTGTCTACATTCTCTATTACCTTGGCGTAATGCAATTTATCATTCGGAACGTCGCACGTTTTCTTGCAAATGCCTTGGGAACCTCTCCAGCTGAATCATTGAATGCTGCAGGGAACATCTTCCTTGGTCAGGTAATAATGACATATGGGTTCATCCATCACTACATGTAGGTTCTTTTAAATTTAGATTTAGTTATTCGACTTTCATATTTCAGAATCTGAAGTCGTATCATTAGAAGTTAAACGCCACCCATTTTATAAAAAAAATATTGTAAACCTTATCTATTTTACAACAATTATGAAACAAGTTATTTCAACTAATATAAATTACTCTTGTTGGTCGCAGGTGATTTTTTCATGTCCGATCGGGGTTTGAACCCCGGTCGCTTTGGTGAAAGGCAAGTGCGTTATCCACTGCGCAACCCGACCGCCCTTTTATCAGAGAAGCTTATACAATATAGTCTTGGTTTCTGGATGAATTCACTACTGTGGACAATATTTTTTTGTTATATTTCGCACTTGCGCAGCACTAAGGGAAGATACGTTCATCGTGTTTGGTGAAAAATTTAATATTTTTCACATAAACGTATGTATTTTGATTGATTAGACAAAACTGTAATTAAAGTATGATAATTGATCAATGTAGATGATACAAATATGTTGGGTGCTAAATACAGTATTTCCCTCTTGTAGGTTAAGTGAGGTCTGGTTGTGATCAGTATAAAGTCTTAAACAATTGTGATAGATATAGTGCTTAAAATTTAGATAGGGTGGATCTAGCGAATAACCATTGATTATAAAGGAAACTGTGCGGCGCGTTTTGTATGTGATACCTAGATAGGATTGATATCCAGTTCAACAACAAATGTGGTTCGAATATTGAAAATAAATATATTAGGAGAAATGAAGACACGTTGATGCTATTTAACTCATGTTTTGACTTTTCAGACCGAAGCTCCACTAATGATCCGACCTTTCCTGTCAAAATTGACAAAGTCTGAGCTACACGCCGTGTGCACAGGAGGGTTCGCCACAATAGCCGGAAGTGTCATGGCTGCCTACATTCTTTATGGTGTCAGTACGCATGTCTGATATAATGTGATTTATGCATTTTTCCATTGGCTGTAATTTCATTACTCCAATGTTAATTAAAATATACAGCGTGCTTCTGTTCCGAAACCCGATAAATATGAAGCGATAATAAGCAGTACTTGTAATACATATCAAATGCAGTTTATTTGCTTTGCTGCACTACAGTAAACAATGCTTACAGTGCAGAGCTTCATCACCGTTCGTCATATAACTGTTGATGTTTGGATTATTCAGATGCATGTTATATCTATATTTTAGTGTCAACACGTGAAATTGAGGTATAAGTCTACTAAGGACATGTATGAAGTCATAGAAGAGAAACATATAAAAAAAAGCATTTGCGATAACAGCTTTTTCATTGTTTCACCATTTAGGAGTAAGAGGCAGCTGATGGTCCTACAGTTCTAAGTCCCCTCCTTAAATTATTGATGGGTGTTCTACTGGTTATACACGTGTCATGTAAACATACGTATGAGCTGGTATACTTACTTTAATACATTATACGATGATGATTTCCTTAGGTACCGGCCAATCACTTATTGTCTGCCTCCGTGATGTCGGCTCCGGCGGCCCTAGCCATGTCAAAGCTCTTCTACCCAGAGACGGAAAAGTCCGAAATCGAATCCAGCGATGTTTACAAAATGTCTAAAGGGTTTGTATTGATTTTGCTTTGATTAATTTAAGATACATGAGGAAGCAAAAATTAACCAAATCTCCAATTTCTTTTTTCGAGAATTTTCGAATTCAGCACTGATGATTTTAAAACACCAAATCATTCCACAAAACCATTGCTATCTGGAGTTTATATATATACCTTTTTACTTGTCGAATTATGTTGTGTTAATACGTAATGACCTTTGTAATGCTAATTTACTGGCTATCAAATGTATTCCGTAACATGTATCAAGTTAAAATTGTGGAATCCTATATATTCTTATATGATGATGCTGAGGAAAACACCATCTTACCACCTTACCCAAGTTGTATATAATTCGGCTGAGGTGGACAATTGGTTAGGTGACATTTCAGATCCAATATACTTTTCACTAATATAGATCTTTTGAGACAGTGAAGATTTATGTGTTTTGAGGAATCATTTTGCTTCGAGGGCCCTTGTTTCTTTCTAGCAATAATTGAATTTCTCCCTTACTACCCGTAACGCTAAATCAACCGTTGAACAATAGGGCCACGGAGGTTATGCTTGACTGTGTTGCCTTTTCTTTAGACCAGAGCGAAACATAGTGGAGGCAGCGTCAACGGGGGCGACACAGTCCATCAAACTTGTTGCAAACGTCGCAGTGAACCTGATTGCGTTCGTCTCACTCTTGGAATTTGCCAATGCTACGCTTAAATGGTTCGGGAATAGAGTAGGGATGGAGAAACCGAACGACGAGCTTACATTTGAGGTAACAAGGAAGGAGAAACGGGAGAGGGAAAGTGTTTGATTTACCTAAATTTCCATGGGAAGTGAATTCCTTAAAACAGGAGACGCATACCCTTCCGGAACACATGGGTTTATAATATATGTAGTTTTCAAAGTCCTATATTCCAATAAATACACGTGGTACAGGAATGCTTACATTATCTGATTGCGCTTTCCATGTATAATATATTTAATATTATAAAAATTATAATAATTTCATAATATATTTAGAACGAAAAATAAAAGCATTGCATATGAATACAGATTCAAGCATAACTAAGTGATCCTGGCCTTTCTTTATGCATGTTCATCCAAAATTCAAAAAGTAAAATATATACAGACCCGTACACGTTCGCTGTTCCACTTTCAGCGTACCATTTGCGTAGCATTTCCGTACCGTTTGCGTAGCACTTGCGTATCACTTCCGTAGCATTTCCGTAGTACTTCCGTACCATTACCGTAGCATTTCCGTAGCATTTGCGTAGCGTTTCCGTAGCACTTCCGTATCGTTTCCGTAGCACTTGCGTCTACATCTTTCCATTTAAAAAGCGTTTGTGAAACGTTCGGTCGAAAATTTTACGGAATACATATTTGTCGAAACGAATTGTAAAAAAACAACAACATTATAAACCGCATTACGTGAAAATTATTCCAACTATCATAATAGTCTGAAGGAAAAGAAACCTACAAAAATGACGGTTTACATATACATGGACGTAACAGCCCTCCTCCCATGGGCCTACTATGTGTTCCCCAAACCAGCAGCTAGGCATTAGGGGTAATTTAAATAACAGGCATACCACTGGCCATGTGGTAATGACCTGTCCCTTGTTTAAGGTATAAACAACTTTAGTGTCCGTTATAAAGGTTGTTAGGGCAACATGACCACCCACTGACAGATACAGTTCTTTCAATATGATATCTATATACCTGAGAATCTAGGCAGTGATAATGCATTGAACATTCACCTGTGTTTGATGAACTTGACCGTAGTATATCTACAGACGAAATTAAATGTGCTATCAAGCGTCTAAAACGAGAAAAAGCGCATGGTCTAGATGGTTTACTAAACGAATATTTTATTGAAGCTGGTGACATTTTACTACAAGCCTTACATACTATTTTCAATAATGTATTTAACTCTGGATGTTTCCCTGAAGAATGGTCTAAAGCGGTGATGGTCCCGATGTTTAAAAAAGGTGATAAAAACGATCCTAATAATTATCGTGGAATAAGTCTCCTGAGCTGTATGGCGAAACTTTTTACATCTGTACTGAATAAAAGACTAGTAGACTGGTCGGAGTCGAATGACATTATCACAGATGCACAGTTTGGTTTTCGTCCTGGAACAAGTACGGTTGACGCCATTTTCGCGCTTCATGCCATTATTACAAAATCTCTAAATGATAGTAAACGTTTATATTGTTGTTTTGTTGACTATAAGAAAGCGTTCGACTCCGTCGATCGTTGTAAATTGTGGTATAAATTGTCAAAATTAGGAGTTCGAGGAAGGCTGTTATCAATTTTGAAAGCCATGTATAAAAA
>NW_018408788.1:386744-398391 GCF_002113885.1 Mizuhopecten yessoensis | reverse complement strand
ATTTTTTTGGTATTAAATGTTAAAGGCTTTACTAAATAGAATTGCATATTAAAAGTATCGACAAGATGTCTATATAAATAACATTTAGAAGATGTTTCAAACGCACCACGTAATTCCTGAATAAATACGTCATGCAGACGTTGGGTATACATTTCCACAAATTGTTTTTCATTTGGAACATATTGAACATCCCAAATATGATTAAAACCCATTCTATATAAATCATTTTTAACATGATAAACCCAGTTAAGTTTACAATTCGGCTTTTTGACATTAAGCTCAAGTAGTGCATCATAGCATGCTTTTAGTACACAGTTATTTGTATTCAAAATATTTAACCAGTATTTAATTATAGCTACTTTGCGCTTTATATGTAAGGAATAACTTCCTGTCTCAAAGTAAACCATAGAACTATTGACGGTTTTCTTAACGTTTAATAAATCTTTAAGAAAGAGAAGATGGACTTTTTCGATTTGCGGCGATAAACAATTACCCCATACCTCACATCCATAGTTCAGTATGCATGTCACATATGTATCAAACAAAGATAATTTAGTTTCAGTATTAAGGATAAAATCTTTCATTCTTCTTTTTAAAAGATAAAAAGCATTCCTGCCTTGAGATGCCAACGTGTTTTGTGCTACGGTGAATCTTCCATTATAATAAAAAACTAATCCTAGATAACAAAATTTGTCCACTATCACAATTGACTTGCCATTAAACGTCCAGTAAGTTTGTTAACGGAGTGCCCTCTCTGTGTGTGGTAATTATAAAGGTGTCAAAAATCAGTCAAGCGGTTTCGGGCTAGTGTACCTATGAACTTACATGGTTGAATGAAAAAGATAATTGACCTTTTACAGCTGACCAATTAGTACCACTTAGCGCCTTTAGCAAGTTACACTGTGGACAGTATATATCAGAGGCTGGGGTTAGCCTGGCCTAGGGTATATTTGGAAATATTATATTAACGACAACAAGATTAATTAATTAAAAAAAGAAAGGTTTATTGATATTTTAAGAGAAGAATGTGCAGAAAAAAAAAGAATATTCTCAAACGATTTTTTTATAGATATATTTACGATCATTTTGATCTACAAAACGAGCTGCGTAAACCCATACAATCTGAAAGAAATCAAAAGAAATATCTCCTCATTACTTAAAATTAGAAAAAGGCGATATCAAAACATTGAATCGTCGAGTGTGTATGATGTTGAAGACCAAGTCATTCTGATTTGCGAGCAATTGAAAACTTATTATATTAAAAAGCCAAGCATATTTAAATTGAAAGGATTATTGAGTGTGAAAACTACAAAAGAAATTAGGGAAATCAGTATAAAATTTGCAAATTCGAGAGGAACCTAATTATCATAAATAGGTATAGTTTCACTTGTAATTGTGTTGTGAGTGTGTGTAATGTTGTGTAATGTTATTTTGTATTTTGCACATTTAATATCACAAATGTTGTTACTTTGTAACTGGTGGGTCGAACGACTCAAAGTAATTAAGAACTTGAACTTGAACCAGGCGATGAGGCTACGTACATGTATGACAAATTATGAAATATTGTAGCACTTACACTTACATGTATTGAGCACAGACAAACAAAATGTTATGTAGTTTTGCCACTCATCTATTGTGGTGTTGTCTATAAAAAGTCTGACAACAGTCAGAGACGTTTACTTTAAAGCAAACATTTTCACTTGATTTTGTGTGCGCTACCATTCCCCATCACCAGTTTCACGAAAAATTACTTAATTATGGAGACTCGTTAACTTGAAATTTCAGGAAAATGTCGTCATCTTCCCTCAACGCCATAACAATTTCATGTGGAACTAGAGACAAGAGATTGTGAGCATCCTCACATTGATACGCATGTATACCCCCCCCCCAAGTGAAAAATGATATAAATGAGTGATAAATGTATCTATTAAATAAACCCCTCCCCCTACCCACACTCTTTTACTTTGCTCTACTCTACCATGACTAATTGCCCCTGGACCCTGATCAGGAAGCTATCGCCCTAAGCCTAAACTCTCCTTGATCCACGCCTGTTAAGGTACAAACGTACATGTACAAACGGAGAAATACATATTGTAGATAAATTGAAGTTTGACTTGGTCTCAGTCCCTATGTTATCTGACATCAAACCCCTATACCCTCTGTAGTACACACCCTCAGGCAGACACAGTCATAATTTCTCTTGTACAAGGATTCAGACAGGTAAGATTTACCTGTAGAAAAGTCAGTATAGATACCTACATTTTTATGATCGATAAAGAAAACCTATAATCTTATTAATATTAGAGGTACATATCATGAATGTAAAAATTACATATATTTAGTACATATTATTTTTCTTATTCATAATAGTTTCCTACATGCACGAGCTTGCCTTTCAAACTGAAATATATATATAATAACTCCCGTAACAATTTACACGTACAATGTATACTTAAACAAGAATCAACTACATTTTCATAATAAAATAAAAGATGTATAACAAAAAAACTTGTTTATCTGTGAATGAAATTTAATTAATAGACATGTTATAACATGTATACATTTCAAATCTCCGATGCATGTATTTGCATGTACTAATAATTAAGCACATTATCGGTCTCCAAATCCTACGAAAAATCTAAAAGTGCATGGAAGTATTAAATTAAAGACAATATAAAAAATAGAAATAGAGGTACTGGATCCTTAACACAGGAGTCTGAAATTATATCATTTTTAATTATTATTAGGCTTATTAATTATTACGTTTCTCGTTAAAAAAAACGTAACAAGTTTACTTACTGTCAATACTAATTAGTCTTTTATTCGGTAAGCAGGTGGAAATACTTCTGACCATAACTGATTATTATCTGTGTGTCGCGTTGATCTGTTAGCGTACGTCAGGTCTTTGTGATGGATATATTACATGTACCAATATTTGATCGATCTTTATCTTTATAAATCACGAGACATTTCTGTTTGTTTCACACTCATCCATTATGCAAAACGAAATGGCAAAATTTAAATCATTCTCATGTGCCTCGATCCTCGTAGCCTACAGTGTACTGACGTTTCTTCCTATGTGGGTATGTTCGTTTCGTTTTAGATATTTTATGTGCTTCCGCTTTTTATGTAAACCCGTTCTTGTCACAACAAACGAATCACCGTTTGTAAGCGTCATCCGTAGCACTTCCGTACCGTTAACGTAACACTTCCGTACCGTTTGCGTAGCACTTGCGTACCATTTCCGTACCATTTGCGTAGCACTTCCGTACCGTTTGCGTAGCACTTCCGTACCGTTTGCGTCCAAGGTGGAACAGCGAACGTGTACGGGTCTGTAATATGCTCTCTAGCTAGTTTGCTGATTGCTTCCAATTATATGCATACAAGAATGTAAGTGCTACGGAAAGGCTACGCAAGTAAAAATACTTGATCATAAAAAAGTTAACTGTTCATTCATCATGATTAACCGGGTTTTAATGTTTATTAATTAAACATGAAAAAAAACCCACTTGCTATCACTAACGATGAACGTAAACGTACATCCAGCATATAGATAATTTAAGTGAATTTCTGTACAATGGACGTTCTTTGTTACATACAGCCCTAAAAATCACAAAAGACAGGTTGTCTTTATGGACAGGTTATTGTTTAAGGAAAGTAACACTTGTACATATTAATGACCAAAGATATATTGTTTTTGCTTCATTACTGCACCAGTAACAGCTCCAAGTTTAAGAGAAGATAACTCTTGAATGATTTAAAACATATATTGTTGTCATATGCAATTCTATATTTCTTCAGTTTATATGCTCCTACGTCTTCTGGCCACTGGCTTTCATGATGGGTGTGGACACTGGCGATTGTCCGAAAGTGGCCGAACTAGTGGGAATAAAAACCTTTATAAACGAGTTTGTAGCGTACACGGCACTGTCTACGTACATCAAGAACGCTCAGAATCTCAGTTGGTATGAGGGCCTCGCTCATAGCAACAATACAAACATCACTTCCGGTGTGTTTAACGCCACCTGGCGGTACGACAATGGAGACATCGTATATGATGATCTCAACATAACGTTAATTGGAGGAGTTCTTTCGGTAAGTATTAACCAAACACTGCTTCATTTTAAATCATAAAGCTATTTCACTTTGAGAGAGAATCCATTTTTTTTTATTAGAAGAGTACTTGAATTAAAGTATGAAATAGAATTGTTAAAAGAATATTGCGCTTTTTACCATAATGATACAGTGTATCTGCACTTGTTATGTACAAACAAAAGGGGAAGCCGACTGCCGTTTTGAATACTGAATTCAGATGTAAAATTACTTACAATAATTCACATGGCTATGCTTATGCTGTTTACCAAAATCAATTGGTACTTTTCATTGCTCTTTGAATGCCATTTCTCGGATAGTGACGTCAATATTCCCATAATATCATATTGTTATTATTGACGATAACTACACTTTGCTGGCAGATAATTTCAGTAGTTGTTTTAATAAATTTTTAACATTCACGTTATATATAAGTCATTGTTTATAAATGGTTACTACGAGTCACGTGACTAACTCGGAGGTTTTTAACTTTACAGGAGAGATCTGTTGTCATATCAACGTATGCCCTGTGTGGTTTCTCCAATATCTCCTCCATCGGTATCATGCTTGGTGCGCTTGGCGCCATGGCACCGTCTCGGAAAAGTGACCTGTCTCAAGTTGTCGTTAGGGCCATGATCGCAGGCAACGTAGCGTGCTTCATGACCGCCTGCATAGCTGGTGAGATTTCATGCTAGTTTTCTGCAGCCCATTTTTCTGTAAGGTCGTGGTATTTTCATTTAAGTTCCTCGTTCTAGATTTAAAATGTTAAACTCTTCTGTTTGAAATATATTCCCGAACGTTTGCTGTTAACTTTGTAGACACAGTTTTCTCCCACCCTTCACAGGCGTTTCTCTTAGGGAGAGATAATCTCGTGCCGATTAGCACGTGTTCAATTGTGACGTCATTAAAATGCGTCACTGGTAATTGTGACGTCACCAAAAGTGAATGACGATATTCATACCCAACATGTGTTTTTGTTTACACTACTGTCGGTGGAGTTGTGACTGAAATAATAGGATCGGAGAAAATCAATCATCCCCTACCTTGCGGGTGTGACAGTATTCTCTCACCCTTCACAGGTGTGTCTCCCGTTTTAGCCGGGAAAGATCAGCTTGTCGACCCCGAGGGGGAGATAGTCTCGTGCCGATTAGCACGTGTTCAATTGTGACGTCATTAAAATGCGTCATCGGTAATTGTGACGTCATCAAAAGTGAATAACGATTTGCATACCCCGTATGTGTTTTTGTTTGCAAACATGGCAGACTACTGTCGATGGAGCTGTGACTGAAATGATAGGATGGGAGAAAAACAATCATCCCCTACCTTGAGAGTGTAACAGAGAAATATCCAACACTAGGGGTGATTTTTTGGTTGTCTAACCCGAGGCTCTGCCGATTTTAATGACGTCACAATTAAACACGTGCTAATCGGCACGAGGCTATCTCCCCCTAGGGGGTGACAAACTGATCTTTCCCGGCTAAAATGGGAGACACATATGTGAAGGGTGGGATAATTCTCTGTCACACCCTCAAGGTAGGGGAAGATTCTATTAATCTCCAACCCTCGGGGTGATTTGTTTGGTTGTCTAACCCTCGGCAGAGCCTCGGGTTAGACAACCAAAAACCATCACCGCTCGGGTTGGAGATTTCTCTATCAAATCCTCAAGGTAGGGAACGATTCTATTAATCTCCCTCGAGAAGTTGCATGGTTCAAAAATACGCTAGTTACCCATTAATTATATAAGATAAAAAAATAATCATATAGTTCTAAAAAACCATACGATTAATATAGGCGTTTTACGCACTTCCTGTTTTGTTTTAATAGTAGTGTTTAAGGATGTACACCTCTGAGAAGTCAAAAAATTCCTGTATTAAACCTTTTTTCTTATATTGATTTTTGGAAAAAGGAGATAATGGCATAGTAGAAAATGCAAAAAAAACACTATATGTCGGTGTGGTCGTTTTTGTGCTATGATCGGTCAAAGATACCAATTTAACACAATATGTGATTTTTAGGTGAATTTTCGGGTTTTGACCAATTGCAGAACAAATTCATACAATTTCTTCCAAGTGTGTTATCAGATATGTATGAATGTTTGTAGAATTGATAAAAATATTATTTTCTTTGAAACTATGGAAGTAAAATGTCTTAAACTTATTCATTTTACTCAAAAATGTGATTTTAGTTACCCCTACCCCTTATTTTTTAATGATAAAATGCACATTTTTCACCAATTTTGCCGATTAAACGCTTGATATAAAAAAATCCTGTAATAAACCTTTTTTTAGTATTCAATGAATCAAAAGAAAATGTGTTTGTCTTTCTAAAACAGCCACAAAAATGGGGGGTCGGTGTGCTTTTTTTTTGTCCCATTATTATTTGTGTTATTTTTCACCTTTTTCGGGGTCAAAAATCAAAAGTTCTTCAGTTACCCTAATATGTAAAAAAAAATATTAATAATATATAACTTTCCACTTTTTTGCATAGTATTTTAATCATATTGGACATTATAAAGTTGAACAGCAAAATTGAACCTGCTACAATTAAAAATGGTGACACAATGACCCTTTAAGTCATCCATCTAGTGTAAAAAAAGGAGAATTTTGGCCCTTTGTGAAGCGCAAGAAATTCACATAAATACACTTTTTCAAAGTGGCCGCCAAAATGGGCATTTTTTAAAAATTCTTGTAAAAAATGTTCTACACACAACAGACATCGAGTTTTTTTTACATGTTTTTCAGATGGGTGTTTGCTATTATACCTATCATAATTTGTTAAATATTACAAAAACCCGTTACACCAGATCAAAACGAGACTTGAACGTGACTGAAACCTCAGAAGAGTACATCCTTAAACCAATTTGAATATTCTCATTTTTGGCCTCTAGCATCACCGATGAGTCCTAGAAGGACGAACAAGCTGTATGGCGAAATAGGATTTATCAAAAAACAAATTACAGGCGCTATCACACATGTGTGTCTCACATGTTTGTCACACGTGTTTGTCTCTCGAACGCCTTACCTTTCCGTTGTTTAACATACTCTGTTAATTGATCCTGAGATTGAAGGCATGCTTGTATTGAAAACTGGGATTTATTGAAATGTCAGTTGTTTCTTCCGAGTATGAACTCAATTCCCTTTCTACAATTAAATAATATCAATAGCATATCATTATTATGTCGTAAAACTTCAGTATACAATTCTTCATTCTGATAATTAATATCGTTCTTCTGAAGATGTTCTTTCATTTTGTTATGTGTGTACGCCTGTCTCTTAAGACTTGTTTTGTGTTGTAGGTTTACTGTACGAGGGAGAACTGTGAGCGTATTGCTGACTGAAGTAGACTGTTGGACATTTCAGTTGATACTTCAGTAGTTATCATCATTTTGGAATCTCCAAATAAAGCTGGTTCAATTTAGGTGTTTAAATTAGCCAACCTCAATTAGTCCTATGCGTTTCTGAGCGATATCTGGACGCTTATTGCCCGTTTCCAGCCCGGTAGCCTTAGCTTGGTGATACTGTATTAACATATTTTGCAATGGGTTATTTTCACAATTTTGATGGTTGTGTGCATCTGTAAATTCCATTGAGCAGTAAATCAAGTAACACGTTCAGTATTGAGGGATGAAACTGAACAATGCGCAAATAAGTTATAATGGAAAAACCGCGAAAAAATAAACGATACAAAAAATCGAGTAGAATTATTACAAGTTTGATATATTATGATCATTTGTTTGTGAGAGTAACGTCATTATTTTTGAGAAAACGACTTAATTTTCTCACACAAACCAATGACGTAACAATCAATACCTGCTCACAAGAGAAGATAACTCTGCAATACGAAAAGACGGAGATAAGGAACGTTTCTAAAGGTATAACTAATGGGTTGTACACAGTTTGCAGTAAAAATGCAGCTTTTTATATTTGTTTATATATTTTCAGCACGTTTTATACAATACAAAATTCATTCTTGTCATATATATGTAAATGTAAATAACTAAAAATATCACACAAGTTCAACTTTCACCCCATGCATACAATTCTTTGTGGTAATATTTTTGTCATTCAGTTTCAAAGGGCATATATTTACATTGGTATTTAAAAGTAAATGAAAATAGAAATATGCTATTTCATCTTAACAGTTTGCAATATATTTCTGTGTATTATAAGTGTCCTAAGTTGTTTTTTAACTTTTGCTAGATATTTGTTTATCGACTTTACATATCATTTTCAAAATTAGGATTAGTTCAAGGTCTATTGATTGTCATATTCCATTATGATAATATAGACCAAGCATAAATGTTCCTAATTCAATTTTGATCAAAGACCAAAATTAAATATTTCACATTCTCTCATGCTAGACCTATTCAGGTTATATCGTGTATCCAAAAAATGATTGGCAACACAAAAAGTGATGACGTCGTATACGGTATTGTGAGATGCGGTGTTTGTAATTCTAACTTCTGATGGTTGAAGTTGCTCGGCAATGCAATTAATGCGCAATGTTGTATTTTGTACAAAATTATTTCGTTTTTTATTAGAAGTTAATAAACATTCATGTATAATGACCTAAAAAGTGTTGACTGTCTTTTAAAATAAAATTATTAGGGATAAACTGACTTATTTTAGGGGTTAGACGGTACTTGTACAAACCGAGAAACGTTTATGCCGTATAACACCCAAACTAGTCATGATTGTTCCTTAAATAAATCGATGGTTACTGTTTTTCATTCCGTTTGATAATATAAACCAAACATTAAGCTGTCTTATTCCATTATGGCTGTACAGATCTTGGAGAAATGCTTCTTTGAAGACAGCATATTGCCTTATTACGATTTTAATAGAAACTCGAAATTGTGTGACCATTTTCTATAATTTATTTTATCCTCATAAAGTTCGCTGTTTTGTTTCAAGTTCATGTTTACATGCAATGTGGAATATCAACCATTAATAAGTTGAATAAGCACAGGTTTCTTGAAAAGCAAGATTATTTGATTCAATCAAGTTTCATATTTTTTTTAAAGAATAAAATTCGTTCATCATTTTCTTCTTGTGGAAACTGTATGATTTTACTGATTAATGCATGTACATGTAATAAACATTTCTTGTACCTATTTTCAAGCACGTATATATTTCGCAATTAGCAGGTATGAAAGAAAGGTATTATATAGATCATTTACCACTCCAGCGTGTTGTAGGCGGAGAAATGTCAACTCGAGTGTAAGATTTAAAAGCCTCGTTCTACATTCACGACGTCATACTTACGGTTCTGTATTACATGTGCTCAGGCTGAAGATGAATACCATTTTATTATGGAATGGCCATTATACTCTAAAAATAGGTCAAAATATTTATACATAAGATACTTAATCCGACCAAATATGTAAAATTTGTAGAACTTATTTCATCGGAGAACAAAACTATAACTCAAAGTTTAGCAATGTGCATTTATAAAGCAAATTAAATTTGAAATAGAGTATTAAATTAAAATTACACTAACACATGTCAGTGTATCCTTCGCTCACAGTGATGTTACACTCCTTTGAATGCTGCTGTAACCTTATGAAAATAATATGTACAGATTGTATTTATTATGTACAGATTGTATTTACTATGTACAGATTGTATTACTTTGTACATATTGTATTTACTATGTACAGATTGTATTTACTATGTACAGACTGCAAGGCTCTATACCTTCCTTTAGGGGTTGCTATGGTAGTCCCTGCTAGGCTCTATATTTTTCTTTATGGGTTGCTATGGTAGTCCATGCTAGGCTCTGTACCTCCCTTTTACGGTGGTTATGATGATCCCTGTTAACCACGATGTTGTCTTTTAGACGGTCTAATTAAAATCAGATCCTAATTCCCGTTCAGAGTATCGTAGAGAAACGGGAATTAGGATATGATTTTAATTAGATTGTGCCTTAGAGATAGTTTCAGCAGTTACTGCTAACCTGAAGTTCGTGCTTGAGTGTTAGTTTCATTCTTTGTTGGGGGTCATAGGAGTTTCTGCTGGCCATGACGTCGTCTATTATTGGCAGTTAAGATTAACCCGAGGAGGTTCTATGTACAAGTATGTCCATTTTCAAAGATAGCTGTTGTAGATTCGGTTTGCCAAATTTGGGTGAGCCATTTGGTTGTGGAGTTTGTTGAACTTTGACATAAGTTCCTGTTGACGTAATCGTTCCTCCTGGAGTTGTTTCTCTATCGCCTCCTTCTCGTCCTCCAGGGATGACTTTTCTTTAAGGAGCTGAGGAACCTTGAGCTGTAGACTAGACAGGCGGGCATCCGTCTCCCTCACCAGATCGCGGGCCGTCGACACTTAAAAGACGACAGTAGTAGGCGGATAATTATGTGTATGTACTAGTAACAATGACAATTTTACTGCGTCGTCACGATCTGCAAGATTTGTGAAAATTGTCCAAAATTATCATTTGGATTATTTACGTTAAATGCTTGGCTTCCCAATTTTAGACACACATCAAATAAGGAACTCGGGCTGTGATTTATGTATATTGGAGAGGAAGAGTAAATTCAAGAAAATAACCTGAAAATTAAAATAACCCGGTTTTTAAGATTAATTTTGTATGCTGTCAGGGAGCCATCCTGCGTGAGGAAAAGAAATGTTCGGGGAGTTGAACCAAGGGTCCCAACCCTGCAGACTTCTATCATGTATTTATCATTAATATACTTTGCTGTGACAATGAAATATATCAACCTTAAAATCGGATTACATTCTTGTTTAATCTTGTTCAGTTCTAATTTTATGTACAAAACACGAGTGTAAGTCTCCAATATTTTAGTTATATCGGAAGGACAAACCATGTGATCTAGTATCACATGATCTAGTGTCACACCCATTATCAAGCGATCCTCTTTTCATTTAAACATGTTTGATTTGTCGAGCAATAAAAACGGATCAGACACAAACTATCACTAGTTAACAAGCCATCTTCCACAGATTTCGATACATAAGCAACATAAATCGCAACAATAAACAAAATCATCAAATGCTTAATACATGATACTCAAAACTATTTTGCAACAGACATATCTGTATATTAAAGCGATTTGGAATACCTGGAGAATCCCATTCTAAAATAAGACGACCAAATGCATTTTTGACATTAAGTCTGCCGATGAACCGTCACACTATCACATCAAAACAACATTAAGTCTGCCGATGAATGGTCACACTATCACACCAAAACAACATTAAGTCTGCCGATGACCCGTCACACTATCACATCAAACAACATAAAGTCTGCCGATGAATCGTCACACTATCACACCTAAACAACATCAAGTCTGCCGATGAACCGTCACACTATCACATCATAACAACATTAAGTCTGCCGATGAACCGTCACACTATCACATCAAACAACATTAAGTCTGCCGATGAATCGTCACACTATCACACCTAAACAACATTAAGTCTGCCGATGAACCGTCACACTATCACACCAAAATAACATTAAGTCTGCCGATGAACCGTCACACTATCACACCAAAACAACATTAAGTCTGCCGATGAACCGTCACACTATCACA
>NW_018408788.1:381353-385120 GCF_002113885.1 Mizuhopecten yessoensis | reverse complement strand
CCCGATACGCAAAACGGAAATGACGACACGGTGTACATGCACATTTCGATCAAGATAATTGAGTCCGAGCTGTACTTTTTCCGGAAGTACGTCACGAAAATGGACGCTGATGACGATGTGTCGAGCCACCTTAAGTCTGCCGATGAACCGTCACACTATCACACCAAAACAACATTAAGTCTGCCGATGAACCGTCACACTATCACACCAAAACAACATTAAGTCTGCCGATGAACCGTCACACTATCACATCAAAACAGCATTAAGTCTGCCGTTGAACCGTCACACTATCACACACCAAAACAACATTATGTCTGCCGATGAACCGTCACACTATCACACCAAAACAGCATTAAGTCTGCCGATGAACCGTAACACTATCACACCAAAACAACATTAAGTCTGCAGATGAACCGTCACACTATCACACCAAAACAACATTAAGTCTGCCGATGAACCGTCACACTATCACACCAAATCAACATTAAGTCTGCCGATGAACCGTCACACTATCACACCCCAAAACAACATTATGTCTGCCGATGAACCGTCACACTATCACACCAAATCAACATTAAGTCTGCCGATGAACCGTCACACTATCACCCCAAAACAACATTAAGTCTGCCGATGAACCGTCACACTATCACATCAAAACAACATTAAGTCTGGCGATGAACCGTAACACTATCAGTCACACTATCACACACCAAAACAACATTATGTCTGCCGATGAACCGTCACACTATCACACCAAAGCAACATTAAGTCTGCCGATGAACCGTCACACTATCACATCAAAACAACATTAAGTCTGCCGATGAACCGTCACACTATCACACCAAAACAGCATTAAATCTGCCGATGAACCGTCACACTATCACACCAAAACAGCATTAAATCTGCCGATGAACCGTCACACTATCACACCAAAACAGCATTAAATCTGCCGATGAACCGTCACACTATCACACCAAATCAACATTAAGTCTGCCGATGAACCGTCACACTATCACCCCAAAACAACATTAAGTCTGCCGATGAACCGTCACACTATCACCCCAAAACAACATTAAGTCTGCCGATGAACCGTCACACTATCACATCAAAACAACATTAAGTCTGCCGATGAACCGTCACACTATCACATCAAAACAACATTAAGTCTGGCGATGAACCGTAACACTATCACATCAAAACAACATTAACTCATGTCTTACGTTTTTCCGAGTACCGTCTTCGCATCATCCGGATCTCTCGGTTGATAGTTCGGATTTCCTTGCTATGTCGTGTTTTCATCCTTTCCACCTCCTCCGCATAATTGCGCGTGTCAGTCTGGCACGCGACCGCTGGCTTCACTTCTGGTTCATATTCACAGTTACCTGTTGGTTGTTCTTCCTCAAATTGCACTTCCGGTATAGTTATAATTGTCAGTTTGTACTTCCGGAGATACCACACTACAATGAATGGAAATAAGACAGTGATTTCTTATAATTAGATTGGTGTCCAGGTCAAATGAAAAAATATCAGAATTTAATCTATTTTTTAGTTTTTAAATAAAAATCATTTCCATTTGTGTGATGGTTTTCTTTCTAATTTATAAAGGTGAGTATAAAGCGATGATAACATAGTAACTATTAACATTCAGGTATATATAATGAAAAATGGTACAGCGAGTGTCAGCTTCCGGAAGGTTTTCAGGCGGCGATAGTATTGTGTGTAGATGGGTTGTACATCTATCCGGATAGGGCTAAGAATGAACTATGCTAGATTATCATAACAAGTGAATTAATAAATAACTAAATATAACAATATGTACTGTTATACACGTATGTGTTTCAGTAAACACGTTCATTTACTGCACTTCTTACTACGATTGCAGAATGTGATCCATTATTGTTAGATTTCTCGAATGGCCGAGTTTTAGACATGGCATAGTCGATTGGTTACCGGTATGTGTTTTAATACTGCATTTTATTATATTGTGAATGACGTTGTATTACTATAAGCTAAATTTAAAAACGAATTGCTATAAGCAATATATTTCATATTTGTTCAAATCCAATATTATTCCAGGAATATATCTTTCAGTAATCATGAAGACAGCGTTGTTTAGAGTAACTAATTGTTCTTAGCCAGAAACCGTTCTCGTGCTCAAATAGGGATTTTGTGATCAAACCAAATTTCTTGTTCTGGTTATAAATTAATAAACAAATTTTATTTTGTCAATTATTCAGAAACAAAATGAAGGGATTTAAAGCAAAATACTGTTTTCAATGTTTACATTTGACTTTTTGATAGTTCGATATGAATTAAGCGAGTGACAAGAAGAGTTGGTTTGAGCACATAATCCATGCTTGAGCATGCGAACGGTTTCATGAATACGGATCCCGTTAATCTGAAGATTACAGTGAATTCTGACTTACCCTGGGCGATCCTGTAGAGTGTGAAGCACAACGTCACAACGAGGCAAAACTCGGCGACGTATCCCTGAAACACCAGTAACGAAATAATGCAGGGTCGGATTTAAACCTACAGACCTTTGGCCATATTAAGGATCCCCATAATTCTGCCTGCCCTGTAGCTATGAATTGGAAACCTATTGTCTGACCTGAATATATCT
Organism: Mizuhopecten yessoensis; assembly: GCF_002113885.1. NCBI lineage: Eukaryota > Metazoa > Mollusca > Bivalvia > Pectinida > Pectinidae > Mizuhopecten > Mizuhopecten yessoensis. The sequence goes on along the minus strand of NW_018408788.1, from coordinate 382,497 downwards.
TTTATAAACAAGAAAATGCAGCAAAGCTAATGGACACAAGATCTGTAGACGAAAATCACCTACTGACAGTCTAACAACCACGAGAGACAGATCCTGCACTCTTGAATTTATTCTTCGAATAGTAATGGCGGTAATGTTAACCTTCAGAATATTCTGTTCACGCTCAATATCCTCACATGATTCACCATTGTCGTCACTCCATAAATTTCTCAAGACACGAAATTGTATATTATTTTACTGCATGCTTAAAAGTCAACAATTTGGTAACAACCTCACTTCCTAAAAGATAACATACAGTATACATGATGTACGAAAACAAACTACGCCAAAACGCTAGTTTTCTAGTTGTAGTTGTTTTAAACGGTTAAAATACATATCTAGTGTTCAACGGGAAAATCATTAATTTTCTTTATAATAGAACTTTTAAAGATTTTGAAGCGTAATGTTGTGGGGGTGGAGAGTGTCGGGGGTAGACCGAGGGAGGGTGTGTGGGATGTGTAGAGTGTCGGGGGCAGAGCGGGGGAGGGTGTGTGGGGGTGGAGAGTGCACGAGATAGAGTGGGTGCGGGGTATGTGATGTGGAGAGGTTAGGGGATAAAGTTGGGCGGGTTCGTTGGGTGTGCAGGGTGCCAAGTGAAGAGAGGGGGTGTAGGGTGTGGTGAGTGTCAGGGGTAGAGCAGGGGAGGGGGTGTGGGGTGTTGAGGGTATCCGGGGTAGAGCGGGGGAGGGGTGTTGAGGGTCTCGGGGTAGGGCAGGGGAAGGGGTGTGGGGTGTTGAGGGTCTCGGGGGTAGAGCGGGGGCAGGGTTGTGGAGAGGTTCGGAGAGGAGCTGGGGCGGAAGTGTGGATTTGGAGAGTTCCGGCAGTAGAGTTGGCGCGGGTGTGTGGGGTGTGCAGAGAGCCGCTGGAAGAGTGGGGATGTGGTGTGTGTAAAGTGTCAGGGGTAGAGCGGGCAGAGGTATAGCGGGGGAGGGGGTTTGGGATGTGGAGAGTGCCGGAGGTAGAGTGGTGGAGGGGTGTGGGGGTGGAGAGTGTCAGGGGGAGGGGGTGTGGGATGTGGAGAGTGCCGGAGATAAATCGGGGAAGGGTGTGTTAGGTGTGGAAAGTGTCGGGGGTAGAGTGGGGGAGAGGGTGTCGGATGTATAGA
>NW_018408788.1:372718-380952 GCF_002113885.1 Mizuhopecten yessoensis | reverse complement strand
AGAGTGTCGGGGGTACAGCTGGGGAGGGGGTGTGGGGGTGGAGAGTGCCTGAGGTAGAGTGGGTGCGGGGTGTGGGATGTGGAGAGGTTTGGGGATATAGCGGGGGCGGAGGCGGGGGAGTGGTGTTGGGTATGGAGAGTCTCGGGGAAGAGCGAGAGAGGGTGTGTGGAATATGGAGGGTCTCGGGGGTAGAGCGGGGCGGGGTTCTGCAGAGGTTTAGGGATAAAGCTAGGGCGGGTGTGTGGGTGTGGCGAGTTCCGAGAGTAGAGTTAGGGTGGGTGTGTGGGGTGTGCAGAGTCTCGGGGGAAGAGTTGGGATGTGGGGAGTGGAAAGTGCCTGAGGTAGATATGAGGCGGGGGTGTGGGGTGTGGATAGTGTCGAGGTAGAGCGGGGGAGGGTGTGTGGGATATGGAGAGGTTAGAGGATAGAGCGGGGGCGGTGGAAGGGGAAGTGATGTGGGGTGTATAGAGCCTCGGGAGTAGAGCGGGGGAGGAGCTGTTGAAGGTCTCGGGTGTAGAGTACCAGCGGGGATGAGGAGTGGGTTGATTCTCGGGGTAAAGCGGGGCGGGGTTGTGGGTTGTTGAGAGTGCCGGGGTAGAGTGAGGGCAGGGTATTGGGGTGTGCAGAGTGCTTGGGAAGAGTTTGGGCGGTGGTGTGGGATGTGGAGTGTCTCGGGGGTAGATCGGGGGCGGGGATTGTTGGGAATGGGTGTAAGATGTGACGAGTCTCGAGGGTATGGTGGGGAGGGTGTTGTTACATACGATCACGCGGTACTCATATACACTCCAGGCCTCTTCATCAAACAGCGAACTTTTGAGAGTGGCCAGCAATAGGACGAGGGGACCGATCACTGTCCATGTCCGGAGACTTATACCCACACTGCAAGTAAACACGTATATGACATCAATTTGTATAGCATAAGTGTATATCACATCAACGTTTATTACACAACCCGTATTACATCAACCTCTATTACACCAACCCGTATCAAATCATCCTCTATTACACCAACCCGTATCAAATCAACCCGTATCACATCAACCTCTATTACACCAACCCGTATCACATCAACCTCTATTGCATCAACATCTATAACACCAACCCGTATCACATCAACCTCTATTACACCAACCCGTATCACATCAACCTCTATTACATCAACATCTATAACACCAACCCGTATCCCATCAACCTCTATTACATCAACATCTATAACACCAACCCGTATCACATCATCCTGTATAATATCAAATCATCCTCTATTACACCAACCCGTATCAAATCAACGCGTATCACATCAACCTCTATTACACCACCCCGTATTATACCAAACCGTATTACACCAATCCTTATTACATCAACCTTTATTTCACCAACCCGTATCACATCAACCGCTATTACACCAACCCGTATCAAATCATCATCTATTACACCAACCCGTATCAAATCACCCCGTATCACATCAACCTCCATTACACCAACCCGTATCACATCAACCTCTATTACACCAACCCGTATTATACCAAACCGTATTACACCAATCCGTATTACATCAACCTTTATTTCACCAACCCGTATCACATCAACCTCTATTAAACCAACCCGTATATTATCAACCCGTATTACATCAACCTCTATTACACCAACACGTATTACATCAACCCGTATTACACCAACCCGTATTACATCAACCCGTATTACACCAACCCGTATTACATCAACCTTTATTACACCAACCCGTATATTATCAATCCGTATTACATCAACCTCTATTACACCAACCCGTATATTATCAACCCGTATTACATCAACCTCTATTACACCAACCCGTATTACATCAACCCGTATTACACCAACCCGTATCACATCAACCTCTATTACACCAACCCGTATATTATCAAATCGTATTACATCAACCTCTATTACACCAACCCGTATATTATCAACCCGTATTACATCAACATCTATTACACCAACCCGTATCACATCAACCTCTATTACGCCAACCCGTATATTATCAAATCGTATTACATCAACCTCTATTACACCACCCCGTATATTATCAAATCGTATTACATCAACCTCTATTACACCACCCCGTATAACATCAACCCGTATCACATCAACCCGTATAACATCAACCCGAATCACATCATCCTGTATAACACCAACCCGTATCACATCAGCCCGTATAACACCAACCCGTATCACATCAACCCGTATAACATCAACCCGAATCACATCATCCTGTATAACACCAACCCGTATCACATCAGCCCGTATAACACCAACCCGTATCACATCAACCCGTATTACATCAACATCTATTACACCAACCCGTATCACATCACCCTCTATTACACCAACCCGTATTACATCAACCCGTATTACACCAAACCGTATCACATCAACCTCTATTACACCAACCAGTATAACATCAACCCGTATCACATAAACCTCTATTACACCAACCCGTATATTATCAAATCGTATTACATCAACCTCTATTACCCCAACCCGTATCACATCAACCTCTATTACCCCAACCCGTATTACATCAACCCGTATTACACCAACCCGTATCACATCAACCCGTATAACATCAACCCGAATCACATCATCCTGTATAACACCAACCCGTATCACATCACCCTCTATTACACCAACCCGTATTACATCAACCCGTATTACACCAAACCGTATCACATCAACCTCTATTACACCAACCAGTATAACATCAACCCGTATCACATAAACCTCTATTACACCAACCCGTATATTATCAAATCGTATTACATCAACCTCTATTACACCACCCCGTATAACATCAACCCGTATCACATCAACCTCTATTACATCAACCCGTATCACATCAACCTCTATTACGCCAACCCGTATATTATCAAATCGTATTACATCAACCTCTATTACCCCAACCCGTATTACACCAATCCGTATTACATCAACCCCTATTACACCAACCCGTATTACATCAACCTCTATTACATCAGCCTCTATTACACCAACCCGTATCACATCAACCCGTATAACATCAACCCGTATCACATCATCCTGTATAACACCAACCCGTATCACATCATCCTGTATTATATCAAAGTGTGTTGCTGTGACGTGTGATACATGTACATCAGCATGTGGGTCTAACGTCAACCTGCATCACATCGACGTTTATGACACCAAAGTGTAATAACAAAAACGTGCACAAATGAACGTATTATTTACACTAAGTGCATGAGATGAACGTATAGAATCAAGCAGTGACCACCAAATTCACACAAAATGTATTGGACAGCAAAAGGTGTAAATCATATGTACAAGATAAATGAAATGTTATTTAACATCGCATACAGGTAAACAAGGAAAGAAGGACATGGACTTGTCGCTTGACTGTGTATCATTTTAAATATAAACGAATATGTACTTGTGTTTTGATCGTCCATGGGTAGAGTTGGGTTGAGGATGATAAATCGCTGATGCAATGTACGAGAAATATAGATCTCACGTCAAATACCCGAGACAGCTTTGACAAGTGACCGAGTACAGTATATTCCATATCAGGACATTTTTTTATCGCAATTTCTACTCAAAAAAAACCTTGTATGTACAAGCAATAGTTTACTGTAATACATGTTTTAATTAACCTCTTAAGTTTAACGTTATACAGTGTTTTTTGAAAGAAGGATATAAAAACCCACGAACAACAGAATATCAAAATCACAACTAGACATATTAAAGTGACGACAAAAGGTGTAAACAGCGAATGAAAAGTTGTGAAATACTGTTATACTTACAACTCTGTATCTTGTTCTTCTTTCTCAGTAGGCCTAAAGAACATATTCGTCTCTGCCATATTAAGCGTCAAAATCCATACAAGATATTTGTGGTTTACGATCAAGAACTTTTCAAAGTTGTTTGTGACGTATTTTACCTACTGTACGTGACGTCATAATGAACGTTAGCTTCAATTTGGCGCCATTTCGACCATTACTCCAGTTTTAGCTTGGTTTTTCAAAGATACTGGGTTACCATGTTAAAAAAGGAAAAGTTTATTCATTTTACAAAAATTATGAAACAAATTTATCAAGCTTCTATTAATCGTTAATTTTGTTCCAGATGGAAGCATGTAGCGTGTCTGTCTCTGGGGGAGAAATCACAGAGTACCCGGAGAAAACCAAAGTGGTCGGGCAGGTCACCCGATACCGTTTCAAGTCCGGAATCGAACTCCGGCCGCCTTCGTGAAAGGCGAGTGTCTGATAGAGATATACGTGGTTAATTATTATTTATCGATATACATGTATGAAATTCATCTAAAACATCCACGTTGTTGAGACCAAAATGGTCACCCCAGGCCAGTTTGAGAGCATATAAATTACAATCGTATTTCATAAATCGCTTGTAAACTTTAAGGTAATCTATTCATACTTGTACACGTATGCCCCACACCCTGAGCATTTTTAAAAAAAAACATGTATTTTCACCATTTTCCTCAATTTTCCCCACTTGGAACCCCCCAGATAGGTCTCTGGATCCGCCACTGAAGTGTATATTTTATCTTAGAACATGCATGTAATCAGAAAATCGAACTCTTGGTCTTGGTGATAGGCGAGTGTGCTAACCACTGTGCCACCCCACCATTTCATTGAAGAGGTCCTATAATTATCACACTGTCTTAGTGAGTATCATCACTCAACGGTCTTAGTCATTTGGGCGATTACATCAAAGCTATCATATTATTTAAAGTAAAGCGTCAGCTTGAACAACGTAACCAGACGTCAAAAAGTATGCATTTATATTTGTCAACATGTTGAAGAATATCCATTACTCGTTAGTTTTGCTTAAGGACTATATAATGTTAAAGGTATGTACCTTACATTCATACTAAGGTATTCAGGATATCTATTGTTTACGATTGGTCTTAATACTCTCTTAATCTTTTAATGCAATTAACATTTAAAACTGCAGTTCGTAATTTTCAAAGTGTTGTTTCAGTAGAGGTGGTTTCTTCTGTATGTTTAACTGTATGTGACTCATATGTCAAGAAACTAGCAATTTCTTGTACTTTTGGATTTACTAATATGGCAGTTAATGGCTCCGCCTGAGATACTGTGAAATGGACTGCAACAGTGTATAACATTATTTTTTAGCGTTTCGGAGAATAGCGGGAAATATTTGTCCTGTATGTGGGCAGTTGCCTGTCTCGTGCAGAAGTTTTGGCCAATCAGATAGAGGCACATGCTAAGGGTAGTTTACGGGTACGTGTATGTTCATTCTAGCTTCGCACCTCGCACGGCGCAGTACAGTTTGAAATAAAATGATAGCAGAACTTTATGTTTATGTAACAGATGTATGTGTGGGCATCGTCATTTGTTAGAAATCCCAGCATCAATTTTGTAAAAAAAAACTTAAGCATTGTCGGGTTGGTACACCTCCTGTCGCGCCTAATAAGGTTTTCAGGTCAGTTTTAAGTTTATGTAACAGATGTATGTGTGGGCATCGTCATTTGTTAGAAATCCCAGCATCAATTTTGTAAAAAAAACCACTTAAGCATTGTCGGACTGGTACATCTCCTGCCGCGCCTGATAAGGTTTTCAGGTTGGTTGGCGCGCTTGGTTTTACATTTGTATGGCGATGAACCATGCGAGGGTATATGTGGTAGGATTGTTTGTGTGTATGGTAACTGAAGTCGGAGTAGTTTTTGTAAATGCATATTTATTATATTCATATTATATTTACGAATAAATGCCGACTCTGTCCTATAGGTCGGACAGCTATTTGCTATTTAAGTGTTGTGTTATGTTTGCCTTGGTACGTATAAGGAGTATATAGAGGACTTCGGTGGCATAATACATGCACATAATAAAGATATCGAATTATGAAGGGTGTGGTGAAATGTACACACTCTTACGAGTTACCTCCCCTTGCACGAGAAACATGTTTTTTCATTCAGTAAAATCATAAAATACAATGTACCCTTTGTTGCAGTTAAAAAGGTTTTAAATAAATATTGAGTATAGTTAGTACACTATATGTTATGTACCGTGCCATTAGTACACTATATGTTATGTACCGTGCCAATACTCAAAAGACATAAATGTGGCCATCAACTTACGACAAAATATTAGTTTTATACATTATCCTTTGCTATTCCTATGAAATACTAGTCCTGGGAGGTACATGTACATGCAACTCAAAGTTCCTTTAGACCGCATTATTCAGTAGTCATTGGACACGGGGAGGATGAGGTAGGGGCACTGTAACGCCCCTTTTCTTGTCAAAAGCTTTATAAGTATGGCCTGGCAGGAGTCTTTTTTATCTACAGGTGAAAAGCTATAATTAAGATTAGTTATGTTCAGACGAAGAGCCGGATCCAACTGTTCCAAAATTGCCCCTGTACTACATTTAGGCAACGTATGTACTTATCGACTCGACTAGTACTGGTACATGTAAAAACTCACTGAGGATTCCAACCCTTGACCGCCCAGCATACTGTCGCTCTTATAACCACAGGGACTTGATGATTTGTAACATGTATATTTGGACCTAAACTAATTAGGTGTTCAGAGTCATTTTACATGTTTTAGGGGTTTACATCGACTTTCGGTAAAATTGACACCCCAAATTATAATATTAACGAGAGGGGCGGAAAGCTCTCGATACATTTAAAAAGTCACTGAGGATTCCAACCCTTGACCGCCGATCATACTGTCGCTCTAAAAATTGACACCCCAAATGATTATTAACGAGAAGGGCGGACAGCTCTCGATGTCGAAAAGTCGACCCCATCTAACTTTCTCGCATCAAAAACAACATTTCTAGTTGATGTCCTTTTTATCAAAAGTCGATCTAAACCCTTAAAACATGTAAAATTACTCTGAACACCTTAGTTTAGGTCCAAATATAGCTGTTATTTGTCTATTAACCGCCGCCGGAGCTACCTTGTTATGGTTGTAGTTTGTCCTAGTCAAAGGGAGGTAACTGTGGCATGTATGTACGAAAAACTTCCGTGAAATTACGACATACGAATTCCTGTATCTCTTCTAATCTGACTGGATTTATAACTAATTCCATGCAGAAAATAGGGAAATAATGATATTTTGTACTTTTCGACGAACATATGAACCATGAAAAGTATGATAACCGAACAGAATTACCAGTTACAAAATGAGGGCAAACTGTACACACGTATAAAAGAGACTGAGAACATTTAAAATTCCAGACAAGAATTAAATTGTATAAGATAAATCAACCAAAGAAGTAAAAAGGGAGCTACTAAATTCTTTTTGTTTCTTTTACATATATATTAATTAATCGTTATAGAATACTAAATTAACAGAATCCTTCTGATACAATTAAATGATAACACTATGATATATCAATGCATTTACAACCATTAATACAACTTTCTATTTTCAAAATGCTTCCAAAATAAATGAACCAATCAGTTGGAAAAAGCATGTGATCTGCATTACTTAAAATATACTGTATATTTTATTTTATTTCGCGGGGCTAATATTTCGCGGTTGTCCGGATCATAATTAAAATTAAATTAAAATTTAAAATTACAGAAAAGAGCAGCCAGGATGTTGTTAAATGTTAGAGATATTCTTACTCCCTCCAGGCCCATCTTTTCAAAATTAGAATGGATGCCAATAGCAGGCTTCTACGTTTTTAGAAAAATGATTCTTTGTTATAAAAGTTTACATTTACTTAATAAAAGACATTGAGACTTGCACTTTTTACACATTTCAAGAATTTGCTCAAATTTATCAGGTAAATACAAATTTTATCCAATATCATGGTGTATTAACTACAATAAGGAAATATTTAGTTAAAATTGATTGTAAAAAGGATGCTATTGTATACCCTATCATACCCTGTAATATTAAATTTTTCTTAAAAAGAGTAAAAGGGATAAAAGATTTTTATAATCTTATGGTAAAAAAAGATACTATTGCTTCTGGGAGGAGAAAATGGGAAGAAAAATTGGATTTGAATAATTTTAATTGGAATGATATATATAAGACCCCTTTTAGAATAACAAAAAATTCAAGACTACAATGGTTTCAGTATAGAATTGTTCATCATATTTTGACAACAAATTCATCCATGTTTAAAGTAGGATTAGTGACAAGTCCACTCTGTACACTTTGTAATTTAGAACAAGAAACAATCATTCATATTTTGTGGGAATGTAGAGAAGTACAGAATTTTTT
>NW_018408788.1:368335-372198 GCF_002113885.1 Mizuhopecten yessoensis | reverse complement strand
CTCTCTCTCTCTCTCTCTCTCTCTCTCTCTCTCTCTCTCTCTCCTATTATTACGCTATGATTATTGTCAGTGTGTATGGATGACGACAACGATGATGATGATGATGATGATGATAGACAATGTGTATGTACAATGATGATGATGATGATGATGATGATTGTCAATGTGTATGTACGATGATGATGCTGATGATGATGATGATGATGATGTGATGATGATGATGATGATGATGATGAGGTTGATGACGTGTATAAATGACTATGATTGAGAAACGCATGCTTCTGTCTACAAGTGAGAGTTTGTGCGTAATGTCTGTTTGATGTAGATGTAACAAAAAACTTGAAAAAATAAAACAATATAAAAAAAATAAATAAATTTACATTGTGAATCACCAGGTATTTTAGCAAATATGTTTTCTTATATGAAACATGTTAATGGATGTTCCAACTGCCAGAACCAATTATCTCAAACGGTCATTTGTATAAACATGTTCAATCTTATGGAACGAAGCTAGTGATACAATAAGAGACTCAGGTAGTGTTGGGTTTTTAAAAGCAGATACCTGCAGCATTACTTCACAAAATCTTAGTTATATACAGCCGTATGTACTACAACTAGTCTCAAATTTTAACTTCTTAACATTTCTTTTGTGATATTCAATCTATTTCTATGAATAGCATACAGCTGTATCTGTGACTATCTCCCTTATATTGATATTTTAATATAGGAGTAGAGTTTCCTACCTCTTGTTTCTAGCTAAAGGCAAATGTCATTCGATAATTATCTATTCTAAATTACTTTTACACCAACGACTTCATTGTCTCATTTTAATACACATTATATTAGTGTATACATGTATCCTGTCAATTTTTACCCTGTGCAACAGTATATCAGTGTATACATGTATCCTGTCAGTTTTTACCCTGTGCTACAGTATATTAGTGTATACATGTATCCTGTCAGTTTTTACCCTGTGCTACAGTATATCCGTGTATACATGTATCCTGTCAATTTTTACCCTGGGCTACAGTATATTAGTGTATACATGTATCCTGTCAGTTTTTACCCTGTGCTACAGTATATTAGTGTATACATGTATCCTGTAAGTTTTTACCCTGTGCTACAGTATATTAGATGTATCCTGTCAATTTTTACCCTGGGCTACAGTATATTAGAGTATACATGTATCCTGTCAGTTTTTACCCTGTGCAACAGTATATCAGTGTATACATGTATCACAGTATATTAGTATGTACATGTAGCCTGTCAATTTTTGCCCTGTGCTACAGCATATTAGTGTATACATGTATCCTGTCAATTTTTACCCTGAGCTACAGTATATTAGTATGTACATGTATCCTGTCAATTTTTGCCCTGTGCTACAGTATATTAGTGTATACATGTATCCTGTAGATTTTTACCCTGTGCTATAGTATATTAGTGTATACATGTATCCTGTCGATTTTTACCCTGTGCTATAGAATATTAGTGTATACATGTATCCTGTCAGTTTTTATCCTGTGCTACAGTATATTAGTGTATACATGTTTCCCGTCAGTTTTTACCCTGTGCAACAGGATATTAGTGTATACATGTTTCCTGTCAATTTTTACCATGTGCAACAGTATATCCGTGTATACATGTATTCTGTCAGTTTTTACCCTGTGCTACATTATATCCGTGTATACATGTATCCTGTCAGTTTTTACACTGTGCAACAGTATATCAGTGTATACATGTATCCTTTCAGTTTTTACCCTGTGCTACAGTATATCAGTGTATACATGTATCCTGTCAGTTTTTATCCTGTGCTACAGTATATTAGTGTATACATGTATCCTGTCGATTTTTACCCTGTGCTACAGTATATTAGTGTGTACATGTTTCCTGTCAGTTTTTACCCTGTCCACCAGCATATTCGTATATACATGTTTCCTGTCAATTTTTACATGTTTCCTGTCAATTTTTACCCTGTGCAACAGTATATCCGTGTATACATGTATTCTGTCAGTTTTTACCCTGTGCTACAGTATATTAGTGTGTACATGTTTCCTGTCAGTTTTTACCCTGTGCAACAGTATATCAGTGTATACATGTATCCTTTCAGTTTTTACCCTGTGCTACAGTATATCAGTGTATACATGTATCCTTTCAGTTTTTACCCTGTGCTACAGTATATCAGTGTATAAATGTATCCTGTCAGTTTTTACCCTGTGCTACACTATATTAGTGTATACATGTATTCTGTCAGTTTTTACCCTGTGCTACAGTATATCAGTGTATAAATGTATCCTGTCAGTTTTTACCCTGTGCTACACTATATTAGTGTATACATGTATTCTGTCAGTTTTTACCCTGTGCTACATTATATCCGTGTATACATGTATCCTGTCAATTTTTAGCCTGTGCTACAGTAAACTAGTGTATACATGTATCATGTCAATTTTACCCTGTGCTACAGTATATTAGTGTATACATGTTTCCTGTCAGTTTTTACCCTGTGCAACAGGATATTAGTATATACATGTTTCCTGTCAATTTTTACCCTGTGCAACAGTATATCCGTGTATACATGTATCCTGTCAGTTTTTCCCCTGTGCTACAGTATATTAGTGTATACATGTTTCCTGTCAATTTTTACCCTGTGCAACAGTATATCCGTGTATACATGTATCCTGTCAGTTTTTACCCTGTGCTACGGTATATTAGTGTATACATGTTTCCTGTCAGTTTTTACCCTATGCAACAGGATATTAGTATATACATGTTTCCTGTCAATTTTTACCCTGTGCTACAGTATATCAGGGTATACATGTATCCTGTCAATTTTTATCATGTGCTACAGTATATAATTAGTGTATACATGTATCCTGTCAATCTTTACCCTGTGCAACAGTATATCAGTGTATACATGTATCCTGTCAATTTTTATCATGTGCTACAGTATATAATTAGTGTATACATGTATCCTGTCAATTTTTACCCTGTTCTATACTAGCATTGTAGGTATATTCGACTATAACAGTGCTTTAACCATGTCATTTAGTAACACTTGTGTGATATGCAACTGTTCAATATTTAATCATATTTTTAGGATTGCTCAATTTTAAGTTACACTGACTGTGATGATACCATATACTGCATTGTTATACTGTTATCTTAAAGTGTTGTCATGATTTTACATATATTTGATACCGGGCCATATTGTAAACTAGACGTTGTCTAAATATGTAATCCTGATTAAATAAAAGATATTATTATTATTATCATAACTTGTTCACAGAGATCAAATTTCGTTACATTACCAAAAACATTGCGCGGAGTAGAGAACATTTGTATTCGTGTCTTTTTATTAAAAAAAAAGGTAAAAACTGTATTGAACTGGTGTTTCATCTCCATTATTCGACAGTTCAAGAGTGAACAGATCTTTTCCTTTATCTCTTGTTTATTCACCGTATTAACATTAGCCGAGCATTTAATTTCTTGCTATCTTTGGTGATCGCAAATATAGCGAAATAAATCCCCCGCGAACATTACTATCTATACGGTACACAGTGATAGCTATTTTCTATATGCCGGTGTCATATAAAATTTTCATCCCCCATAAAATACTCATCCGGATGAGTATTTAATGCATTAAATACTCATCCCCCCCATAAAATATTCATCCCCCCTAAAATTTATCAAAACTTTTTACATATATACAAAATGTATAGCATTATTACATCATGTTACCTGTAATACATGGTTCCTATATGTCTATCCAGGTAATTATAATACACAGGGTGTCACCTGTGGGAGCTTGGGCCCTAGGGGCTACTGTTGCCTGGTGACAACATACAGGTGTGGTCAAGATCAGCTGT
>NW_018408788.1:140256-356644 GCF_002113885.1 Mizuhopecten yessoensis | reverse complement strand
GGGTCCCAGTCCCCACACAGGTGACACCCTGTGTATTATAATTACCTGGATAGACATACAGGAACCATGTATTACAGGTAACATGATGTAATAATGCTATAAAGTTTGTATTTGTGTAAAAAAAAAAATGATAATTTTTAGGGGGGATGAATATTTTATGGGGGGGATGAGTATTTAATGCATTAAATATTCATCCGGATGAGTATTTTATGCATAAAATATCCATCCGGATGAGTATTTCACGGGGATGGAAATTTTATAGGACACCGGGTCTACCCTTACGAAATAATGAACTGGACCTTTCAGAAGAAGAGTAAATACTGACTAAGTGAGATCACTACGTGACACGCTTTTTGTTTTAGTTTCGGTTCCCGTAAATATGCGATTGCGTGCTCTCGTTCAAAACGTTGTCATAAATAGTAGGTCAGCCAGGCGAATGTATTCTATGAACCTTATGATGTACGTGTTTGATAATCTGTCATAAACAGTGATAAAACGTTTCTGTAGGTCGGCTTTACACTTGTGAAATAGTGGATTCGATCTGCTGTGTTACTAGGGCCGTTTTTTGTTTAAACGGTCAAACCGTTCGGACCACAGTTGTTCGTTTATTAAATAAGGTCGGACCTGGTAATCTGATGCTGCTTTCAGGCAAGCCTTGACAAAGCAATACAAGGCCTGCATAAACATCTGCAGGTCCGCCAGGATTTATACCCGAAATTGTTACATTTGTAAACGGTCAAACCGGTTGTTTCGCATAAACCAACAGGCCCCTTAGATGTAGCATGGGTACACCATGTACCGCGTTATAAACCTATAACGGGCCTCAGCACCGGTAGCGATGCTTATGCTGTGAAGTGCACGTTTCCCTCTACTAACCCATGTGTTATGTATTTGTATACTGGTCTGTGAGATTACTTAAAGCTGACAGTGCAAGCTAAAAAGCTTTCATTTGAGATTTTAAAAAAAATCTTTAAAAAAAATGGTTTTGAGATCTCCCCCATCTCCTCCGACTGTAGTTTTTAAGGAAGTGCCGATATTTTAGTTTGTCGTTGCTTGGTAAATATCATTGTAAAACTGACCGTCCTGCGATTCAATGCACCGCGCACCCTGATCGGCAACCGATATAAAAACCAGACACACTTACCTGAAGACTTTGAAACACTGCCAAGCTGGTTGTTGCTGATGGCATATTCTTAAAAATTACTGAAAAAAATCAATAAATCCCATATATATCATCGGTCTTTCAAGTCAGTGCATAAAACCGCACCCACACACGAAAACTTTATTATGAACTCTTAGTCATCGTCGAGTAGTTGTTTTACTAACAAAACACGTGCAAAATGCGACCCTTTTTTAAATCTAAATTGAATGCTTCATCACTTGCACCGTCAGATTTAACATATAATTTGCGGTCTAATGGGAAATAGCTCCATTCCGGATTTATATCCTTTGGTGCGACATGTGTGTGAAAGTGACGATTTGTTTCTAAAATATCAGTTTGAAGTGCGCTCCGGGCGCGGGTCGCATATTTCCCGCATATTATAGAGGGCCGGAGTTCTGACGTTAATCGACGACAGACCGATATGAAAAAAGTCGATAAACGTCAGAATAATTCGGACTAGTCGCCATCTTGAATATCCGGATACGTGGTACGTGCGAACACTGATAAGTTCTCATTTATTCGTCTGACTTTCCTCATCTGCCAAATTTATAAATTCTGTGAAAAACATAAGATGTGTACAAAACATTTATTGAATTTTGTGGCTAAGATGGTTTTTGAATAGAGAAAACTACAGTGAAAAAACTTAACAGTCGGCTGGACCCTCAAGTTTCGCTACATGTATACAGCCTGTGCACGCACGGCGAACAATCTGTTGAGTACATATCACCGACAATCTAGACGTAAATGGCAGAGAAGAGGAAAACAGTATCAACCCCAAGTTCAGACAGACGTTTTGTTAATAGTGATAAAGTTATTATAAAAGTTAAAAAAAAGTCGTCAAGCGCGCAAAAAACGTTGGACAATCAGGCGACGATATATACATTTAGAATGGACGCGCAATTAAAAACGTTCAGTGCCAACATGATGACAAATGTTGGAGTCCTGGAAGACAAAATGAATGAAATTAAGTCGAGAATAAAATAAAAAAAATATTTTTTACCTCTCCTCAAAAGAATATTCGAATCCCGGATTTTGTCGGTCTGTTTATAACTTTACACAACGCTAATTTGGGTCGCTTTGAGGCTTGAATTGCAAAGAAAGTGAAGCATTTTGATGATGCAGCTGAAAACTGACACGGACAAAAAATGTGCCGGTCTATTCAAACACTATGGATGGCGTCTGTGATATGCATACGAACGGATCATGACGGGAAAAATGTCGTGCAACAGTCAGCTGCTTATTATCATTTTCAAATGACAGTGATTTTTCTCCCTAAGTTATGGAATCAAAAAGCATTGTTTCTTTTTGTTTTAGTTTATAATTTGATATATATTTTTCATTAAATTTAATTTACCTTTCTATTAAAATAATTTGATTTTTCTTTCATTTAGTTCTGAAACATAATAAGATCAAAACCAAGAAAAAGGGTCCTTATATAGCCCGAGTTTCCTCTGGCCCTGACACCAGACTTAGACATTTGAACCGATAGATGATCTGTCAAAATGTCTATGTTTGGTGTCAGGACCAGAGAAAACCCGGGCTAGTTAATATATATAGGGAATTCTGTAGATTTTTAGAAATGTTACACGTTGATTTATATAATGCAAAGTTAAAATAAGATAAAAGTACTTTCTGGATTGGGGCATGTATTCCAAATATGATAACATAGAACCTTAAAGGACCATTTATTCAGAAGAAAGGATATGTTCTAAAGTGATGCCAGATATTAAGAGAATTGGTAACACTTTATTTGTTCTGGTCTCAGGACAGGTGAGTGTGATTCTGAGGTTTGTTTTACCATTCCAGTCATAATTGAATTTGCCTGGTATGACCTATTTTGAAACACAATGCATGTACAGTGAAAAATGGATATCATTTGCAAGTGAAACATTTTATTCCATTTGAGAATTCAAGATATATATGCAACACATCCATCACTTTCCGTTATTACAGTAATATTCTTCCTTATAACATTTCCAGTACAAATAAAATCTCTTAGAAAACATAAAACACAGTACTTCCAGTCAAATACCATATGAAGTATCCAGTACGAACACCTTTTCAGGTATTAAAACCCATAATTGCTGAATGTTACTACCGCTCGCTCCAAAATTTACCAAAATCCAAAATAAAATAAAAATCCACCCTCTCGCTCCTGTTTCCCCCCCCCCCCTTCAAAAAAAAATATCCCTAAGCACTATTTTTCAAATAGGTGTGGTCTTATACAGAGAAACTATCAGACAGGGTCACATCGGAGGATATGTCGCAGAAGTTTAAAGAAATGGCAACTAAAGAGGACCTGGAAGTTCTGAAAAGAGATATCATTGAGGAGTTCGATTTTGAATCAATGCACATCATGTATATTATGAAAAGCTCTTTTTACACAACCAATACAATTTTCTATGTGACGTTTCGATGACTAGTACGATATGTATACTGTCACTTTCATTAGCCAAAGGCCAGGGAAGCGTATGCCCACAAAGATGTGAAATGTGTACGATTTGTCCACAAAAATCGATTCGGCTGGGCTGTAAGCGTATGTACAATAATTTGTTATATATTTACCGAAATGACTAGATTCAGCTACGCCTTGTGTAATACTTGGTCATAGAGGTGCGATAGTATTTGAGCCCCTCGTCTCGATTTAGAACTGGCCCACTGCTGCGTATGTCCTAAACTTTGGAGTTATCCCAGTCAATCATATGCTTTTTTCAGTGTGGCAGGGTCTGTGATTGCCGATTTATCTATATGGGACTCCGACTGCTTCCTTTCTGAACTGGTGAATTTCATACGTTCTCTGGTTTCCGTATCTTTCCGGTGTTCACCAAGGTGGACCCCAAATCGACTTCTAGTCTCTCCAATATTCGATGCGTCGCAGATTTTCCATCCGATTTTGTATACGCATTCTGCGACGTTTTATTTATGAGTTTTATCCTTAGGGTGTACTAGGATATTGCGAAACGTCTTGTGGGGCTTCATGGCTGCTGCTATGCCATGACCGCGATATATCCTCTGGATGGTTTCGGATATACCCTTTATATACGGGATGGCCACTTGACCTTTGGTTTTGTTCTTATCCTTGATTGGCCTATTTTCGTTCTTCCTCTTACTTTGACACTGTATTTGTACCAGTTTTAGGGCCCGTTCCGGAAATGCACATGTCTCAATGCCCTAGCGATGTGATTCTGCTCTTGTGTTTTGTCCTGTTGTCCTTTGAATATTGTATCTAATCTGTTGAGCAATGTGCGTACGACGCCTTACTTCTGGTGCAAAGGATGGGGAGACTTGAAGTTCAGGTATTGGTCCGTATTTTTGGTCTTTTTCTATAGACAAAATCCGTCACGGTTCCGTCTTCTTTCTTTACCAGTAGAGTGTCTAGGAAGGGCATTGTGCCGTTGGTTTCTTTCTCACATGTAAATTTGATGTTGTTAGTGGCATCTATGGTGTTAGTATGTGTGGTCAAATCCTACTGTGACCCATTCTTGACATATCGCTTCCATAAGCTAGGCTTTCATTCTATGGGAGCAGTGGCTATTGCTGCTTGCTCCAGATGTTCCATGAACAAATTGGCCACAATGGGAGACACTGGACTACCCATAGCAGTGCCGAAGCGTTGTTGATAGATGTTTCGGAAACTGAAATATGTTGTTGTCAGCAAAAATTCCAGCACATCCATGATGTCCTGAATCTAGAGGTTTGTGTTTTTGCGCCTGGATCTGTCTAATTATAACCGTTTCCGAATGATTTCAAGTGCATCGGCAATGGGTGTTTGACCTCTGTGACCTTTAAAAGAGATTAAGGTCAGTCATTTGAACAAACTTGGTAGCCCTTCATCCCAGCAGGCTACTTGCTAAATACAATCATCATAGGCCTTTTGGTTTCTGAGAAGAAGTTGTTTAAAGTAAAAAGCTGACGCCGGACAGACGCACGGACGCCGCACTATAACATAAGCTCACTTTCCCACGAGCTAATGAACCGTGACACTGAGGGTAGTGAACGAGGGGTCTGAATATTGAAGGAAACCAGAGTACCCGAAATAAACCCTGGTGGTCAGGCAGGTGACCCAATAACTTTTCCAATCGGATCGGGGAACCAAACTCAAGCTGCCTTGGTAAAGGCGAACGCTCTTACTACTACGCTAGTCAAACACCCTATATGTTACAGCTAGAAATAATACTATTTAAATGCTATTACACAAACTTACTGTTTTGATACGGAATATTCCTTTAAATTATTCATCAGTTTATTTCTCAAGCTTATCGAATAGGTGAATCTATAAACGAAATGTATCTAATTATTTCTTTCATAAAAACTTATATAAATATTTATGAACGTTTTAATCTGTAAATTAATTTATCTGGTTATATTAAAATGCACACCACAAAACTATTTTATTATGATATTTTTTCCCGAATATTTCCTTTTATTGACACTTATGTACTTATATAAAATCTGTACGATATCCTTTTTGACCGACATAATGACATAGTATCTACAAAGTCCATCTACATTGCAAGCTGTTAATGACAGCCTGGATCTGTCTAATTATAACCGTTTCCGAATGATTCCAAGTGCATCGTCAATGGGTGTGTTGGTAAAGAGAGAGACAACGTCATGTGAAATAAATTCTTCGTCTTCCTGAATCATGATGATAGACATAGCTTCCGCTAGATGTTTCGAATTCTTAATATGGTGTTCCGATCTACCCACTAGCGGTCCAAGAATGTCTGTTAATGATTTTGAAACATTGTAACCAATGGATCCAGTGTAGTCCAAAATAGGCCTCAGTGGGTTTCCCTGCTTGTGGATCATGTTCTAGGAGTGTTCTCTGCTGTGTGATACATATATCTGTATTGGCCTTCGGTAATCGTGCTCTTTTGTTTTAATTTTGACAGGAGGGCTATGAGCCGTTTTTCGGAACCATCAGAGAAACCATTTAAGGAGACACCTGGCCACGATACATCGCTTAACTCCACTCCAGCTAGCAGACTAAATGATTAAATAGACTATTATTTACATATATAATTATGTAGGGTTAGGATACAGCAATTCAACCAGCGGTAGGGCCTATATTTTACGTTATATAGTGTTGTCATATGAATTGAATCATGTCGAATATTTAAGCAGCATCTGCGGGTGCAATACAAGTATCTACTCTGTACTGTATATCAATTGTTAAGTAGTATATTTCACAGAGTTACGGCGGACAAGGAGTGTAACCACATTTGCCGCTGCCCATTATGAGGAGCGTGTTGAAAGATATGTTACCAGACTTTTAGTGATCAGGCGTAGTGTAGATTCAATTTTGTTGGACATTGACTCAAGTCAACACATGAGCCTTGATATAGCCAGTGAGATAAGTGGTGAATTATCACATCATATGGAACGATATAACCGAATATCAGATGAATATATTTCGTATCTCAACGGTCAACGTACCCGTAATGCTGATCATGAAGCAACTGAACATTTTACTGTTGCCAACGAGTTGAGGTTAAAGGTTTCTTCGGCCTTGAAAAAGTTGCAGCCAAAGAGAGATGCTATACCGGAAGTTAGATCAATGCGCAGCTCAACGGTTACCAAAACATCCGACTCACATTTGACGTCAGTCTTGTTAAAACACACTGCTAAAGTTGAAGAAGCCAAAATTAAGCTTCAATATGCGCAAGAGGAAGCTAGTCTCATGCGACGAGAAGCAGAACTGAAAGCTCAAAAGTCAACACTGAAAATTAAGCAAGAACTAAATATTGCTGAGTCAAGTTTGAACGCAGTAAAACAAGTGCTCGAATTTACGTCTACAAAAGACGAATGCAGTGAACGGTCACATCCCTCTTATGTTAGCAAGCGGACTACAGATTTTGTTCAGGATCAGAGAGCTCGTATGCAACCTGCTAATTATCACCGAGATGCGCCCATAGTTGCACCGATACATAAGTATGATGACATACCAGTTACCAAAGCACCACGTGCTCCACCGCCGCCTGTGGTCACTCAACTGAATCCCAACGCTCGTCAATTTGTCCCAGATTCAACACAAACCAAGCTGGATAACACTGCGGTTGCTAAGTTTCTTGCGAAAAAAGACTTGCTCACTTCGCGTTTAACTGTGTTTGACGACCAGCCCGCTCATTACGCTTATTGGAAAGCAAGTTTTAGGAATATATTGAGTGAGATCGACGCAACCCCGTTAGAGCAGTTAGACTTACTTGTGAAAAGTCTAGGGCCAAACTCAAAACAACAAGCCATTAACATTCGTTGTGCAAATACACAAGATTTAGATAAAGCAGTCAGACTTCTACGGCAAAGATTGGACAACCGCTTTGGAAGCCCGGAGTCTTTGGAGGCTGCACTTAGACACAGGATTGAAACTTTTCCCAAACTGAATAATGCAAACCGAGAACAGTTGTATGAAATAGCAGATCTCGTAGCTGAGATTGAGTCCACCAAAGCTGAACCTAGACTCAGTGCTTTGTTCGCTTACTACGATTCTTCAGCTGGGGTCAATCCTATCATCAAGAAATTGCCGTTTGGTATTCAGGAGAAGTGGATTAATGCGGCCATCAAATACAAACAGCGGCATTCTGTGGCTTTCCCGCCATTCTCATTCTTTTCATCGTTTCTGCGTGACATAGCCAGGGTGCGCAATGATCCAAGTTTCATGTTTGATGAACCGCGACCTCCGGGTCACCTTTCGGGTAAAAGACTTACTCGGCAGATGAATTCAAAAGATAAACTACGTATGGACATAAGCAGTAAAAAGACTGAGGCTGCTCTAAAAAATGACTCTCCATCTGATGGAACGAAAGATGGGCTTGAATCACGAGATAACTCTAAGCTTGTTTGTCCCATACATGGTACAGGTCACACTCTGAATAAATGTCGTGCATTTCGTGCAAAACCTTTGTCAGAAAGAAGGGACTTCATAAAACTGAAAGGTTATTGTTTCAGATGCTGTGGATCCGTGAAACATCTTCGTAAGAAGTGCAAAGAGACCGTAAAATGTGACGTTTGTCAGTCGTCTGACCATCCTTCCGCCCTCCACCCAGATTCAAACTTTGTCCCTGAGCAGAAGCACGAGGGGGAGGAGAAGACTGAAATTAACAATGCTTGTACCGAAATTTGCAATTCACCTTTAAACACTAGTAAATCATGCGCCAAAATAGTGCTCGCGAAGGTGTATCCTCGAGACCAACGCCATCGTGCCCGACAGATTTATTGCATGATAGACGATCAGAGCAATAAATCCCTTGCTGTTTCAGACTTCTTCAGCGCCTTTGGGGACAACAGTAAGGACGTTGAGTATATTTTGTCGTCCTGTGCGGGTAAATTTGTGACTGCTGGACGTAGAGCGACAGGGTACGTAGTAGAGTCATTGGATGAAACTCGTGCGTTGAATCTACCCGAAATTATTGAGTGCAATGACATTCCGAACAATCGTAGTGAGATACCTTCGCCTGTAGTTGCGTCTACTTACTCCCACTTACAGGATGTTGCTTCACACATACCTGAAGTTGACCAGCAAGCTAATATTGAACTTTTGATCGGCAGAGACCTAATAGAAGCCCATCATGTTTTGGACCATCGAATTGGTACAAATGGTCTACCATACGCTCAACGCTTGCCTCTTGGATGGGTCATCATTGGCGAGGTGTGCCTTGGAAAGGTGCATAGGGGTGAGGTAGTCAATGTAAATAAAACCAATGTGCTCAACAGTGGACGTCCTACACTTTTTGAACTCTGCGACAGTGACATTACTGTAAAGTGCGATTCAGTTTTTAAGGAAACCAGCGGAGATGAAAAGCCAGGTTTGTCGATTGAAGATCAGGTCTTCCTCAATATCATGGATGTTGGCTTTGCAAAAACAGATACTGGTCAATGGACAGCCCCTTTGCCATTTCGTGAGAATAGACCAGTACTGCCAAACAACAAGCCGTTTGCTCTCAGTCGAGCAAAGTCCTTTGATGCCAGCCTTCAGCTGAACCCTGTTAAACGTAACCACGCTGTGGAATTTATGGAGAATCTTTTCAAAAACGGACATGCTGAACTTGCCCCAGAAATACCAACCTCAAACGAAAGATGGTATTTGCCACTATTCGGTGTTTATCACCCTATGAAGCCAGACAAAAACCGGATGGTATTTGACTCATCTGCCAAATATCAAGATGTGTCACTCAATGACGTCTTGCTCAAGGGTCCTGATCTTTGCAATAGCTTACTTGGGATTCTTCTGCGATTTCGTAGAGAGGCAGTCGCAGTGACGATGGACGTAGAACAGATGTTCTACAACTTCAAGGTTCCAGAGAACCAAAGGGACTTCTTACGGTTCTTGTGGCATATGGACAATAACCCAGAGCAGCCTTTAGTCGATTATCGGATGACCATACACGTCTTCGGTAATTGCCCGTCTCCGGCCGTAGCGACATACGGCATGCGCAGGTCTGTGGAAGGTGCCGATCCAGCAGTAAAGGATCTGGTAAACAACAACTTTTACGTTGACGATGGACTTCTCTCCTGTGCTGATGAGGAGGAAGCCATACAAGTGGTTCATAAGGCAAAACAAGCACTACATGACGGTGGCAACCTACGGCTGCACAAGTTCTCTTCAAATAGCAGGAAGGTTCTGGATTCCTTTGATCCGAATGATCTTGCCAAAGACTGAAAGGATCTGGATCTCGGAGTAGAATCTTTCGATACAGAGAAGTTTTGGTTTACTTTGGGACACCGAGAAAGACGATTTTACGTTCAAAGTGTCATCGGATGCCAAACCGTATACAAAGAGGGGTGTTCTATCTACAATTAATAGCCTTTATGACCCTCTTGGACTTGCTGTACCTGTTGTTCTGAGAGGTAAATTATTCATGAGAGACATGATATCATCTACCAAGAAACAAGATTGGGACGATCCGCTTCCAGAGTCTCTTCGACATGAATGGGAATCGTGGGTGAAGTTTTTAACCCATTTGGAGGACTTTCGTGTTCCACGAAAATACAGCCAAGTTTCATTTTCCAATGCTACAGGTCGTGAAGTGCACATATTCTCAGATGCATCCAAAGATGCTATCGGATCTGTCGCCTACCTCAAATTGTACAGTGAGGACTCTGTGGACGTTAGTTTTCTCCTCGCCAAAAGCAAGGTAGCACCAGTAAGTGGACACACTATACCTCGTCTCGAACTTTGTGGCGCGGTTTTATCTGTAGAACTTGCTGACATCATACAGGAGCAGCTCGGATTAGACTCGGATTCTTACTACACCGATAGCCAAGTCGTGCTTGGATACATCACAAATGAGACCCGCAGGTTTTATGTATACGTTGGGAATAGAGTCAGTCGCATTCGCAGGACGAGCCGTCCCAGTCAATGGAACTATGTTACTTCTGATCAAAATCCTGCCGACATTGCCACTCGTTCTGTTGACGCTGCAAACCTATACAAAAATAGATGGATTAAAGGCCCAGAGTTCCTTATGTCAGAGTCGCGGGAATTTGTTCCGTACCCTATGATTGACCCAGATTTAGACAAAGAGGTTTTGCCCGAGTTACAAACTTGCAAGACCGAGGTGACTGGAAACAGCAAATCAGCACTTGTTGCCAAGTTCAACAAGTTTTCTGACTGGGGATGTCTTGTTCGTGCCATAGCATACTTAAAGAACTTTGCTAGGCGTTGTCACTTGCCTGATGATTCTGGATCGCTAGGCAGCCGTTCAGATCCAAGTTTTCTGGAGGAGACAAAACAGTACATTATAAAAACTGTTCAGCAGGACGTTTACAGTGCCGAGATAAATGCCATTCAGGAAGGAAAACACCCACCTGCAGATAACAGTCTGCTACCTTTGGCACCTATCTTAAACTCTGATGGACTATTGTGTGTGGGAGGTAGACTTGCTAGACTTAAGAACTGCAACGTTGTTGATGAATTAAATCGTCATCCTATCATCTTGCCCAAACATCATCATATATCTGTCCTCTTGGTTCGTTTCTACCATCAGAAAGTTTGTCATCAAGGACGACATTTCACGGAAGGTTCGGTACGTTCAGCAGGGTTTTGGATAGTTGGGTCCAAACGTCTCATTTCTTCTGAAATTGCAAAGTGTACCGTGTGTCGTAAGTTGAGAGGTCACTTAGGGTGGCAACACATGGCGGACTTACCTGTAGACAGACTCAAACCAGCACCTCCATTTTCGTATGTTGGGGTCGACGCATTCGGGCCCTGGCCGATTGTGTACCGTCGTACTAGGGGAGGTGCCGCGAATCAGAAACGTTGGGCCCTGTTATTTTCTTGCTTAGTAACTAGGGCAATTCATATTGAAGTGATTGAGGAGTTATCTAGTTCGTCCTTTATCAACGCTCTCAGGAGGTTTGTGGCTATCCGTGGTCCAGTAGTGCAGTTCAGGTCCGACCGTGGCACTAACTTCGTCGGAGCTATAGAAGACCTTTCCATTGATGCTAAGTTCATAGAGAAGCCTCCTGTGGTTCAGTTTCTCTCAAGGTCTAATGCCAAGTGGATATTCAACCCTCCCCATGCCTCACACATGGGAGGAGCATGGGAGCGTCTCATCGGTGTGTCGCGCCGGATACTCGATTCGATGCTTCTTCAAAACAAACACAAAGATCTAACACACGAAATCCTTGTGACTTTTATGGCTGAGGTGTGCGCCATAGTAAACAATAGGCCTTTACTTCCTGTGTCAAGTGATCCTGAATCACCTTGCGTCTTAACACCCTCATCTCTGCTCACCATGAAAACCGCGGCCGACATAGGACCTTTTCCTCTTTTTGGTCAGAAGGATATGTTGAAATCGCACTGGAAGCATGCACAAGTTCTTGCAGAGGAATTCTGGTGTAGGTGGAGAACGGAGTATTTGCAAACTCTCCAGACTCGTAAAAAGTGGACTAAGGACTGTCGCGATGTTAAGTCTGGTGATGTGGTTCTCATGAAGGATCAGAACTGTAGTCGTAACGAGTGGCCGATGGGCATTGTTGAGAGAACTTTTCCTAGTGAAGACGGGAGAGTCAGGAAAGTTGAACTGACTGTGGTAAAAGACGATAAGCGTGTTTCGTATGTTAGGCCTGTGTCACAACTCGTCACAATCTTAGAAGTGAACTAAACTTAATTGTGCTAGTTGTCGTATTTTGACTTTTCTTAAATTCCTTGAGTGTTCTAAATATTGTAAGTGATTTCAGGTAGAAATCAGAGGGGGAGTGTAGTGACTCTGTTACGAGTTCCGGAATTCCGGCTCCGCGCCGGTTCGCAGCAGGCTTTTATTTTAGTTACCTTGTTATGATTTCCGTGGTAGTCCATGCACAAATTTGCTCAGGCAATTTTAGGGATTCCAGCCCCCCACAGGAGTAAGTTTTTGATAGATTTTGTGTAAATCATGTAAATGAGTTATCGTTAATTGATTACTTTCATGTCAGCGTCGTAGTATTTTTAATAGTGATAGAATTCTCGTTTTTCTATGCGCGTTGTTGACTTACTTTCGTTTTAACAAAGCGTAACATGGTAAAAGTATAAACTGTGTGTATAGTGTATTAAGCTGATAGTTTCTGTTCGGATTACATATAATCTAAATATATAAGTGATACAGTCGATTAAGATCGTGCATATGCGGACATTTTGTGACTTTGGTTAACATTTATGTCATTTAATCATTCTGTCATTTAATTACGGTGAAAGCTGTGAACATTGTGGTTAGTGTGTCATTGTTTTTGTTTTGTAGTTTTCACCCTCTCCGGGGGTTTTGAATGGAATAAAGAGTGCTGAAATATCGACAGTCTCTTGACTTAACAAACTTTTTTAACTCGGATACTCAGTAAACTGTGTGTGACACATATGTACATAGCGTACGGGTTCGGAAGTTTGGGGCTTTCATTCCTTTCATTACCTTCCTGGCTAAACAGATCGGGGTCCGACTTCAGAATGCTACGTTTTATCACCAAAATCTTGGTTACTAATAAATAATATTCAAAACACGTAGGACACTGGTTACAAGGTATGCTTGATCAATGAATTTCATTTTGTTATATTATAATCGAGTGGGGCGGGTATGTTGCGGTGCGTGCTTCTGCTTCAGTTTGTGGTTTTGTCGGGTGTTTTACCTGTTTTTTTGTTTTGTTTGTCATGCTGTATATTAAGTATGTCAGACAATAGTAATTACTTTTTTCAGTGGTTTATAGAAATGATCTGTACAGGAAGTTAATTATGGTATTTCTGTTGTAGAATTGGAATATAATTGTTAATCTTCAGTTTCAACGTTTCAGGACTTACTCGGAAACGCGCCAGTGGACTTTTCAGACTGTGGACATTTAAAGGCGTGTTCTGAAGTGGGCCTTGGCTACGTGATTCTTTGTAGTCGTATTCATGTATATGGGAGCATATGATTACGAGCTGTTGTGTATGGATTTAGATCAGTTAAGGTTTTGTCGCGTATTTTGATCATTTAGTGTTTTCAGTATGCAAGATTTAACGTCCGATAATCGAGATATTATTACTTTGTAACAATCACGTAATGCTAATTATAGTGTATAAAGAAGTTCTGTCTTGTGTTCCTATTTGAAATGAATAAATTATGCGGTATGAGGTACGAAGTAGTACATAACTCACTATACCACGTGTCACAAGACCTTCGTTACACCACCTGACGAAGTCCAGGTATTCCATACATACGATCTCGGGATAAATTAATTGGCATTGAAGAGTGTGTATATTGTAAATGCAGAAAGTACTTAGCATAAAGCAGGCCTTTTATTATACTTTAGTAATGACATTCTCTGCTTCAGATATGTTACTGTACTTATGCATTGGTAAGTGAGTTGCTATCCTTACCAGGTTCCAAGCGAACATGTGTGGTATATGGGCAGTGTTTGGTAGCAGTAGTGATATTTTTATACATTGCAAGGCGGCATTCAAAATAGCTCATCGTGGACCCGATGCTTTTAGATTAGAAAGCATTTACCAATTCCCATCCTGTTGCCTTGGATTTCATCGTCTTGCTATACTTGACGCTCAACATGGGATGCAGCCAATGCGAGTGTCTCAGCATCCTCACGTTTGGCTTATCTACAACGGAGAGATATACAATCATCTACAGGTATGTTTAATTTATTTTCATTACTTCATCTGTCAGTTTCAATGACGTCTCATATTGAAACATACTTGTGTAATAATTTGATTACAATATATATAAAAAAAAAATGTGTTTAAAGAATAATAATTTGATTAACGAACACATGACGGATTTTACTGTCAATCAACTGTTAATTATTGACGTAAAAGATAAAGGTAATATACACACGTTTTTGTATCTATAAACTTTGGTCATAGATAAAGTGCAAAATCATTAAAGGCCAAACCTCCATGATTGTAATGTATGCTTGTGTGTGTGCTTGGGGCATTATATTTGTGTATATGCCTTCTTGTGATAGCACGGATCTGATGCAGAATTTATAGTGCTTCTCACTGAAATGGGAAATCTCTGCATAAAACTATTAGCGGAAAATTTTGTAAAATGTTTCCAGATCCTTACATGAGTGAAGCCCGATAATTAAACGGAAAATATTCAAAAAAACACGAGTAGGGAATAAAAAGTAATAGTATGTCCAAAATACACCTTCGGGCCAAGTGAGCCAAAAACGTATATCGCCCTAGAATTTTCATCAAAACTTGAGTATAACTATACAACGAGTGTGAATCCTTCTATTTTGCAACACGTCGTCCTCTTACCACTGACTGAAGTTTTACGTAATATATCTTCTTTGTTTGGTAAATAATTGCTATACAGCAGCTAGTTTCAATGAAATGAAATATAAATACTTCGACAGTGACGAATTAAAACTAAAGAGACAGTAACATGATTACACTTAGTTTGTAATAATGAGTTACATCTGGAGACCACCACTATTTACAAGTATAATCGGCGTTTCTGTCCAATTCCAATAACTTTCCAGGTTGGACTGAAAGAGCACTATATCTATCTTGGTAAACTGTACCATAATGATAACAATTATAATACTAACTCGAGGTTCTTATATACCGCTCTTTCATAACCTAGTTCGCAGATCGTCTTAAAGTGGTTCACAAATTATTATTCGGGGTTATAGGGCCTTTGCAACCAGCCAATATCTTTCTCTATTCCATGGGGAGCATACAGCTGGTGCTGCCATTTCGGCGCTCACAGCTAGCATTCAACATTTCTAGCATTCCCCAACCAAGTACTCATTTACAGCTGAGTAGAGTGGAACAAGCGGAGTATCTTGCTCAAAGATACAACACAGTGCCGTGACTCGAACCCGCAACCCTTCGGTCACGAAATAAATATGTCTCAACAGTTCAATATGATATATGAATTCTGTTATGTAGTACTGATTCAGTTAAACGCATAGTGCCGCTAAACGATGCTACACATGTCCACTGAATGCGATTTTATATTTTGTTTCGCAGCTAAGGGAGCAGTTTGGCTTCCAATATGACACTCACTGTGATGGGGAGTCAATCATTCACCTATACGCTAGAGGCGGGATTGAGTTTGCAGCCAAACATATGGACGGGGTTTTCGCCTTCTGTCTTCTGGACACGGCCAGTAGAAAGGTCTACCTCGGCAGGGACACATTTGGGGTCAAGCCGCTATTTCGTATCATTATGGAGGATGGCTTTTTATCAGTATGCTCTGAGGTCAAAGGTAGATGGCGATTCCAAAACAGTGTACTGCTAACACGCCGAAGCTGCGTTGCATAGCATAGTTGCAAGTCTGCATTCTGTGTCCGACCGTCTTCTTTAATACATTTTGTATTTTACAGCAACAAGTTCTAAATCTAAAACAAGAGGTCCAATTGGCCTGAACCGCTCACCTGGTATTAATCTTACACTTGAAATCTTTAAAGTGGACTAAAATACAGCTAAAGGCAAAATATCGGTGTTTGATTCAAAAGAATCCATCAATAGATTTAAACATGTGACCTTGTCAAACAAGGACATTAAGTTGAACATACTTTATAGCCTTTCATACCAGCATGCTTCTGGCCAAAACCTTTAGATTATTCAGAAGTCGTTTAAAGATTTCAACATATATGACCCCTGTGACCATGCAAATGAGTGAAGGTCATTTATTTGAACACACTTGGTAACCCTTCAACCCAGCATGTTACTGACATAATCACCCTGGCAAGTTTGGTTACAAAGAAGTCGTTTATAGTTAACAACATATTTGACCCATGTGACCTTGAATATAATTCAAGGTCATTCATTTGAACAACCCCGGTAGTCATTCATCCCAGCATGTTACTGGCCAAATCTCATTACCCTATGCCTCTTGGTTATTCAGTAGAAGTTGTCTAAATGTTTTAAACATATTTTACCCCTGTGACCTTGAAAATAAGTCAAGGTAATATATTTGAACAAACTTGGTAGCCCTTTATCCCAGCATGTTACTGGCCAAATATCATAACCCTAGGCCTCTTGGTTATTCAGAAGAAATTGTTCAAACGTTTTAAACATATTTAACCCCCTGTGACCTTGAATATAATTCAAGGTCATTCACTTGATCAAGCTTGGTAGCCCTTCATCCCATTATGTTACTGGCCAAATATCATCACCCTAGGCCTCTTGGTTAAAATTTGACCTCTGCGACCTTGAATATAAGTCAATGTCATTTATCCAAACACGTTAATGGTCAAATATCATCATCCTAGGCCTCTTGGTTATTCAGAAGAAGTCGTGAAAATATTTTAACATATTTGACCTCTGTGACCTTTAAAATAGATTAAGGTCAGTCATTTGAACAAACTTGGTAGCCCTTCATCCCAGCAGGCTACTTGCTAAATACAATCATCATAGGCCTTTTGGTTTCTGAGAATAAATTGTTTAAAGTAAAAAGCTGACGCCGGACAGACGCACGGACGCCGCACTATAACATAAGCTTACTTTCCCACGAGCTAATGAACCGTGACACTGATGGTAGTGAATGAGGGATCTGAATATTGAAGGAAACCAGAGTTCCCGAAATAAACCCTGGTGGTCAGGCAGGTGACCCAATAACTTTTCCAATCGGATCGGGGAACCAAACTCAAGCTGCCTTGGTAAAGGCGAACGCTCTTACTACTACGCTACCCGAACACAGCTAGAAATAATACTATTTAAATGTTATTACACAAACTTACTGTTTTGAAACGGAATATTCCTTTAAATTATTCATCAGTTTATTTCTCAAGCTTATCGAATAGGTGAATCTATTAATGAAATGTATCTAATTATTTCTTTCATGATAATTTTTCCTGAATATTTCCTTTTATTGACACTCTGCCTAGTACATATAAGTACTTATCATGTATTACAGAGTAATACATTATTTATTTGCATTATTAACACAAGTATTAATATAAAATCTGTACGATATCCTTTTTGACCGACATAATGACATAGTATCTACAAAGTCCATCTACATTGCAAGTTGTTAATGACAGCTGTAGCAGTTTGTTTGGATTAAACATCCTTGCAACAGCCAAGATAAAATAAATAAATAAATATACAACATTTGATATAGTCAACATAAGCCACTCTAAAGGTCTTTACAGTATATAGATATACATCTGTATACAGTCAATACGATTAGCATATATATTAATCACTACAATATTGAGGAATTTGCAGGAGCTGCATTATGAGGCGCTAACTACTAGCCTTATGCCACCTGGCTAATATCTCTCTATGTGTGTTTGCCTGTGTGTGTGCTTGGGATGTATTCTGTTTTTAGTGGGACCGTGCTTCCAACGGTATCATTTATAGTGCCACCTCACTTGAATGCTACAGCACAGATACCGCAACCCCAACCCCAGACCATTTTATAATCAACCTGGGTTGTTGGAGTTGTGTGGGCAGGAGAAAAACACTTTCTCTGAATATTCCATGCGTACGGCGACTTAGGGGATCGAACCCCGGCTGCCTGCTTGGAAGGCCGGAGTGTTAACCACTCTACCAATCTGCCCAAGATGATATGAGACAGGTGCTTAGAAAGGCATCATCAGAAAGAAAGAGTGGGGAAGTGAAAAAGAAAATAAATCCTAATATTCCCGGATATTCTAAATTCGCGAGAGATTCTCCTCGTGAAAACAAAGAGAAACAACTGTATCTTTCTCGAAATTAACACGCCTAAATTTGCTTGTACTTCAATTACCTGCAAATACACCAAAATGTAAGCATTCACAAGTCGTTTCGTAACTTGGTTTTGAGTCAAAATATGTTCAAAGTTCTATGTTATTTTCAGGTTTGATGGACATCGCAAGATATCAATCGAACGTCAAGATTCAGGATGTTTTGCCTGGTCACGTGGAGACATATAGTCTCAATATGAAAGGTCAAGCTTCATTTGAGAACATGAAACAATTCCATCATATAGGTGCCACTCCGTCATACACAACTGCCGCAACTCCAAAAGGTAGATACTTTATGCAATAAACTATAATAAACAAGAAAGACTATCATTTCGACATATTTATGTTATTATAAATACAGCCATAGGAATTAGCAAACCAACTTTTTGATTGATAATATATTTTAAGTTAACAACGGTGATATATCTAGCACAACTATCAAACACTATGTACATGTTCTTTGCTGCGTTTTTCGCTAGATAATCATTTTTTTTTAGGTTTTTGCTTTTTGTTGTAAAACGGCTTGTCCAACAAATGGGAGCAAAATGGACTTTCTTTTATAGATATTGTTACCAATTCTCATTAATCTTGCAAATCATGCTGATCAGCTGTTCATCAATGTAGCATTATATGGATAGAATACTATCACTGAAAAGATTTTTGTGTTACAGGTGACGATATTATGGCCAATATTCGGACTCTTTTAGAAAGCGCTGTTAGCAAAAGACTGATGACGGAACGTCGTATTGGATGCCTGCTATCTGGTTTGTATATCCTCAAAATACAGCATACTCATGACATCGTCTTCACCGTTATGTCCAATGACTTGTTCTCTAAACGAACGGGATTCTATAAGTATATACTGGTTTGGTTCGATTTATTTGTTTTGACGTCCTTATAACAAGTAAGGTAATTCAAGGACGTGCCCGGAGAGACCATTCCAGTTCTACAGGGGGCCACATCTGTCGCCTTTTACGCCATGTATCGGACTTATTCTTTCCCCAAACCTGCAGCGAAGAAAATAGAGAACCGATTATCGCCACAAGTCTAGAACAAAGAAGTTTTGAATGACAGTGCGCACCCAATTTGTCATGTAAATATATATTATCATGACACTAAAGGGCTATTACTAGGAAAAATTACAGTTGACAGGTGTTTCAAATACATGTTATTATTAACTGATTGGTCATGAGTTGTTTTAATTGTTTACTTGCTATCCTTTGTTTCTGTGTATACAAATTATAGGTTATATCTGCTACATTTTTGTATACATCGCGGATATATCAAGTTGTTACCACGAATCCATACACGGATGTATATCCACGAACGTTTCTGTCTTAAACAGGAATATTAGTTGGAATACAGTATACTAATAATAGTATTAAATTAATTACGGATTGAAGTAGAAATTTGTTTATTTTCCCTTAATTCTATCGAAATCAAATAAATTGTATAATTATGTAATATTATATTCACTTATCTTCAGGTGGTTTGGACTCCAGCTTGATCACTGCGTTGTTAGTAAAATTGGCAAGAGAACGTGATCTCGCTTACCCGATACAGACCTTCTCTATCGGCATGTACGGCAGCCCCGACCTAGCTGCTGCTAAGGTGGTAAGTATTACGTGTTAGTTCAAAGATCATTAAAAATATTAAAAACAAAATCATTTATCGATAGATAAATTGTTTCTCGGTTCATTGACTATTGAGTCATCTAACGCCAAACAACACAAAAAACGGACGTTCACTAAAAGGAAAAGTTCAAACGTAAACTGAAAGGTTAAATGTTTCAAAGATGCGAATCAAATTAATAGCAAACAATATGACTGTAAAACAAGATCTGCTATCTTTTTTACGGATTAATTGAATGTTAATATTTTTTTCGTTGTTGTTATCACATTGGCATATAATTACCACGACAGTGCCTCTTTGTTATCTAGTTTCCCGTTCGGGCCGATTTCATTCGTAATTCCCGTACATATACATTGACATGCATGGAAAAAAATACTAATAAGTCTGCAACAGACCATATACGTGAAACGTGCTATTGACTATCGTCTGTTGACGCAAATATGTCCCTGCAGGTAGGGCGTAGGAATTGTACCTGCTGCCCCCAATGATCGTAAGAGGCGACTAAATTTGGGATTTTATCTTTTCTCTTCTTTCTAAACAACTTACTTCTTCCTACTCCATTGACAATGCCTCACTTTTGGCATTTAGTTGAACGTTCGCCCCTGTGAGGAAGGCTTTGGGTTCTGTCCCCTGACCGAGACATACCCGAGTCTGTAAAAATGGTAGTTTCTACTCCGCTCAGCAATTTAGCAGTGGAACGACTGGTTCGCCCGTTGTCAGTATAATGTGACCGGTTGGGGTGTCCTGCTGGGTGTTTTCGGCAGTATGTTTCAGTGAGGTAGCACTATAAAGTCGGCATCAGTTCCGAGCTATCACAAGGAGACAAACACGAACATATCGCAGCCTCCCAAAATACAGGCATATACACTACACGCATGCATCTTGCACAGGGGAGGCCGTCCGCAAATGACCATAGCTGTTGATAGGACGTTAAACAATTTACGATACACATGCAATAGATAAAGCAAGGATTCGCAATATCGAATTAAACAGATAAGCATATTTATGAATTAGCGCATCCACACAACATGCCATATATAGAATATCTGTTATAATTTTTCCTTCATATTAGATTTAAGATACAACTTTTGGATTTTTCATGTTTGCGAGCCTTTGGCGAGCAAATATGAAAAATCCAAAACGAGAATCATAAATCTGATATGAAGGGAAATGAATGACATATTCATAACACGGTATAAAAAACAAAATACTGGAAATGAATTTGTGCACTCACAATCTAGCTTAATATCGTAAGCGCGAAAAGCGTTTGATAGATTGTTTTTTATTTATTTGATTATGATGTTTAAAAATATTTTTAAACATCAGATATACCAAACTTACATGCAACGTTGCACGTTTTATTCCGGCATGATTTTTTTTTGTTAAGACATAGTTCTTGCAGTGTCGTTATGCATGTGTTACTCAGGAACACTACTTTTTTCGGGAGAAGGGTTTCCGGAGTTACACGTTTCCTCTTTATTAATTATACAGGTGGCCAAACACTTGGGAACGGAGCATCATGAGATTGTGTTTACACCCGAGGAGGCGATCTCAACCATTGAAGACGTCATTTACTACTTAGAGAGCTATGACGCACTGACTATTCGAGGAGCCGTTGGTAGGTTATAATAAAAAAAATCAAGAAAATATTGTTTATCAATTAAAATAAACATTAAACAAAAGAAAATATTCAAGACACGTCAACTTGAAATATAAAAGGGGCTATGGTATGTTATTGAGTATGTAAGAGATTTGAAATGTGTTATATTGTTATAAAATGTTAGCCTTTTGGCTGAAACTTCAATGTAATCAGTCTAACAATGATTTCGTATCGTTTTTTCATAACTGTTAATGCTGAAAAGAGCATATGCCTGTTATGGGAATCCAATAAGACTTTTGTAACGGTTTAAGTTTCTCTCTCTATCCTGTTGTTGCTTTTTCCTGGCTTCCAGCGTCACATTGGCGTTGATATTCTACATTGTTTAAGTAACAAATCACCCAACAAGAACTGCGATTTCGATCAATTTATTATACAGCACAGACATGAATAAATGGCACATTACATGGTCATATATAAGTGGAATGCGACTTATTATTTGGGCACTCGATAATATCTCGCGCCGGTGTAAAGGCGTAAAGCAGTCGGTTTACATATACATATTCTGACATTCAGTGCTGTGACGATGGCAAACCTGCAATAGTCAATTTTAGCATTGACAGGAAATCATTGGGAAAAGGTGATGAAATGTGCCTACAATTTCGCTGGTTGTATTATTTCGCAGAAAAAATGTTACCGCCAAATTTAGAACCTTGCAAGAAACAAAAACGCGTCCTCTATGTATTAATATCTTGAGTCATTTAAAAACTTGCTTCCACGTGTGTAATGTGATAATATTTCTGTGTATGTCTGATGGAAGCGGTAGATAAAATTAACGCAGGGCTTCGAAAATACATAATCACTAAAATATCAAAGCCGATAATAAAGAACGGAAATTGAAAAATAATTACCAAAAAGAAAATCTATCAAACCGATAAAAAAAGCAGTTTGTTTATTCAGGTAAGTATAGCTTTAATGTATGTCCGTCTTTTTGCATACAAAGGCATGTACCTGATGTGCAATACGTGAAAGAAAATACGGATACGACGGTTATGTTGTCTGGGGAGGGATCAGACGAAATCACTCAAGGATACAGCTACTTTCACAAAGCGCCCTCTGCTGAAGACGGTGACAAGGAAAGTAGACGACTTTGCAAAGATATCAGTTTGTTTGACGTTCGAAGAGTGGACAGAAATTCAGCAGCTTTTGGGTAAGCAAAATATTCTCAATGGTTGTTTACGTTATATAATTTGATGATTTATTTTATGTATTAAAAACTGAAAAAAATATATGTCGATTCATGTGGTGTGGCTACGACCTATTAACATTAAAAAACCGTGCCACCATATGTTTGATGTATGCGTGCTTATTTATCTGTGTGCTGGAGGCAGAGTATGTTGATGTATTTGCCTCCGTGTAATAGCGCAGATCTGATGCCGTCTTTAGATTGCCATTTTACTGAAATGCCATGTCGAAGGCACCAATCACAACATTCTAACCGGTTGGCTTATACTGATAATGGTTGAATCAGTTGTTGCCATTATCCTAAATGCTTAATGTTAAGCAGGGCGTTACAAGTATCGTTTTTAAGGACCTCGGTGTGTCATAGTCAATCAACATGATACGGGGACATAGCCACTATTGCTTCCTCACCTGGGCAAATGTTCAACATTAAAGCCAAAAGTGAGGTATTGCCAAGCAATGCGCTAGGAAATAAAAGGTAGATAAAATTAGAAAAAAATGAAAAGATCCTAGATATTTAAATGGTTGCAGCAGATATATTTTCTCGCGTTTGTGTCCCCAAAAAATCACAAAAGCAAATCCCAATGCAAGGGGCTCGAACATTAGTAGCCTCTTACAATACATTTTTTTAGTGGTGCAGATGTGTGTAGCCTAAAGGACTTGACAGAGGAACTAGAAAAATAACATCAATTAACAATGCATAAATTATCATCGTTGGTGACCCTGACTATCCAGCGTGGGACTCGAACAACATTTTCAAACCCCATACAAACCACACTTAACCAAACAACCCATGGGTAACTCCTGAAATTGAACACATACTAAGGAAATGAGGGCACTACATAAAAAATTAGAAAGATCTGTGAACTCAAAACTTTACAGACAAATGCAAAAACTTATTCAAAATGTAAATCTTGCTGACAATTTGTTGATGGCATTCAAGCTCCATAAGCAAACAACACAAACTACAGTGCTTCCAAAAGGTTTTGGCTTATATACTGAAAGGATAAAGAAACACAGAGTAACATTTGAAATGATTTAATGTTATGTATTTGAATGCTACATACACTATTTTAATATAAGTATTAAAACTATCTTTGATAAACGAATTACAAAATTTCATGAGCAATTGTGGCACGCTCACCAATATCGCAAAGTGAAATCGATTGACTAGTCAGTATCTCATATGACTCCCCCGCGCATCTGTCACCGCCCACACATATCTCTCTCTCAAGAACCCAAGCGTCGGCGAAACGTTCCCAATGACGATGGTATAAACGACGTCGACAGTACTCGCAGAACCAACCTCGCGCAATCGGTTCCTTACATTTTGGGGTGAATGTGGCGATTAATTTTGCATAACGTATTAATAGCGGTTTCAATGGCAGGAAAGTGGTGGGCAAGACGAATAGCCTTGTCTTGACGTCGTTACGCCCGGACGTGCCGATCGAAGGTCGATCAGCACTCCTTTTGGTGTCTCTCGGACGAGTGCTGATTCAAAATTTATAAATTCTTAGGAAAATGTAAAATTCCCCCTACACAGCTTTTCGCTGTAAAGAATTCGCTTATAACTTCAAAAGGGATACTCAAAATTCTGAAAAGCTTGAACTCTAGTAAAGCTGCTGGTCCTGCTGAGCTGAAGCCCAATATCCTCCTCCTTCAGCATCCAACACCTAACATTGCTCCTATCCTCTATGGTCTTCAACCATTCCCATGTCACCGCCCACACATAGAGGTCATAGAGGATCTATGACACGGCTTCTGTAGGTTTGTGTCATGGGAAACTCAACTGATAGAATTTATGGATGATGTCACTTCTAATGTAGACTAGAAAAGTTCTGTAAGACAAACATGTCCCCGTCGCCATGTGAAATAAGTGAAAATCCGTCAAAGAAGTGTTTACATTGAATCGGGACGTGGCGGACATGTGTAACACTATACCTAGCGCTTCTTAGGAGACAGCAGGAGAGACATGTGGCTAATCTTCCTCTTCAAAATAAAACATAACACAATCAACACCAGAAAAAAGCCTCATTGTCCCTTCAATCCGCCTTACAATGCTTGCACACCGGCATACATATCATACTCTTAGGGGATAGTACGTTGTTTTGAGTGACCTATCGGTCTCGAGTTCAAACCCAAATTTTATGTTCTGATCGCCGGTACAGACATGAACAACAACGTACTATCCCCATATTAACACACCTTAACAAATATAC
This sequence comes from Mizuhopecten yessoensis, assembly GCF_002113885.1. Taxonomy (NCBI): domain Eukaryota; kingdom Metazoa; phylum Mollusca; class Bivalvia; order Pectinida; family Pectinidae; genus Mizuhopecten; species Mizuhopecten yessoensis. The sequence continues at coordinate 331,650 of NW_018408788.1, read as the reverse complement.
TACGCCAATATGTTTAGAAACATTGTATTTCCTTGTTCAAAAGTACGTAGTAAAATACTTTGTGACCTGAACTGGCGACGTGTCATTCTGCAGCGGACTGACCAATCGGAAAGAAGCTTTCAAAAGTCGGTCATTTGGCCCCGCCCATACTGGCAAACCAAGTTCTTACACTTCCATGTCAGTATGCATACCAGTCTGTGCTTATCAACAAAATCGGTGATTATTTGTATAGATTTGTGAAGAGTTTTATGTAAATGCATACGACACATGTGAAATGTTTTATTTGATTTCGGATCTAAATAGATTGAACGAACGTTTCAGTAATAAATGCAGGTAAGAACAAGGAATGTGTACTTTTTACTTTTTAATTCATTCAACAAATACATTTCATCGGTCGTTTCTGTTCTGTTGCCTACTAGCCTTATCAGCGGTATTTCGCTAAGAGGCGATCTTGACGCCATATTGTTTTGGTTAAAAACGGGGCGTGGCTTAAGTGCGATGGGAGGAGCTTAACACGAATGATCATGATTCTATCGCAGATTAGAACATGGGCCGTATCCAATCAAAACACGCGTTGCAAACGAATCGTGTTAGAATCACATGTGGAACACAGGCACGTATACACTCTTTCTTTCCGAAACAAATTCTGACTGGAATTCTTTGCCATCAGACATTACATAAATTCCTTTAACTACAGCCTTCAAATCATCAAACCATCTCTTTATAAAATATATTTTCATCCTACTCTTTTATCTCTCCTTTCTATCATAAGCACCATCCGAGTCTCACTTTGACATGATCTTCAGCTTGATGAGGGTGGTCAATATTTTTAAGACGTTGACAAACAAACTATCCAGAAACAAACAAACATTAATTGTATAGGCAATGCTTCTTATAAATGTTTGTCAGTATGTATTGTGTGCCTATGGTAGGCTTGTTTAGCGAAGGCGAAATAAATGGAAAGTGTAAGTGTTGCTTCTTACCATATATATTAAAAACTGGAAATACCTTTTCCTGACATAACATACCCTTCTCGTTCCAGACTAGAGATAAGAGTGCCCTTCCTTGACCACCAATTCAGCAGTTATTACCTCTCATTAGACCCAGATTTGAAGGCGCCAAAGAACGGTATAGAAAAGCAACTACTTCGGTCAGCATTTAACGACACAGGGTTACTACCAGCCGATATCCTCTGGCGGCCAAAGGAGGCTTTCGCTGACGGTATTGCTTCCCCATCGAAGTCTTGGATTGAATTTATAAAAGATTTTGCCGCAGATCAAGTGAGTTTGGAATAATTGTGAATAAATGACATTTGGCACTACACCTTATTGCTTTTATACATATATATTGATGGTTTCCTGCTGTTTTTCACCAGTTCTTTATGAACAGTTACAATATTTGCTATTTTTAGTATGAAAGAAATTCGAAACATCCATCCATACCAACATTGGCGGTTACCAAGTAGTTAAGGCGTCTGACATGCTGCTACCAATAGCCCTCTACCACTGGGTCACAGGTTCGAGACCTACGTGGGGCAGTCGCAAGGTACTGGCCGTTGGTCGGTGTTTTTTCTCCGGGAACTCCGGCTTTCCTCCGCCACCAAAACCTGGCATGTCCTTAATGACCATAGCTGTTAATAGGACGTAAAGCACAAACAAACCGTACAAAAACAACAACATCGAAGGGAATTTTAAATAATTAGTGCCAGAATAACACAAGTTAGTCTTGATATAATTTGGGCAAATAATAGGAGTCTGTCTTAAAAATTAAGATAAACAACTACCACCTATCACGTTATTTATGCGGTTTGTATAATTTAATATAGGGTAATCGACGGATGTGTTCGTAATTATTGAAATGGAGACATTGTTAAATCTTAATATCCTTTTATTTTAAATGAAGTAAGCTTAAGACCAACCATTAAGAGATTTTCAAGTTGTTGGCAATTTGTAATGAACCCAAACATGAACACCACAAAAGCAATCGATACAATCATCAAAAAACAGCAGAAACATTTAATTTAGGGTAATGTCTAAATATGGAGTTTACCACATTGTTGTATCAGGCAACCTTTTAACAAATATTGTGTCGGTGGTAAATCGTTTGATTGTGGTTTAGCCATTTTTTGTAACGGCAAAGATCGTATAAAGACGAGTGCCTAGGGAGACACGCCGAACAAAACGAATAGGAGATTTCAGATTTTTTTATTTTTTTTAGTGTTGCCTTAATAGAAGACACTGAGGAAGACTCCCTATTCTGCAGCAGCTCCCATTAATCGCCCCGGATAACATGTTTTACCAAATCTGGAGGGGGAGACTACATCATTTATAGAAATAGCTAATATTTTTTTAATTTGTGCAGTTTGAGTTATTTATACTGGAATTAAAGTATTGTATATTTTCATCAGATGATCGACTCGGAATTGGAGCTATGTAGTCGGAATTATTCCCACAACCCTCCCGTCAGTATGGAGTCTCTGTACTACCGACGGATATTTGAGATACCCTACTCGTGGACGCCGAAGTGGTCTTCTGATCCATCTGCCCGAAAACCGAAATCCAACGTTACAAATAAATGACCTCTGATAATGCTTGAAATTAGCAAAAAAATAATCAGTGTATGTATACTGATATTTTATCTGCTTCCACTGTAAATGTTGCCTATGGTTAGAGCGCAGATACTTATCCACTAACAAATTTCAGTGTTACTTTAGTTTTACAATTAAAACTAGTGTAAGACACCTCATTACGACTTTTTTTACTAGAATCACGAATTGAAGAAAGGAATCATCAATGGTTCTGCAGGTAAATCGCCCAGGTAGGGCGTAATAATTTTACCTGCTGCCCCCATTGCATGATCGTAAGAGGCGACTAAATTTGAGGTCTTATCTTTTCTCTTCTTTCTAAACATCTTTCTTCTTCCTAATGTGTCCCTTGACAATGCCTCATTTTTGGCCTTTAGTTGAGCGTTAGCCCCATGTGATGAAGGCTTTCGGTTCTGTCCCCTGGCCGAGACATACCAGAGTCTGTAAAATGGTAGTTTCTACTCCTTCTTAGCGCTCATCAATTTAGGAGTGGGACGACTGGTTTGCCCGTTGTCAGTGTAATGTGACCGGATTGGATGTCCTTCTGGGTGTCTTCGGCAGTATGCTTTAGTGGGGTAGCACTATAAAGTCGGCATCAGTTCTGCGCTATCACAAGGAGACAAACACGAACATATCGCAATCTCCCAAAACACACACGCATGCATCTTGCACACGGTGGAGGCCGTCCGCAAATGACCATAGCTGTTGATAGGACGTTAAACAATATTAAACCAAACCTCTGCAGGTAAGATAAATGGTTCTCCCTATACATTCTGTATAAAGCGTTAAAATATGAAATGCTTGTTGTAATGTACGCCATTACAAAAGACCTAAACACGACGTACACCAGCAATCACATAGGATGCTAATATAAGTTGCAGTGGTGTACACGGTACCAGTAGACACCTACCAACCAAAGGAACTGGGGCGTTATTGGTCATTGTTGGCCTTAGAGAAAACTTAAAAATACAACTTATTTTTTTTTACCAATACCTGTTAACAATATCATATTAATTAATTGGGCTATCGTCATTGGTGCAGAATTTTTCCTAATTTGCATGCGTTGATGCCCTATCATATCAACAAAATTGTGTTGCTAGTCAGAAATAACCAAAATATGGTGTTAATCTTGTCAAATATGTATTTGTTTATTGCATGTAGAGGCTTTCAAAACTTAAAAAGTGTTAGTTTATTTCCCTCAAAACGACAAATTGCAACCAAATTGCGCACAACAGACGATTTTCCCACATTTAATAATGAAAAATACGGGTCTATGTCTCTCTTTGTAATGCCCTACCTCCTAAACCAGTTGTCAAATGAATTTTCATATTTGCGTATTTCATTTATTCCAGATTACGAATATAACAAATTATTCTTATCCCCGATGTAGCCGGAAATTGCTTTTAACGCCCCTGTTCCTTTGGACAAAATCCATCAATTTCAACCAAGCAGGGACAAGTCTTTTGCGAGCATTTTGTTCAATCAGAAAAAACAACCCAGACGCAGTTCGATACCAATATACAAATACACACATCTTTAAGCGATATCAATCAATATGTCAATTTCGACTGATCAGAATCGTGTTTAACGGCCAAGTTAGACGACACTACCTTCCATTCATGAACACTCATGTAAAGGTTCATTTCATACTGCCAAATAGTTTTCAAGAAAAGTGGCCGAAACCCTGAAGAAAGTGGAAGAAATAAAGTAATAGTAACAAGTTTTAATTGTAACAGGAACCGCTACCGTTATATATTTTCCACAAACTGCCCCTGTAATCACAACAATACACTCAAAAGAACTTCATAATACATTTACAAATAAGTTGGGACAAAATCTGAAAAAAGAGACGGGCCGTCACCTTGGCGTACACCCGAATATATGACACTTCCTTGACAGAAAACCTCACCATTGAAGTATCCCCTTGTTGGAGTCTGGGGCGGGTAGGGATCATAACTTTTATTTCTTTCAATTATGGTATCCCAAATAGAAAAACAAATAGTATACATACACATCATCTGCTTTAGAAGACTTGGGTACTTCTGTCCAATTCACCATCTGAAAATTACCAAAGGTTCGTGAAAACTGAATTCCTTGTCATCGAAAACACTGAACTCGCCACAATTGGAACACCATCCATAAAATCGTCTTTGAATCGAATGCTACAGACAACAACGGAAATAAAAACCTGTTAAAGATGACAAAGTTCTTCGAAGTCCCTCTGAGGGTATCCCCTATTTTATCTCTAAATTCATCAAAGGGTGTCATCCGTTGCCGAGCATTGCAAGGAAAAAACAGGGCGATATTCTCAAGTATTTCGAAGAACACAACCAAAATATCACCATGCCCGTTATATCAAAATCAAAACAAACGTCCGTCTTGTTACAAAGGTACCTGTTTATATAACGAATCCCTTTCATTGCTTTCGTTGTCAACGCTTTGGCCACCACGAGCACACAAACACCTGCAGTTCGGAGATCGAGGAAATACGTCTGTTGTTACCAACTGCGTGTATCGTAGGAGGCGAACAATGTTGCAACACCCCCACCAACTCCCTGTACCGAAGAATTGGGAATTTGCTAAAGCGAACAAAATAAATATAATGCCTCCATTGCATCATTCGGGATAAATTCATAAATTTCTACCTAACTTTTAATTCCTAGCGCCCCTATACCTCAATTCGGCTTTAATATTGAACGTTCGCCAAGATAAGGAAGGCATTGGGTTCTTTTCTCAGACTGGGACATACCAAAGTCCTTCACAAGTCGTTATTCCCTGCTTAACGTTCATCATTAAGGATAATGACAACAACTAGTTAACCCGATGTCAGTACAACGTGACCGGGCGGAATGCTGTGCTGGGTGCCTTCGACATGGTATTTCAGTAAAGTAGCAATCTAAAGACGGCATCAAATCTGCGCAATTACACGGAGGCAATTTCACCAGTATACCCTGCCTCCAACACACTAACACACATGCACGCATGTACGCCACACATGGAGGCACGTCCTTAACTGACCTTAGCTGTTAATATGACGTTAATCTAATCAAAACTAGACCAAACCATCATAAAGACGATTTCAAACATGACGTAGTTTGTACGTATTGAGCAGCAAAAGTAAAAAAACAACAGCTTCAGAATAAAGGAAAGAAATCTTTATTATCAAAGTTGAAACAACCAAACCAATTGATAACCAGCACTGTAGTACTGACCGAACAAAAGGTTTTGATGAGGCAATCCAGTCCTTTAAAAAATTCAGCACTTTAGAGGATATAGATGCTGAGCCTCAAAGATTGCAATAAAACTCACGAAGCCACCATGGACATATCTATCAATCAATCTAACCAAATGTGCACGGTAGCTCCCATTTATATATTTAATTATTAATGATGAACACAATCAATCAGTTGATCTGCACAGGTCTTTGGTCCAATTTGGATGATATTTTTTGGCTATCACAAGAATATAATAAATACAAATTTACGAAATTTACGAAAATTCAAAATGTTTTCTATCTGTACTTGTCTTGGCTGTTGGAGTTGCTAAACTAGTCGATAACCTAACTCCTCATGGAGCTATACAGCTTTACACAAATTTACAAACTATTGTTGTAAGTCTAACTCTCAACAGCATACTAACCATGTTGTATTTATCTCCTGAATTGCAACAACTGGTTCACCCGTTGTCAGTTTACTTTCGCCGATCGGGCTGGTGTGCTGGGTGCCTTTGGCATGGTATTTCAGTGAGATAGCACTATACGGTCGGAATCAGATCCACGCTATCACAAGGATGTAAGCACACCAACATACCATATCTCCGAGACACATGCAAGTTTGCACAACACACATGGAGGCACGTCCTTAAATGACCTTAGCTGTTAATAGGACGACGTCAAACAAAATAAATCCAATCTATATATCTCCAATATATATAATTATACATGTACATCTATATATCAACGAATACCGACCCTGATCTTCTTGCAGAGCTTCCTTCTCCCAAAACACACACGCATAGTTATAATGCCATCCAGCCATCTCAAAATACCAATATTATATGCTAACAAGGGTTTCCGCATCTTCAATCAAGGCACATTTAATCATTTATTTAAAGCTACTCATTTTACCATGTACATCTGTACATCCTCATCTGGGTTGATGGCGGCATCCAAGCCATCTTTTAAAGACAATATCTCCAGTAACCGTAGACCGCAGTTTTGCTATTTCTGCTTTAAGTCTCTCCTCTATCCCTCTTAAGGCTTTTAAAAGGTATGGGATACGATTAGAAGGATCAGTAGTAAAATAACATTTAAAACATCTCAAACCGAAAGGTGAATCAGTTACAACAAAGTTTGATATTGCAAATGCTTTAGGTTTCGGTTTTTAAATCAAATTCAACTGAATACCACTCTAAACATTTCAAAAATTGAAATGGTCTAAACAAAGAAACACATTAAGAATTCTCATGGAACAGCCATTTAACATGATAACAAACCAAACCGGACTGGATTATATAAATTATCAATTACTAACACAGGAATCTGAATTATCACTCAACTACCGCTCAACAGCACACATAAGCTGTGTTTTTAAAACTCTCTAGGGAATGATCAAATAAAGGCTGATATGGTTTTTTGAATCAAATGGCTTAATACAAACACTTCAGAGTGGTTTTAGATCCACAAAAGGTACACTCGACCCTTTGGTAAGACCTGAAGCCTTTGGTTCCGTTGCTGTCCTCTTTGATCTAAGTCCCTGCAAGTCGGGGAACGACATGTTTTTGAATTTTGGAACCCTTTGCAACATTTGTTAATTGCTTTTGTTCCCTCTCCTTGGGAAGCGACCAAAATAATTCTGCTGCACCAACTGCAATATTTAGGGTCTTCATTAGCGTATCACAAGGAAGCATTCTTTCAGTAATGCTTTTTTAATTCAAAGATCAGTAGAAGGTTCCATATACGTGGATGCCATTCTTATATGCTAACGGTCAAAACATCTGAATACCATCAAATCACTTAAACTGTTTTCTTTGAATAAATCAGATATGTACGGAAGAGCATTAGGGCCATGTAGAAAAAACATTTAATTTCGTATTTTTGTGTTAATAGCTCGAAATTTCAAGATCATAACCCGAACATTCGACTTACTAACTCGAAATTTCAAGATAATAACTCGAAATTACGACTTAATAACTCGAAATTTCAAGATAATAACTCAAAATTTCGACTTACTAACTCGAAATTTCAAGATAATTTCGACTAACTAACACGAAATTTCAAGATAATAACTCGAAAAAGCTAATTTTGGTTCATTTGGCCAATGCATGATGGAGCAACACAAAGATGCACTGATTCGAGCATATTTTCATTTAGGATTAAGCAACAAGGAGATTTTGCTATGTTTAGCAACACAGCATACGATAATAATAAGCTCCCGAACCCTTAAAAGAATCACCAAAAAGTGTCATCTTTACAGAAGAAAAAGTGATCGCTGTCTTGCGGAATAACGTGGGAATGTGAAGGTTCTGGCCGTCTTCACGTCTAAACGCTGGATGCATTTAAAATGTGTTTAGAACGGTATTACAGGACAGTGCGTTTACTACAGGGTTTAATAGACCCGGATGGTTTAAAACAAAGAATAAAACGGGCTTTAGTAAGACGGCAGTATCGTTGTTCAGGACCAAACGCATTATGGCATATCGATGGATAACTGAAACCTTATGGTAATGTATTCACGGCTGTATTGACGGATTTTCCAGGCAAGTGATATGGATGGAAGCATGGAATACAAATAACAACCCAAAGGTCATTGCTAGTTATTTTATCAGATCAGTTCAAAATAAATGGATGTCCTGAGAGATTAAGAGCAGATGTTGGAACTGAGAACGGTTACGTCCAACAAATGCTGCCATTTTTACGTGATGAACATGTCGATCGCTTTGCTGGAGTGCGCAGTTTTATGTACGGACGGAGTACAGAAAACCAAAAGATAGAACGTTTTTGGGGTATATTACGCAAGGAGGTAGCAGGAGTTTGGAAGGATTTGTTCAAATAGCTTTAGAACGATAACTACTTCGTTGGAGATTTATTAGACATTCAATTCTGTTCTATGGATTTAATACAGGTGAGAAACAAGTAGGATATCAACAATAAAATATCAACATGTTACATTTATCGCTTATTATTAAACCTCTACTTGTTTTACACTATACAAAAGTAACCACATAAATAAGCTATTTCCCCTCTAACTGCATGCCAGGGAAATAGTTCGTCTGGAGGGGGGTGGGGGTGCGATAGTTTTGAAACTTTTTCCCTCGGAAAAAATGTGGGAAATTGAGTGACGTCGTGGGCGGGGCTTGACCGAATATTGACCAATCAGCGCAATCGAATTACGTCGGCAATTTCCGGCCAGCGGAGCCGGTACTTTCTGGACCGACCTTCACCTCGCACTGTTGTTGACAGACGACAACAGAAATGGCGACCCCAAGGTTTTCTGTGTTTTTTCTGATGTTGATTCTCAAGAAAATTTTAGTTTTGTTAATAAAGTGTCCCAACTGTTGAAAATTTGTTGTCTAATAATATTTAGAATATTGTAAGGAAGTGTATGTATCGGTATAATAAAACAGTTGAAGTATGGGTATTTCGGGATATAGCAAGTTTATGATCCCCCGAGACCAGGACTATTTCCCGAGGCGAACCTCATACCCATACTTTATCTGTTAACTACTAAGTCACATTACTGTATTTTTGTACTTTGCTCAGTCCCAATATTACTGCACGTATTTCATACAAATTGTTTGTTTGAATAATACTAGTTGTGACATAGCTGGTTAATCTTAATATAGTGATACAGCCCGTTATCAGGCCATCCAATTCTGTTTAAGGTTCTGTATTTCATACTACACAGATGGACGAAAGCAAACAAGAGTTGGTTTCGAACATTTGGCGCCATTTTGCGCTATGGTAACATGACGTCATTATTCCTTACCTGATGACATTGTGTCTGTCATTACTGTTCAGATAAAGTTTAAGGGAAGAAATTGAACATTAAATCACATAACAGCATTTTAAATGCATATCTATTACATTGTAGGCTGATATAGATTCTACAATTACTGTGTGGAGCTGTCACCGAATTCGATCGTCAAAGATGACAGCACTACCATGTGGATGTCCAGCCTTGATGTATTCAATCCCAGAATTGTATGGAGTTGAAGACTGTTTAAAAGCAGTTGTACATGACAAATTAGATCTCTGCGAGTCAGAATGTTTAATGAAAGATAATATACCTTGTGACAAAGATATTTTTGACCTTTGCCAACTACTTGTGAATGAGAATGAGTGGACCATTCCTGCCGATCCCTATGAAATGTGTAATTTATACATAAAATTACGAAATGAGATCAGGAATATGATTTAGATAAGCAATTTTTGTTTTGCCTTTTGAATAAATACATATGTATCATAAAAATAAACGGTAGCTGAAAGTGATGCTTTGGAATTATTCTTTTTCATTGCAAACCCTTGCTTCTACACAGCGACTGACCTGTCCTCCTCCTACATATACTATTAGGCAAAACTATCTATATTCCACTATATAGACATTCCAGTATGTTAACAATCTTTGTCACTGAATGAAACTAAACTAGTTGCTTGGGCAATAATAACATAATGGGGGAAAACATTGTCATTTTCGCATATACTTCTATAACGTTTAATACACTACATAATATATTTATGAATCACGGTATTGACACTGTCAGAAACACTGTTACAGACTGTTTTGATTAGAAAATGCACAAGAGAGTTTCAGAACAGAACGATGTCACACTTCATATAATGCGGCAGTACACATCTACACTTAAGTCCGGATGATCCAGCCTTCAATTTGGATTAGTTTGGTTTAGTTTATTTATGTCTTACGTTCTAGTAACAGCTAAAGGTTATTTAAGGACGTGTCGGGTTACGGCGGTGGAGGAAAGCCGGATTACACGAAGAAAAACCACCAACCTGCGAACAGTATCTGGCGACTGCCCCTCGTAGGTCTCGAAGCCCCAAGTGTTTGAGGGCTGATGATCATAGACCGACGGTTAGACGCCTTTACCACTCGGCCCATGCGGCCCCACTTCAATGTATCATACATTAAACAGCTAATTTAGAATCAAGTAAAGACTAACAAAACAAGAAAAAAGTGCTTAATATTATCCAGAATTTACTTATTTTCCCTGATTCCGTTTTTTTTTTTAATAAGTAATATTAGTAATATTCTCGCGTTTCGAAATGAAAGGGGGGGATTATTTGTCATGTCGTTACGTAAAAGTCAGGGGTGGACTTACGGGTGGACCCAGTCAGATCTTGTCAGCCAATAAGAGTGTTGTGACGTGCATTGTCGTGGGGGTGCGATGGCACGCTGGTAGGTTCGCCATTTTGCTATCGCGTCGGTCGCTCTTTTTTTTATGCAAAAGGTTCTAAGAAGTTTTGATTTTTCGATTAGGTTTAGATCAGATTTGTAAGCGTTTCCGTATGACAGTGGAGAAGCAGTATAATTTTATGCAGAATCCCAAAATTTGTGAAGCCTAACCATTAGGTCTTGTGCACCTACTGTTCTCCAGGAATGGTTTTCAGGTTGGGTGGCTCGCTTGGTTTCTTTTCAGAGAACTGTTTAGATAACTGCTATACGAATAGGATCTGTTAAGTTATGAGAAGGAGAAGGAGGAAAACGGATGTGAGTATATTGAGTTAAGGGTGTATGGTTGATTGTACATGTAATATGCTAATGTGCTACACTCATTAAACCATGTCTACTGCACGCGACAGGCTAGTCAGGCAAACGTACAGATGTGTTTGTTGTTTTCTGACGTAGAATAGAGTAGACGTGAAGTTCGAAGTCCCCCATTCGTCATATTCTCAACCTCACGATCGTAGGAGACAAGACAGGATATATATTCTCCATCAACCACTACAGGATCTATCGCTCCTGACTCATTGGATATGTTTGCAAGTGGGTGTGGGTAACACCATGGCCCCGGTTACCATAGGGTTGTTTAAAGTTAACCATTGGTTAGTGATGCATTCATTATTTTGCAATTAAACACCAAAGGCTTTCAAAGAAAAGACAAAAATTCTCAAAATCTAATCAATCTGACAAATTTATAGCAGTGAATTGATATTTTTGTATTCGAATTGTAATTCATTTAACAAGACGCAGCTTACGTCATATATCTGGGACTTGCAACCAGTGTTCCTAAGGAGACGTGCATAGTCAATTCGACTAATAGAACATGTTTATATAAGCACGTGCAAATCTACTGTCCAATACTCATCAACCAAAGGAAAATGTCAATGACCTGCCGACGTTGTAGTTTATAATTTATTGGATTTCAAAAGCACTTGATATAGCAAAGGAGTCCATCAAGTCTGGAAATGACGTATACTTTTTGAAGAATCTATAAATTTCTCTTCCGTGGACTTTCTGAATAGCTCCTTCGAAACGATTGCATTTTATGCTTTTTAACAGTAGTTAATATGGAAACGTTTCTAGAACGTTAGGTTCGGTAGCATAAAACAACCTCCATCTGATCTTTTTTGGCTGCTTACTCAAAATCTCCCGCGTTATAGTCAGCTAAACACCGGAATGTAGACTACAGTGTATCGATAATCATCAGGATGTTAAGTGTTTCACAAAGCTGCATCCGATATCTGCCCGGGCACATAAAAACCAGAGCCAATGTCATAATATGAAATTTTGTCATTTGTGTGGTGTTTTTGAATATTATTTGTGCAAACCCCTAAGTGACGCGAAGCGCCGAAGGATTTGATCTGTAAACACTTTGCCGACTTCCGGTGCTTTCCCATTCCAAACCACAAGCCAGAAATACTCGTTAGGGAATAAAGAGAACATGGAGTCCCGCGATACAAAAAGCTGTTAAAAAGAGCAAGTCTAAGACGAAGAAAACCGTTGAACCCAAATAATATATTACGCATCACCAGGAAGTCTGCAAAACGCAATCTCCAGAGAATACAACATCGAGAGAGCTGACAGAAACGACAACTGCTAGCCGAAGGGATGGTGTCCTCGCGTGTTGACCAAAAACATTCTACAAACTAATCAGCATGCACAGATCTACCTTTGCTAGGTCTACAATAGAGTTCTGGTGGAAAGACCTTAGACTGTTGAAAGCAACACTTCAGCATACTCGCAAACCCAAAGGATGACGTACACTTTGACAAGGATCACACATCCCTTGTAAACAGCAATGCTGACCTTATTACTGAAAGATGTACCAACATCGTCCAATTCAACAGGAAACATAAAAGGAGGTCCAGAGAGCGATTCGCAAACTCAGCGATAACAAGACCGCAGACTCTTGAGGGCTCACAAGCGAGCACATCATCAAACACGCAAATGGAACACTTACGCCTTTCCTAACAGATATCATCAACGCAATATTTTCCAGGAAAAACTCCCAAGCCTTTTAAAATAAGGCTTGGTTACACCACTATATATAGGGAGACCCCCACGACCCGTCTAATTATTGAGGGATTACGTTAATCTCCACGATCTTAAAGCTGCTAGAGCATATTCTAAATGAACGCCACAACAGGACTTTAGATCCAACCCAGTCAAGACTACAGACGGGATTTACCAACATCTTATCCTCGCTACCCTGGACGCCCGGAAAGCGACTGATATTGTTGACCATAACATCCTACTACAGAACCTATTCTACGATGGAATACAGGGAGACGACTGGAACATGCTTAAAGACCTGTATACAGATGCAACTTCACCTGTCATGTATCTGAACAATTCGAACTCGGGCAAGACGTCCGCCAAGGTGGAGTCCTGTCAACGACCCATTATAAAAGGTTCAACAACCAACTTCTCTTACAGCTTCAGGAAAAAACGTTTGATTAAGAACATTTGAACTCAGATTGGATACATCAGACTCCCACATACAACCTGTGCATACATGTATGACCTTGCTCTGCTCTCGTATGACCATCTAGACAAGCAAATGATGATAAAAAGATAAAAAAGACAGGGGAGTTAATTTCGTCAACTCTATGTATGGAGAAGAGACCCCGGCGTGTGATACTCTTACTCACATGGGCATCAATAGAAATACGAACAAGAGGGCCTGTATCGCTCACCTGAATATGTTTAAACTAACTGGTATGAAGTAAAGATATAGCACTCCATGGTAGGTGCTGTAAGTACATATGAAAAGCACCCACTGCTTATACAAAATTGAGTCCCCTTGGCCCAAGGATGCTCCAGACTAAATTAGGATAAACTCCCTTAATCCCTATGGTAGAAGATAGATTATAAAAGTTTTACCTCTATTTCCCCTATTGGGCCCCGCCCCTCAGGCCCCTAGCGAGCCAGACTCACGGTTTATACAAAATTGGTTCCCCTTCACCCAAGGATGCTTAATACCAAATATGGAACAAATCCTTACATTCCTACAGAAGAAGAAGGATTTTAAAGAATTTGCTATATTTCCTCTATTGGGCCCCGCCCCTCAGCCCCCAGGGGGGACAGACCCACCGTTTATGCAAAATTGAGTCCCCTTGGCCTAAGGATGCTCCAGACCAAATTTAGTCAAAATCTACTTGGCTGTTCAGGACTAGTAGCGACGGACGACGAACGCTGCGGTATGGCATAAGCTCACCATGGTCCTTAGGACCAGGTGAGCTAAAAACCGGTCCGATGTTGATAATAGAATACAAAGCGGGATAAAGATTGCTTATGCTCTTATGGGCTTTCGATTCCATGGAAAGACGGGACCAACACAGGAAATAACAACACTCCATAATACTATATGGACTTGAAATCCTTACTATCAACAAGAAGCGAGTAAACAAGAAGCCTTTCAAACGAAAATGTTTCGTCAGATACAGCTGCTACCAGACAGAACTGCGATATCCGTATCACTAGCACTACTGGGTATACCACCCCTGATGGCAGTTATCCACAGGAATAAGCTGAACCTGTTCCATCATATTATTCTCAATAAAAAACATTGTTGAATACGAAATAGCGATCAGACAACTTGCAACAAAATCTATATATGCTGGATCCTGGTTCTCCAAAATCAGATTGATTTTATCCCATTACAACCTACCATGTACATACAGGACACACCCAAGAAAGCAAAATTTGACATCAGTATATCCGATTCCGTAACGATTGAGTGGCAGGAACACTTGACCTACCCTGCAAGCTATGCACCAAGTAGCCCGAGTTTCCTCTGGCCCGAATACCAGACTTAGACATGTCGACATATATAGATGTTGTGTGTGACATCTATATGTCAAAATGTCTAAGTCTGATATTCGGGCCAGAGGAAACTCGGGCTATGCACCAAGGGACCGGAGGACACACTCCATCTCATCACATTATGTTTTGTGTTTGAGGATATATCAGGAACTGTTTTGTAAAGAAACTCATGAACATTGAAAGTATTAACAATGTGCAGACCCTAATCGACGACTCACCTAGGGTGTGACTAATGGAATCCATCCCTGATGTGAGGTATGGATTAATCAAATATTTTACCTGTAACTGAGCGAGATCGGTTTATCTCAGTCGAGGGTTAAGATTCTTTGAAAAAAATCCCTACCGAGGCGTAAGCCGAGGTTTGGATGTTATAGAATCTTACCCCGAGACTGAAATAACCCGATCTCGCTCAGTTACAGGTAATTGATTTTTTTTCTCGCACCTTTAAGTTCGAAAAGAACTATTTAATTTTGCTAAAAAACTACAAGTTTCCCACCTTGGGCCTAAAATGATAATGACCTCTTCACTTCTAAAGCTACATTTGAATTTTTCCGCGTAAAAATGTAGTCCGTCGTTGCATAGATTACAACGTATTTCACTGTGTAGATTATATTTTATCTACAACATCAAATATCTAACAACATCAAAACTATACATATAACGACAAAACAGAACATTTATAATGCAAATTGTCAATTTCAAGCAGTTAACGCGCGGATGAATACATCGCAGTGTAAATATTCCGCGAAATGTCACGTTAAGGTACAAGACAGATTAGACGAGATAGAAAAATATTTTAGCATGGGGTATGACGTGGGATATCTGTCTGAGGTGCGAGAAAATGTAATTCAAACCCAAGCGATAAAATATTGAGTAGGAGACCCGTGGCTCTACACACCCTCGTTTTAACACTACTCAGTACATCGAGCAGGTCGCCGAAGTCGACACTGGCAAAATCTTTTAAAGCAGAGCGAATCACCAGGCTGTCTTTCTAGTTTGCACATTTCAGGAAAGAGTCGACTATATTTTGGCAAGGACGACCCAAAACCGCTTTGATGAACTGTGTTGAGAGCTGCACAGGAATGTATTTGAAGTGGACCCATCCGAATAAGTATATTCGTGCGCATGCTTTCCATTCGTGCTCTGTGAAGTCGTGTCTAAGGAAAGGTACCTTCTCGTCTAGCCCAGTTGTGCATCTTTCATAAAAATCGCCCCAAAATTCGCAGAGGCAATCCATTACCACACCATCTCCTGGTCCTTATTCCTTTCTCCTGTTTCTAGCGTGCGGACAGTCGTGATGACTTGTGGAACGCTTTATCCTCTAAGAATGCGTCCATGAGGTCAGCCATACAATTTACTCTTCGAACGTGAATGATGCGCTCTTCTATGGCTGTTTCAGGTCTTGACGCAGTTGTCAAGTTATCTTGATTTTGTCGAGTGCTGAAGGGTTCTGCACTGTATTCCTCAAGCAACACATATATGTCATGCTGAAGATTAACAGTTTCGTCCATATTACTTGGTCTGTCTGTTGGACCGAGCAACACCTCTGGATCCTGGTAGAAAAGCTGAAATATGTCCACAATGTTTAGTTGGTTACTTGATGCCGCTGACAAATTAGAACTATGAGTGCTATCAGTAGTGCTCGTGTGAAACTGGAAGCTGTCTTATTGGAGAGTCCTAATTGACAACTTGGTCGGTCCCTACCGCCGATGCATATCTGGCTCTTTTCGGAGATCTGATGTTAGGAAGAGAGTCATCACTTTCACTGTCTAATGATATGTCCGTTTTTTTCTTTAGGGCTAAGTAAAACCGCAACTTCTGCAACTTCGTGCTGTCAATGAATTCACCAACCGTGATGTCGTCTTCCAGGGTGACTTGTTTATAGTCCATTATGTCACATTCAAAATCATCGGGACTTCCATATCCGAACTGGCTATTGAGAAAAAAATATTTCGCAGCCTTCAATAGATGCTTATTGCTCCTGCCAGTGTAACAACTCCAGATATATGAACTGAAACAAGGATGCATGTGTATTGTGATGCAATAACTGTCTGTGATACAATAGTAAATACATGTCAATAACTGTCTGTGATACAAATTATAGTAAATACATGTCAACAACTGTCTGTGATACAATAGTCAATACAATACATCTAATTTATCTTGCATGTTTTTTTTATGAACAGGCATTGAATTTAACAGATTTGAGATATGAAATAGTTCAGGTGAGCTATTAAGGCGCTCAGCCTGTTTAGTTTTGTTATAAGTTCATGCTAAAGGATTCTTATATATTAATCTATATTAAATATATGACACCAATAGTGTGAACAGCTCCTCTGCCCACGTTTGTAATGCTTCAGTAGTGTCAGACATGCTTCACCAGAGACAACATGTTTATGTAAGCCTTTTATAATACCTTTGTCACAGTAAATACATTTACTTAATGAAGGTGAAATGGTACTATTAAGTTATAATATATAAAGGTCCAGCAACAGAGATCTGAGCGGCCTGTAGTAATTACTGTATCTGTCTGTCTGCTGTCTGTCCACACTCTTGTTTCTGGAAATTATATTGAAATCCAAAACATTAATTCATTAGAAGTTTGATATGGTAATACACAGTGATATTAAGATTTGCAGTAGGATTTTTAAAAGCTTTTAAGGTTAATGTCAAGGTAAATGTTTCTAAAAATAGACCATGAGGGTGAGTACAGTCAGGCACATCCCAGGGCCCTTGCTGACCAGTCAGTGTTCTAGATCTAGTTATTATTGCCACTTAATGAAGTAGATATTTTAAGTCCATTTCAACAGAAATTTTCCATATGCAATACGATTTATAAAAATTACAGTTGTTCAAAATTTGAAAACATAAATACAGTGCAGCTGCTTGATTGGTTGTTACCTCATTCATTGAAAGATACAAACTAGAAACTAAGTCGAAATTTCGAGTTAGTAGATATGAGACGATGACAACGGTTTAATAAAAAACGGTGTGCATGCATTGTTGTCATATACGGAAAAAACTGACGATCCAGTTCTCCTCCTTGATGGCCAACCCATTCCTCTAGTTGAACGATCTAAAACAGTCTTAAGGTAGTGTCTCATAGCGACTTGGGCGCTGAAAGGAAAGTACTACTAAGACTTCATATAAATTGCTTACGGATCCGTAAGAGAGTCGTATCTTAAAAAAATGGATACCGTATATCACCAGGGTCTAAGAATTGCTCTATCCTATTGCTTACATAATTGCTACATAATGCAAGAGAACATTGAATTCATATCAATTTTGTAAATTAGAAGTGTTGTATGCCTTTTTAAAATATAATCTTGAGGAATAACAAGGCTATACCGAAGAAAAGGTTGGCACTTTTGTGCTGTGTAATCTAAATGTTGTCTCATAATATATAATTTCATCGGCGAGCAAACTCAACCCATCTGAAGATAGAATTGCAAACATTGTGGTATACGACGACGTCACTATTCATCTGTAAAACAAAAATAATAACCCAATGAAAAGATTTGACACACAAAACAAGTTCTGGGCGGGTAAGTGTCTTTATCGCCGACACCTGTCATGTAAATCTAGGTCCAATTCAAGTAATTTTACGTCCTCATTGCAATAACCCATGCAGTGACAACAAAACCACAAGATCACGTATGAGCATAATCAAAATATCGACGTACCAATCGGACAAGGAAATAGCATATTTCCCTTTTAGATAAGCATTGCGACCATACACATTTAACCATAGCTTTCATTTCCTCAGCACTAACTGACAGCTTTTTATGACTGAGAAATCGGCTTGGGTTCAACAATGAACAATGCGATTTAATGTCTTTAAAATAAACAAAATAGTAATATCTGAAAAATAGCGCTATCAGGGGTTGTTTAAATTTCAACAATTCCACAAAAACATACCTAAAATTTCAACCCCTGACAAGTCATATTACAAACCCCAAATAGGAACTGATGTATATAATTTAAATATAATGAACTTGGACATTAGTTATTAAAATGGAGACCAACTGAACGCTGCAAAATGACATATTACAAGTTCATTTATATGTACCTAGGTCATGTGGAGCTTAATTTCTCTTTACTTTATTTTGAGTGGCATACTGGTCTCAAATGTAGATACATGTTACCATCCGAAACCACTAAAATCACGACAAAATTCCCGAGTGGTATATGTCAGTATTTTATAAACAAGAAAAAAAATGATAAGCAACTTAAATCATTAGTTGAACTTTAGGTGAGGTGCCTTTTCATAACAGTATGTCATGTTATAAATGCTCTAGCCATTGCATAAATTTTAAAACTGATTTTTTTTTGTAATGTTTAAAGCCTGTCTTCTTTATAACAACATTAATGTTACGAAAGGACGTTTTATATAAAGTTTATGTATTCGATACGGTCTCTCCACAGATAGTAAAAATGGAATTAAGCTCCGCATGACCTACGTATATAGCGTAGACTCCAGATATGTCATTTCGCAGCATACAGGTGGGCTCAGAAGAGGTTGACATGTCATTAGTTCGGTGAACTACTTTTTAACAACGTTAACCTTGCTAACCACCATTTTATTTGCTATTGTTCAAGTTCAGTTTATTCAAAATACATATATGAATTCTGATTTGTAATTTGGGTTTTTGCATATAACGTATCAGGGTGTTTAAAGTTTGGATGACAATAATGTCTTTTAGAGGGTTTGTTGAGCATGATGGACGGACGGTCGACGACACTGTCGAGCAATCTTACAGAGTCATGTTACATAGAACTGACAAATATCAGAAGTCGTAGTAAATGTACAATGGGGTCCACTCGCCTATACTACAAAACCAGTGACAGTGACCCGATGGTTAAGTGATCCTATAAATCCTCAAGTTAATGCTAAATCAAAACACCCAACGACCACTTAAGAGAAATAAATTCTTCACCACGAAGGCGTTCTATTTCACGACACTTAACTTCCCAACTAAGATCGTGTTAAAAGGAGGTGTTGAGCAAATATAAAATATAAAACTGCTTAATCCATGTATCAATTCTGTTACAGTCATCTACCTTTGACCTTGGAGCAAACGGATAAAACAAACATTTCCCATGAGAATACGAAACAGCGGTTTGTCCCTGAATGTGTCTCTGCCGAGGTAGACATTCTTGCTGGTCGTGTCCAGGAGGCAGAAAACGAACACTCCTTCCAAATGTCTGGCTGCGAAGTCAATCCTGCCGCGGGCGTACAGGTGTCTGATGGACTTTCCGTCACATTTAGTGGCGTAATGGAAATCAAACTCCTCCTGCAGCTATGAACGGAATATTTTAAGATATATAATGAACAGTGAATTCTTAAAGCTATTTAAATAACACACCTGCAAGTGGTTGTTCTAGACATTGTTTTAATCAACGCTAGCATTTTCCAATTACGATGATTAATGCATAAGCATTGGAAATAAGACTTAATGATTTTCTGTAAATTTTCAATTTAACTTACGTTTAAGTGATTGTAGTTATCTCCAAGGCGATGAAAGCTAAGGCAACAGGACGGGAATCGGTAAATACTTTTTGATCGATAAGCATTGGGTCCACAATAAGCTACTTTGTATGCCGCCTTGCATTTTGTGTAGCAAACACGGCCCATATATGCCACACATGTTTGCTTGAAAGTTAGCTTTAACAAGAATGGCACACCTAACTCATTAACTGTTGATCGGTTGATTTTGAGTTTGTGCACTGATATCACTCACACTTCGACCTGGATAGTAAGGGATGTTATGGCAGAAATAGCTAGTTATCATTTATTATTCACGATACGCATAATGTGTCTAATGTAGTTCGCAATGTTGGAGTGAAGAACAAAAAAGCGTGGTCGTTCTAGTGAGATTTTTTTTGTCTGATGTTTAGCACATAACGTATGAAGGACGTTGAACCGCAAACAAACATATGTTACAACGTATTCAAGGACGTTAGATTGATCAGATTGCAGAAATCATTAATATAACACAGATGGATACAAAAACTAAAATATCCAAATCTTAACCATAATATGTCGCGCTCAGAAAATGGCACAAAGGTTCTATCATAACTTATGTAATCATAATATTGTCTTTTATATAAATATTATATGTGATCCTGGCTAAGCGATTCAGCTTCTTCAGTGGAACTTTGGAATAGTGACAGACACAGGTTAGTCTCACTATGCTACTGAACAAGTGTTTTCATAAATACTTGTTATAGTATGTGTAGTACATGTTTTTTTTTATATATGTAAAGACATAGATAGTTTAATGATGGTTTGTGTGCTCCACAACCTCCTCAGGAGAATAGTTCCAGTCATCACAGTGAATGTGGTAGACCATGAGGATGAGGAACACAATCTGGTCCCTGGCAACTAGGGAGATGAGGTCCAATGGCATGACGTGGACGCAACACCTGAACAAATGAACAAAGACACTCTGGACGCGAAGCAAGAACGGGAGTACGCTTGGTTTAGTTTGCCGAGCTTGGTGCGCATGCTGTCGTAACACATCTTGGGTTTATTGGGTGTAGTGTATGCTCGTGTGTTTTGGGAGGCTGCGATATGTTCGTGTTTGTCTCCTTTTAATAGCGCGGAACTGATGTCGACTTGATAGTGCTACCTCACTGAAACATACTACAGAAGACACCCAGCAGGACACCCCACCCGGTAACATTATACTGGCAACGGGCGAACCAGTCGTCCCACTCCTCAATTGCTGAGCGTTAAGCAGGGGTAGAAACTATCGTTTTTGCAGACTCTTATTTGTCTCGGCCAGGGGACAGAACCCAAAGTCTTCCTCACAGGGGCGAACGCTCAACTAAAGACCAAAAGTAAGGCATTGTCAGGGGAGACATCAGGAAGAAGAAAGTTGTTTAGAAAGAAAAGATGAGATCCCAAATTAAGTTGCCTCTTACGAACATGCAATAGCGGCAGTAGGTACAATTCTTACGCCCTACCTGCAGGGACGGTGAGGAATTGATGGAAACCTCCACACCATAGCTGTGGGGCGGGTGTTCAATAGGTCTAG
Source organism: Mizuhopecten yessoensis (assembly GCF_002113885.1). NCBI lineage: Eukaryota > Metazoa > Mollusca > Bivalvia > Pectinida > Pectinidae > Mizuhopecten > Mizuhopecten yessoensis. The sequence continues at coordinate 309,745 of NW_018408788.1, read as the reverse complement.
AATGTTTTAATGTGTATGTTACTATATGTTTATCTATAGAATGTATCTGGAATTTTAAAAGTGTGTATAAGTAATTTGCAATAGTAAATGTATAGGTTTAATAATACTGATATTTATGTAATTACATGTATGCAAAGAATGAATTAATAACCTTTTGGAAAAGATAACTGAATACATAAATTCAAGTTGAAGATTTATAAATGAGTATATTAATAAATATCATTGTATATGTATGATAATTGTACATTTGATACAGTAAAATAGATATGTTATATAATAGCATTTGAATATATGTCATAATATGAACGTCTATTGTTGAAGGTAGCATGGAGAATGGTATAAAATCCTATCATTATTAACCTTTAACAAGAACAATAAATGAGAGAACAAAATATAAAAAAGCTAATAATTGAATCGAAAAAGATATCGTTTTTCACCCATATTTTGAACTGATATAAAAACTCATATATTACTAAGGAATTGGTTAATCTATTTGTTTCAAATTCAAATAACCATTCTTGTACTTAAAAGAAATCTAAAGGTATATAGCAGTTAAACGCATGTATCTAACTACACAATGAAATTGCGGTAACTTGGACATTGTGTTGCCAACAGTCTATATTATAGCAAAAAGCTAAATGTTGCACTCACCCCCCCCCCCCCCCCCCCCCCCCCAATAATTCCATCGGAAAAAACGACTTTGCACTTTATGCTTAATATATATATGTATATTTTATATAATCAAGACAGTCGTTGATAACGTCACTTTTCATTTCAGTAATAATTACCATAACTTTAGTATGCATATACAATACCTACACCCATCTTTGTAGCCCAAAAACAAAAGATTCAAATATCCCTACCTCCCTACCGTGACGTAACCTCTATCTCGATGACAGAGCCACGGAGTGATCTCCCTTCCTCTTCCTTTTATGGCGCCTGCTGCATGCTGACGCACGGAGCTTGCTCCAATTCAAAACATTGTTTTGTCGGTTTGGTTTGAGTGTCAACTCATATTTTTGCGCAGTTTGTGTGCCTTATACCCATCTGCCTTTATTGATATAACTAATTGTTGTTGAAAATTATTTTTGTGCCTTTTACGGCCGGTTATTTTACTCCACGTGTGCCGGTGGTGTGCCACGGTCCGCCATTATCGTGGGTTAATTTCCGACCTCTGTTTATTTCGGTGACGGTTGTTTGTTTCGGCAAACGTTATTTATTTTAACCGTTTTCTGATTTATATTACGGGTGAAATTCTTTCTACGTTGCGTACTTTGTACTATCGTATTTTATCCTTATTTTCCCGTTTTATCTGCTTGTAAATTTTTTGTTTACGTTCGCTTTGGAGGGTATGTCTCGGTCGGGACAGCGACGAGGTAGTGCTCATGGGTGTTCCCATTTCTTTGTGGAACGGGACCCTCATGATGCCTGTCCCAGGTGTCGTCCTTGCAGTGAGGTTTCGCCTTGTGAACTTTGTTCACAGTCAAAATCTCAGGGCAAGGACTTCATTGTTCCAAAGCTACCCTCAACTTACCGTAAGACAGATTCGTCTGTTTCTTCCGGTAAGCGAGGGAAGCAGAGAGGTAGGGGTCGTGCCACCAGCTCTCTGGGGTCTGGTGGTACTGTCTCTGTTCCTGTCTCGGGGGGTCTTGCTTCGGCAAGTCCCTCTCGTGAGCAGGGGGTGGCCCTTCCTGTCCAGGAACTCCCTGGAGTAGGGGAGGGGCAGCCTGACCCTGGCTTGGCACAGCCAAGGGTCGAATTGGCCGGGAACGCCCGTAAGCTTTCGCGCTTGCCTTCGGGTAGGGACTACCGGCCGCCGGTCACTGACTCTGTCAGTGATCCCGGCATTCCAGGTGGTGCTGTCGTTGGGGACAGTCTTGGTGCCGGGCCTGTTCTTTCGGGTTCAGGTCCTGGTGTGACAACAGACTTTCTTTCGGGATTGTCTGTGTCTACCGGGATTAGTGACGCGCAGCTCACTAATCCCGGCATCAATGCTGGTCAGGCATACCCTCCCGGTCAGTTACCCGGACCCGGTCCTATTAGGTCCGGTCCCGAGTTTCATTCTTCTGGGAACCTGGGGGGTTTCCCCCCAGGGGTTGGGTTTGCTGGACAGGGGGCCGGTTTCCGGCCTCCGTTTTCCCCTGGCTTAGGGTATACGGGTGCCTGCGGGCAACCATCCTTGGGCCGCCCTTACCAGCCTGCGGATGGTTTTGGGTTGCGGCAGCATCCCGGCAGTTACGGGCTTAGCCCGTACATGTCCGGGTTTCCACCTGGAGGGAGTGGCGGTCCACCTTCGCCCTTTGGGCAAGTTGGCCAGCCCCAGTCTCAGGCAGGCCAGTTTGGCCAGTTCTGGGGTCACTCCCAGCCCGCGGGACCTTTCCCCTATCCTCCGGGATATGGGTTTAACCCCATGGCATTTCCGTCATGGAATCCTTGGGGTTTGGTCTCTCCCTCGCGGAGACGTGTTAGCATAGCCCGTACATGTCCGGGTTTCCACCTGGAGGGAGTGGCGGTCCACCTTCGCCCTTTGGGCAAGTTGGCCAGCCCCAGTCTCAGGCAGGCCAGTTTGGCCAGTTCTGGGGTCACTCCCAGCCCGCGGGACCTTTCCCCTATCCTCCGGGATATGGGTTTAACCCCATGGCATTTCCGTCATGGAATCCTTGGGGTTTGGTCTCTCCCTCGCGGAGACGTGTTAGCAGTTCTGTTGACCCCCCCCAACTTTCTGCTACTTCGGGGGCCTTATCGGCCGGTCCTAAGAAGGTGTGTCGGACCTTTAGGACTTCTGCCTCTCGGGCAGGCTCGTTGGTCTCTGGGTCCAAGGGTAGGGTTTTGGCTACTAAGCCTAAACCTACAGCCACGGCCGTTAGGCGCACTGCACCTAAACGCCGGTACGGGGAGCCTTCTCTCGGGTTGGCCCCTCTGGCTGGCCCATTTCCTCCGCCCCAGGCTTCTGGTCTGGATGGTGTGGAGGCTATGGACGTTGAGGGCGCGGGTATGGCAGAGGACAATGATGTTGTTCATCTTTCACCTGGTTGTTCGGATATAGACGCTGGTCTTTCCGAGTCGTCTGACGACAGTCCTCAGGAGGGCTTGCCCTCAGAGGAGGACTTCCAGGATGAGGGAGACCCTGAGGCTGCTGAGGTTGAGGCCCAGCATGTGTTATCCGGTATGCGGGGCCTTAGGGCTGACGTTTCCCGGATTCTTGGGGAGGAGGTTTGCCCACCACCTTCGGCATCATCTGTCCCCGAGTCCACCACCCTTTTGGGTTCTTTGGTGGCTCCTCGGGTGTCCGCTCGGTCGGACCGCTCTCTGCCAGAAGGCACCATTGTGTCTTCAGCTCTGGCCACCGCCCAGTCTCGGGTTTTAGGGAAGAATTCTTCTTCAACCCGTAGTCCTGGGTATGCTGGGTTGCAGCTCAGTGTTGGCGATTTGTCAGAGGTGCACGCCACTGACTATGCCACACATGATGGTCTGCTTGCCCCTCAACCAGCTAAGCTGGAATCGAGGGAACTTGCAGCTTGGCCCGGTAAATCGGTGGACCAGGTGGTGTTCGGTCCCAAAGAACACCACAAGATGGAGAGACTGCTGCGTCTCTCCATCCAGATTCTGTCGTATATAGACTACTTGACGGTTTGTCTATATAGGGTATCCGACTTGCCTGAGGGTCGGATAACCGAGACAGAGCAGGCCGACATCCAGGACAGAGTGACCTCTGCCCTGAACGGGGCATTGAGAGCGCTGGCAGCTTTACAGGTGTCATCCCTCGTCAATGTCTTGTTGGCTAGGCGGTTTTCAGTTTTGAAAAATCGCCCGGTCGATGAGCCTTACCGTTCCAGACTGTTGACTGCCCCCTTCTCAGGGTCCACTCTTTTTGGAGGGGCCCTTCCTTCTGTTCAGAAGGATTTGAAGGAGGACTCGGTCGCCTCTGCACTTCTGGTGAAGAGGATTCAGGCTGAGAAGGCCAGTACCTCGCAGGGGTCAGCGCCTCCTAAGAAGAAGGCTAAACCTTCGGCTTCGCAGTCCTCTGCGCAGCCCAAGTATAAGCCTCCCTTCAAGGGCAACAAATGGAAGGGTAAGAAGGGTAAGAACCCTCCTGGGGGTAAGAAGAAGGGTTCCTGACTCTTTTCTTCCCTCCTTGGTCGTGTCAGACGACGAGTTTGGCCGGGAGGAATGCAGTCCTCTCGGCTCAAGCTTAGGTCCTTCTCCCGCAGGATTAGGCTTCGGGTCAGCAGACGATTCTCTTGCCTGGCAAGGTCTCGATCTGCCTCGACCAGATCTTCCTGTGGGGGGTCGTCTTTCTGCTTTCCTTCCAGAGTGGAAGGAAATTACGGAAGACGCATGGACCTTGTCTGTGATCAAGGAGGGGTTAGGCATTCCGCTAGTGCGGGATCCGCCCTTAGCGTCAGAGCCAATCTTTTTTCCTCCACCGGGGGATCCGGAAAAGGCTCTGGCGCTCCAGGAGGAAGTAAGGACCATGCTTTCCAAGGGCGCGGTCGAGGAGGTTCCTATGTCGGGATGCACTCCCGGGTTCTACTCCAGAATGTTTCTGGTTCGGAAGAAGTCCGGGGCGTGGCGTCCCATCATAGATCTAAGTGCCTTCAACAAGCACGTAGATTCTCCTCACTTCAAGATGGAGACTCCTCGGGGTATTATCGCCTCCGTGAGAGAGGGAATGTGGGCGACTTCAGTAGATCTAAAGGACGCCTACTTCCACATCCCCATCAAGAAGTCGGCACGGAAGTACCTCCGTTTTACTTGCAACGGAAAGGTCTTCCAGTTCCGGGCCATGCCGTTCGGGCTCACGACTGCACCTTTGGTTTTCACCAAGCTGCTGCAGGTGGTCGTGGGATTCCTGCACTCTCGAGGAATAGATGTTCACATCTATTTCGACGACTCCCTCATGCTCCACCTAGTGAGAGAGTCTCTGGTACAGGTCACCCGGTTGGTTCTGAAACTCTTACTCAAGGTCGGCTTCATTCCTTCCAGAGAAAAGTCGGAGGTTTCCCCATCTCAGGATTTTGTTTTTCTGGGGAACCGTTTCAATACGGTTCAGGGCATCGCCCTTCCACCGATGGAGAAGTTCGAGAAGGCCAGGGCTTTTGCTCTGACCTTTATCGGCCGGTCTCAAGTCCAGGTACGTTGGTTTCTCAGTTTTCTGGGATATCTCAACGCCCTGGCCGATGTGGTCCCCTTAGGGAGACTTCACATCAGGCCTCTCCAGATGTTTCTCCTTGCCAACTGGGTCCCTTCTTCAAGGGATTGGGAAGCCTTGCTTCCTCTGAACCAGTCGGTCAAGGAGTACGCACGCTGGTGGACTCATCAGGACAATGTTCTCCGAGGGGTTCCTTTGTCCAAGCCAGTTCCCACTATGACCCTGTACACGGATGCATCCATGACAGGGTGGGGAGCTTATCTCGACGGGCGTTGCCAGTCGGGGGAGTGGTCTGGGGAACAGCTCTCGGAGCACAGCAATGTGCTCGAGATGAGGGCTGTTCTGTTGGCTCTGCAGTCTTTTCGGGAGATCCTGCATTCCAAGGTGGTTTGTGTGGCTACGGACAACACTACGGTTGTCGCGTATCTGGAGAGACAGGGGGGAACCAGGTCTCACACCCTGTGTGCCCTCGCTATCCGCATTCTGCTTCTATGTCAGGAAATGCAGTTGACAATTTGTGTCAAGCATCTACCAGGCAGGTTGAATGTTCTGGCGGATACTCTTTCCAGGCGCCGCCAGCCGGTTTTGACAGAGTGGCAACTGAATCCCTCGATTTTCGTGGGAATTTGTCAGGTGTGGGACAGGCCTCACATAGACCTGTTCGCCACTTCACTGAACAATCAGTTGCCAACGTTTGTCTCTCCGGTACCAGATCCAAGGGCTTGGGCCGTGGACGCTCTGTCTCTGGATTGGGAGGGAATGCATGCATATGCATTCCCACCCTTCAACATGGTGGGCAGGGTGCTGCAGAAGTTTCGGGAGCATCAGTGTTCCCTCCTCCTGATAGCGCCCCTGTGGCCGAGGCAGCCTTGGTTTCCGGAGCTTTTGTCGCTTCTGGTGGAAGAGCCCCTGGCTCTTCCTCTCAGAGCGAACCTCCTTCGCCAGCCTCGTTCCAGGACGATGCACTCTCGTCCGGAGATCCTCCACCTTCACGCGTGGAAGCTATCTCAGGAGGCCTCGCTCAGGCGGGCTTTTCTAGGGACGTGTCAGATCGCATCGCTCGATCAATTAGGGCTTCCTCATCTGCCGTCTACCAGTCACGATGGAAGATTTACTGTGATTGGTGTGTCGGCAGGAAGGTTGATCCGATCAAGGCTACTGTCCAGGTGATTGCGGACTTCCTTCTTTGGCTGTTTAGGGACCGCAATCTTGCCCCTGGCACTATCGCTGGTTATCGCACGGCCATTGCTAGTGTTCTCTCTGTTCATGGTAGGTCGGAGGTAGGCTCGTCCTCCTCTCTTTCTGCCTTGATTAGGGGGTTTGGGTTGGACAGGCCTAGGGTCCGGCAGTTGGCTCCGCAGTGGAATTTGCCACTGGTGCTCGAATCGCTGATGCGGGCACCTTATGAGCCTTTAGCGTCTGCCTCCTTGAAGTTTGTTACTTACAAGGTGGTATTCCTTGTTGCCCTGGCCTCAGGTCGAAGGAGGAGTGAGATTCATGCCTTGTCTTCTCACCCCTCTTGCCTCCGATGGTCCAGGAATTACTCTGCCGTTACCCTTCTCACTGATCCTGCCTTTATGGCTAAGAATCAGGTTCCTGGCTTCTCGCCCGATCCGATTAAGATTCCGTCTTTGACTGCCTTCGTTGGAGCTGAGGAACGGGATAGGTTGCTCTGTCCCTGTCGGGCGCTTAGGTTTTACCTCGATAAAACCAGGGGGGGGCGAGGTCCTCGATCTCGTCTGTTTTTGCCCATTAAGCAGGGTCAACAGGATATCTCTTCTCAGTCAGTGTCTAGATGGATCTGTCAGGTCATCAAGTACGGTTACGACCACTCGGATGATCAGGTTCGGGCGTTGTATAAGGTGAGGGCGCATGAGATCAGGGCCCTTGCTGCGTCATGGGCCCTCCTCAATGGGTCCCCCTTTCAGGAGGTCATGTCCGCAGCTTTCTGGCGCGGACAGACTACCTTCACGGATTTTTATCTCCGGTCCTTGGCCTCTCATTCTGATGGATTGTATTCCCTTGGACCGGTGGTGGTTGCACAGTCTGTGGCTGTTCCTCCACAGTAATTCAGTGATTTTAAATAGTATGCTATCAGGCACCACGGTGGTACACCTGCTCGTTTCACGGGGAGGTTTTCCATTTTTTAATTACTTTCGGGGCTTTATTAGGGGGGTTCCTTGAACCTTTTCCCTACCTTGAGCATGTCTCGAGTTTGTTCCGTCAGCCTGGTCTGCCTGGATTCGAAGCCTCCACTACGGTAAGACGAATTCGCATACTAAAGTTATGGTAATTATTACTGAAATGAAATTGAGGTTTTTGAAGTAAAACCAATTTTCATGATGTAATACTTACCATAACTTTATGGAGTCCCACCCTGTATTCCTCCCCTTGCCTCCTCATCCTGGCTGCCTTTAGGCTCCATAAAAGGGGGTTTGAGGAAGGGAGATCACTCCGTGGCTCTGTCATCGAGATAGAGGTTACGTCACGGTAGGGAGGTAGGGATATTTGAATCTTTTGTTTTTGGGCTACAAAGATGGGTGTAGGTATTGTATATGCATACTAAAGTTATGGTAAGTATTACATCATGAAAATTGGTTTTACTTCAAAAACCTCAAGTTTGTAGTGTTTGAGTGTCCTGGCGGAGGGATCTGAAGATGTTGACCACTTGGGCATCCAGTAGTACGGTAATAAATGACCCTGTCCTGTATAGAACTTCTCAAATACTCGTCTGTAGTATAGAGCTTCCTTACTGCGTGGAGGGTTGTGTGGAAAACGGTGACTACTCTCCTCCAATTCTGTGTCGTCTATCTGCCAAATGTGAGGAAAATATCTTTTGTTTATCAATAGGATGTAATGAATTGTTACAGCCAAATCATTGCAGTATGGATGTTTCTTTATAACTTAAAAGAATGGATGTTGTTTCACCTAGGTATTTGCGTCTACACGCTCATCATTGTTCCTTATAGATTGTAACGCTGTCTTGTCAGGGTTTGTCGTAAGAACATTTTTACTGATTGCGAACAGGGGAACAAGATCGAAAGGTCACCGCAGAGTCGCAGGTGGACTCGCGATATTATCCATGTACGAGCGATAAGAACATTGTTCGAGCCACAAAGCCTGAAAACATTGTGTGATAAACTGTTTATCATCTATGTTCTACCTCATATATTTCTCCATTGATAAAGGTTAGCAAAACATGGGATTTTACAAATGATTCTCGGTCTGTGACAAACGTAAACAAATAGAAGGTTTGCGCGGAAGAATACCATAATCCTTGAAAACTATGTAGAAAAACATCTTTTAAAATAAGTTTGTCCTCATTGACTTCTCTATATGCACATTGACGCTTAAAATGGTGTAGCTGTCATCACAATATTGTTTTGTAACTTTATATTGATTTGTTTATGACAGAGTATGTTCTCACGCGAATCATTTTCAGGTGAATATTATTTCCGGTTCAGGACGTCACCAGTCGCGAGAAGGTGTTCTTTTTTAATTCATTACGCTACGCATCATTAATCTGAAAGCAAAAATGGACTAATTCTATGAAGGAGAAATTATTCGCGGCCCTCATTTGAGAATAAGACAATGTTTGCGACAAATAACCTTACACATTGATCAAGGTGAATAGTCAAGATTCAATTAAAACATTAAATAAAAAATGATTGATCTGAATTTATGTCGCTCATCAAGAAACATTTCAAGTGATGTATTCATTATTTAACATGAAATTCAGTGTTTCGAAATATAACAAGCTTGAGTGATCCGTCTTCTATTGATATATACTGATTCAATAAAACGCTTACTTGCTCATCAACAAAGTCTTGTATAACCTCGTACCACGACCTTGTCTGAGAGGACACGCCGTCACTAAAGTCCTCCTTTGGCCGCCATAGAATCTCTGCCGGAAGTAACCCCGTTTTGTCAAAAGCAGACCGCAGCAGATATTTCTCTATGCCGTACTTGGGCGCCTTCATTTCAGGTTCTAATGAGATGTAGTAACTGCTGAATTGATGATCAAGAAAGGGAACTCGTATCTCAAGTCTGTAATATAAATTTTGTATTTTATTGACAGACTTTTTAAATAAATATATTCATACTCCTCATGTAGCATCGAATCTTAGGAATGGATCTAGAGCTGAAAATCACGTCCAGAACGCATTTAATTGCGAAAGAGGTATTGACTTATTTATATTCAAAACAGTAATAAGTAATAATGGTATCTTGTGTAAATTAACCTTGACTCCAAATTTTATAAAAGAAGTNTCCCCCCCCCCCCCCCCCCCCCCATTTATTTTCATCCAATTCTCATCTTATCTTGATAGTTATTTATTGTTTATTTGTGAATTTAATTCCTTACCCCCAAGCCGACGTGGACCTGTCACTTCTGAGTACGTCATACATATATAGGTCTTTACAGAGTCGGCTGCTCTCCTCATTCCCGTCCTCGACAGAGGGCGCCTTGTGGAAGTATATGTAGCCTTGTGCGATCTCGTCTGATCCCTCTCCAGATAAAATGACTGTTGTATCCGTCTTCTGCTTGATGTATTTACTTAGTAGATACAACCCTGTGTACAACAATACACAACATTTGTCGACGATATTTATTGATTATTTAAATCGCTCGTAGATATATGCTTGACTCCACCTGCGTTGGCCTCTTGATTTCATCAAATGAGAAAATTGTATTCACGACAAACCCTCAAAATACCTTGTGATAAAATGATAATCATCTATATACTAGTCTACTACCTTATATATTTCTCCTTTTAGAAAAGTCAACTTAACAACGTGTTTTTTCAAATTACTTCTTAGCTTAATGGTCAATGATCGCGAATCCTCGGTCTGTGACAAATGTCAATAAATAGAAGATTTGCGCGGAGAAATATAATGAACCTTAAAACTATGTCGAAAATATGTTTAAAACAACCATTTTCGCCATTGACTTTTCTATATGTACATTTAAGCTTGAAACGGTATAATTATCCTCACAATATAAGTTAATAACTTTATATTGATTTATTTTCTTTCGCGAATCACTTTTGTGTGGATATCACTTCAGGTTTAGGACGTCCCTGGCGCGAGCAGACGTTCTTTTGTTATACTAACAACTAATGATTATGGATTTATTTTGCTACCGGTAGGTGGTATTAAGTAGTATATAGATGAAAGTTCTTTTTTTATAAACTTTTACGAATATGTACTAGCATTATGGCTAATCACCGTATAACTTTAAGATTCCTACAATTAACCGTCACAAAAAGAAGTTATTTGATGAAATGAAATAGAACCCCGTTTATATAGCCACCACAACAGCGGCTGCACAACTGCTTATCCTGTTTGTGAAATAAAATAATGTCTCTTGTAGTCATTCTATTGACCAACAAACGAACTGTTTCCATTTAGAACACAGATACTGAAGTATCGCGGATTCACCGGCACTGTGCGTGTGCTACGTTCATTATTCTTGGAGGAACCGCATAAAGAAATACCCACCTACAGATGACCTAACGGTGGTGATGTCATAACTCTCCAGGTGGTATATGACACTTTCAATGGCGGCGATCCCTTCCTCAGGTTTAAAAACTATCTCGTGGTGCTCTGTTTTCAGGTGTTTAGCAACCTTATGTGAAAGAAAATAAAATAAATAAGAGCACAGATATAAGAACAAAAATCCTGCTTTTTACAATGACCAGTTGCGGTTACAGTATCGTAATTTCTTGCGTACTGCCGGCTCCGTTATATTGTTCGCACTACCTTAAATTATTATGTTTTGTAAACAAATTCTGAAGATTTGCTGGGTTACTTAAAAAAAATATTATAAGAAATAAATACCAGGTACACTTCCAAAGTCAGTTAAATGTAGTTCTCATGTACTTATATGGATATGCAACAATGTTAGTAATGATGTTTTTTTTAATTACATATCTTGTAGATTGTTTTTGATACACAAATAGCACCATTCATTATGCTGATGTCAACAGCAATGGCGACTCCTCGCCCTTCACTAAGTACTCCACAAAGGCGATGTTATACAGTTTCGTTAATATGAATTTCATAAAAAAAGTTTTGTTTTTTAATGATTGAAGGTGTTTACGAAGTTTATCGCATTTCCCGCACACTAATAGTTTTCTTGAAAAATAAAGTCAAACTGCCCTGCTAATCACAAGGCCCGCAAAGGACTTTTAAGAATAATGTATATCCTGCAGAAAATACACGGGAAGTAACGGTATGTAATTCATTATCAACTCAAAGCACTTTAATATGCATATAAACATAATTTTGGTAATAATGTTTACCAACATAAAACAAGAGATCCCAGCGGGATCTTGGCGCCCACCATTGTACCATCTTCATTAGTTCTTTGTCAGTTAGATCTTTTCTCTTCTTTCCTCTCATTTGTTTGATCGAGTCATGTTAACAGTAAATGCACATTGAGGTAACTTTTGATCTAAACTTAATACTGATGTGTATGAAAGCCAACCTTCAAAATGAGTTTGTCATTTCAGTACAGTACTTCATGTGAAAGAAATAGAATCGATCATTGCAATATGAGAGATCTGTTTAGTTCTTCCTTTAGCCATTTTGTTTTTATGATCAGTCTCAAAATATAACATGCACAACGGGATCAAGGGGAACCTACATATCAAATTTGAGAAAGATCCCTGAAGTTATTCCTGACAAATAGTACTAACAAACCTTCAATGTCAAAAATCGAAGATGACTGTCGGTAGGCCATTTTGTTTAACTGATCACTTCCAAAAGTAAACATGAACAATAAAGGATAGTGGGGAACCTGCATTGGCTGGCTCAAAATATTATTTTGGGGCGAGTAAATAAAATGAAGCACTGGCCCAAATAATTTTGGGAAGAAATATTTCCACAGCATTTAACACAATGCTTCAGCACATTTAAATTACATATCACATGACAATGTTTGTAATATGTAAAACAGAATAAAACATTATATTTGTAATTGTTCAACTGCCCTGCAGGTAGGGTGTAAGAATTGTACCTGCTGCCCCCAATTGCATGATCGTAAGAGGCGACTAAATTTGGGACCTTATCTCTTCTCTCCTTTCTAAATAACTTTCTTTTTCCTAATGTCTCTCTTGACAATGCCTCACTTTTGGCCATTTGTTGAGCGTTCGCCCCTGTGAGGAAGGCTTTGGGTTCTGTCCCCTGGCCGAGACATACCAAAGTCTTTAAAAATGGCAGTTTCTACTCCTGCTTAACGCTCAGCAAATAAGGAGTGGGACGACTGGTTCGCCCGTTGTCAGTATAATGTGACCGGGTGGGGCGTCCTGCTGGGTGTCTTCGGCAGTATGTTTCAGTGAGGTAGCACTATTAAGTCGGCATCAGTTCCGCGCTATTACAAGAAGACAAACACGAACATATCGCAGCCTCCCAAAATACACACACATAAACTACACGCATGCATCTTGCACACAGGGGAGGCCGTCCTTAAATGACCTTAGCTGTTACAAATGTAATAGGACGTTAAACAAAATCAAACAAACAAACAAACAGATTGTAATTGTTCAACCCTAGTTAAAACCTGACATGTTTCCCAAAGAAATACACAAAACTTGCACCTCAAAGAAGACACCCTGGCTTTATTTGATATAGAAAACCTGAAAAAAACTCATCACATTTTCTAAATCACGGACAGTTCGATTCAAATCGAAGTAATGACAACTGAAAAATTTACTGCCCCCCAGTTAATGTGGAAGGAACTAAAATTTCTTTCATTTCTAATTTTTTCAACAGTCACCCAAACTATTTTTGTTGGGCCAGTGACTACCTCACTTTTGACAGCTTTTGGTCGTCCGAGCAAGACTTAAATCGCCATTGGCGAGCGGGAGACCGTCCATTTCAGGAACTGCTGCACAACAAGGGAACAAGGGGAACCTACATATAAAATTTGAGAAAGATCCCTCCCGTACTTCCCGAGAAATAGCGATAACAAACTTGGCCTGCACAGCTAAGGACCAAGGGGAACCTACATGTAAAATTTAAGAAGGATCCCTCCAGTACTTCCGGGGGAATAGCGGTAACAAACCTTCACTATCAAAATCCAAGATGGCTGCCTGTCGGCCATATTGTTTTTCCGATCAGTCTCAAAAGTTGCCCTGCACAGGACCAAGGGAAACCTACATATAATAATTGAGAAAGATCCCTCTGGTACTTCTTGAGAAATACCGATAACAAGAATTGTTTAAGGATGGACGACGGACGGCGGACGCAGGGTGATTTGAATAGCCCTGGTGGGCTAAAAACTGGTGAATCACATCTGATCAGCTATGCCTGGATTAAGATTTCGAGACACATGGATATAGTTTACAACTGGCCGGATATTTATTTATTTGTTTTATTTGCTTTGACATGGAAAAAAGATACAGAAACCATGTACATTTTTGACCATTCTGACAGGCGATTTGGTAGAACTATTAAATGTGGTCTATAGTTTTGTGAAAAGGAAGCTTATGAAATTACGTGTAACCTCCCGCCGCACGATGGGCACGAGTTGTTTACATGAGGTTAATTCATAAATGTACATTTATATTTCATACTTAATCAAAAATGGCATTGTAGAATCGATTTTTTTCTGAAGAACTTGTCATACCACGAAAATCAGGCCACACAAATGTGTGAAATTATTCAAAGATTACTATATAGAAACAAATTTTTAGTATGTGAATATTTTCTCCAAAACGCTATAATAAGCCCAAGAAAATTCCTTTTAGATAAAATAAAATTACGAATATGCTTGGAGACTCCACAAATAATTTTGGCATGATGCTGTATCTGATATCTTTGCCGTCTCTCTCATTTACTGTTCTCTTTTTTGATGTTATCTTTTGCGGTTGGCCTGAAAGTGACAGTTACATCCATGACGGGATATCCCGGATTTTTTTAAATACTGCAAATCACATATAATTAGTGAGATCTAAATGTTCTCGTTATGTTATAAAGAGGGTTTATCGTGATTCAAAATATATCGCGAATATTTAATAAGACAGATCTGATCTATTAACAAAGTAGTACTACTGCTACGTATCGCAAATCAAAACTTCACAGTTCTCAGAAAGCAAGTTTTCACGAATATTACAGTGATCTACCGTATAATTATGGTCTTGTACCTTTCTGGCCGCCACCAGATCGGTACTGTCCTTCATCCCGATAGAAAACGTCTGTACAGGGTATGGTAGGTTCTGTTCTTTAGCTAATGTTACCAACGTGGCCGCAGTCAAACTCGAGTCAAGACCACCTGTAACGTGAAACATAGTTTTTTGAAAATAGGAGTTCAGACTACTAGTCGGGTTAACGATCATTTTGAGCTGGATTTTATCTCCATGTTAATACTATCACAGAAATGTTTTTCTGTTTGTGATCAAAGTTGTCTCTCTCTTTTTTTGTCATTTAATCCTAATATATACTATATACTTAACCATACCCTTCGGTAAATTATTTGCTTTTGCTATTTTATTTTTCACACCATGCCTGTTACATGTTTTTTTTAATAACGTCTCTATTATTTTGAGTCTGCGTGAATGTATATTTTAAAATGGTTTAAACATCATAAAACACAAATAATTGAACTCAAACAACATATACTGCTATCTTATGAACTGTCAATGTATCGGGGAATGATGAAACTTGAATAATGGAAATTAAATATCAGTCGATCATTGGAATAAACATACAAATGTATCTACTGCTTTTCCAAACAGCAGTTGTACTAAATGTAACAAATCATTGCTTTCAACGTTTGATCATTTTGATAGCCACTAAAATAGTTACTATATAAAAGAGGAAAACAGAGAAATCGATTGCCAATTTATTATTTTAACTTTAATAGCCCGTAAATATTGACAAACAATGACAAATAATTAGGAATTAATTGATACAAATCATTCATTGTATACGAAACTAACCTGACAGCAGACATCCGATACGACGATCTGCCATCATTCTCTTCTTTACAGCAGCCTCAAAAAGGGTCCTGATGCTGGCTTTAATATCTTTGTCTGTGATTAAATAAATAGACGTTGACGTGTTGTATACTTAAAACAGATGCATGAGTACGAAATGATTTTTCGATATTGCATTTCTTACTATGATACTTAACATTTATAACATTCACGAGATGAGATCGGCTATCATCATTTTGTAGTTTTCGTTTTCTTTGTATTTTAAATGAAAACATAGAAACTAGTATAATCTAATCAAATTTCAAAAGTCTATGATCAATCATATCAATAATACTGAACCATATACAATAAATTATACAAAATACAAGAGAGATTTTCTTCCGACATTGTGAGCTAAGTAATAGGTTAATGACATGTAATTAGTCCTACCTGTAGGGTTTACCACTGTTTTGTATGCCGGGGCGTCCCCTATTTTATGGAACCTTGTCCGCTCAACAAATGTAGCTCGTCCTATGGAGTCGAGATCATACGTCTCTACGTGTCCGGGTAGGAATTGTTCCACGGTTGCAGTTGGGTTGTCTCCCAACCCTAGAGTTACAATGATTTTGAGAGATTCTTTTCACTATTCAATACAAAATAACAAACATAAATCATCATAATATATATCAGTTGCATTTATAACCAATTCGTGCCATCAACAATGCAAAAATAGCTTAACATGGTCTACGTTATACTTCTACCTTTCAATTTCTTTTCAAGCAGGGTTCAATGAATATAAGATAAGATTGTCTGTTTCATTTGTGCTTGGTATTGCCAGCTTCAAATTGCCCCTACGTATTAATTTGTAATGACCGTATGATATATTTATTTTATTATTTTGGATAGTTTAAATATTGTTTTCATAATAACTTGTTTACTAGTATTACTGACAATGTACACTCAAATGACTTTAAATCAACAGTAACATCATGCTTGTGACAAACCATTTACAGATGAAGATTCCATGAACGAGTGCGCGATTATAAATAAATACTCGAATAATTTTGTAAGGTAACAATGTATTAATATGTTATTTGATTTAATATGATCGTAAGAGTATGTGCTGTTTATCCCCAAATGGCTGCCGAGGTCAAAGGGCCGTAGAAAATGCATAATCCGCCGTGTATGGAAGGTTTGGTTTTATTTTGTTTAACGTTCTATCAACAACTGAGGTCATTTTAGGATGTGTCTCATATGTGTTGTGCGTGCGTGCTTGCATGTGTGTGCGCAGGAGTGGGAGTATGTTGATGTATTTGCCTCCTTGTAATAGCGCTGATCTGATGCCGACTTTATAGTTCTATCGCACTGAAATACCATGCCGAAGGCACAGAGCACAGCATTTTGCCAGGTCACATTATACTGACGATGGGTGAACCAGTTGTTTCCATTACCCTAAAAGCAGGCAACAGCAACTACTATGTTTAAGGACTTTCGTATGTCCCGGCCTGGGGACAGAACCCATTGCCTTCCTCACCTGGGCGAACGCTCAACATTAAAGCCAGCCAAAAGTGAGGTGTGTGGCGCCCCTTGGTCTGAAAGGCGGGCCTCAAAAAGGGAAATAGAGGTAATACCTTTAAAATCCTCTCCTAACATAGGGATTAAGGGATTTCATCCCGATTTGGTAAGGAGCATCCTTAGGCCAAAGAGACTGAATTTTGTATTAATGATGGGTAATGCCCCCCTTGGGGCAGAAGAGTGGAGCCCAATAAAGGAACTAGATTTTTTTAAAATCCTTCTCTTACCGTAGGGTTAAGGGATTTTATCAAAATTTTGCCCGGATCATCCTTTGGTCAAGGGGACTGAATTTTGTATAAACAGAGGGTGTGCCCTCTCTTGGTGCAGAGTTGCAGGGCCGCATAGGGGAATTTGAGGTTTAAATCTTTAAAATCCTTCTGCTTCTGTATCACTGAAGGGATTTTATCCAAATTTGGCCTAGAGCATCGTTGGGCAAAGGGGACTAAATGGAGGGTGTGGCCCCTCTGGGTGCAGAGTTACGTGGCCCAAAAGGGGAATTTGAGGTTTGAATCTTTAAAATCCTTCTTCTTCAGTACCATTGGAGGGATTGTTTGTAATAAAAATACTTTCCCGTGGTTGTTTCATTATTCAGGTGAGCGATACAGGCCCTCTGGGTCACTTGTTCCTTTTTAAACACGTGCAGACAATAAGTTAACTGTTAATAGGACGATAAACACTATAAACCAAACAATACCAATTAAAGTTCTTGTAACAAAAATACATTGGTAACTTCTAATATTTCGTCATTGTAATTGTCTCGACATGACGCATGTTTGTCAAATATATGTATTAGTTAGTTCTCTAGTAATGAAGAATGACGATTTTATTTCAATTGAAAGAGTCAACACATCAGTATTTTTTTCTTGTCGCGTCATGACACATACTTATTAGTTTTTTATCATAAGAAATTAAAAGACTTTCACGCATATTTTCCTTTGGTTTGTGCAAGCAAAATATTCAAATCTGCTGTTTTTAAGGCGCAATTAAGTAAAATGATCCAATTATTGCAATGACAGTTGCAACGACTTCGACTTGCAATTGTTAAGATCTTAACCCTTTTGCTGCCACAGTGAAATCCCTGATTTTCTGTCAGGCCAATATTTCAGCGTGGCGTTCAAATGTTTTATGACGTCGTTGTACTATGACGTCAACTATTTATGCATAAACCCAATTACGTTTTCTCAGGAAACGTCCTAGAAAAATACATTGAAATACTTCACATTCAAAAGATCATATACAACAATTTCGGTCACCTAGAACCACATGTTATACATCTATGGAAAGCTGAAATATAGTTTACATTGTTTGCGATTATTTCACCGAATGCTACAGTATGTAATACAGAATAGTGGTTAGTTTAAACAAATTTGATACCAGATAAGTTGTGCAAGGGATTAGGCACAATTTAACAAAAACGAGTTGTGTCGCGTGCCTTGTCCTCGCCATATGTCTACTGGTCGTATCCAACGTCATCTCTCCGAGGAATTAAAAGTTCAAATACAGCGCTTACAGCTCGGTTTAAGAAAAAAACACCTGAATGGTTTCTAATAGACTGACATTGTTGCAGAAAGTAGAGATCACAGCATAGTCAACTACGTGAAAAGCAGGAAACAGTCCTCGCAGTGTTTGTCCATTAATCTATGGACGGGTATTTCAAAGAACGGGGAAAGCATGCATCGTATATATATATATGAGCTTCAAGATCATGTTCTCAGCTTTCCATTGGTATACGATAGGCGCATCTGCGATACCGATGTAGTGTTTTGCAATGATTGAAATTTGAACACAAATCGCCTCACAGAACAAACAGTTTCCAGATCGTCTTATGAATTGATGACGTAATGGACAATACCGAGCGTGACGTCAAAGTTCGTTAAAAGCCGATTGGCCTAGAAATCAGATTGGCCAAAATCAGCCGTGTGGCAGTCTAAGGGTTAGTACAAATATTGTGTAGAAACTAGAATTATATCAGTCTGACATTAAAGCCGCTCACCACTTTAAATTTAATTGCTTCAGTAACACGTTGAACATCAATATCTTGAAAATAAGGTCATGTGATGATGTTGCCTTTGGGATTTCCAAAAGCAATCACCTCTTAAATGATGCCTTAAAACATTTCTCCCTTTCCTCTTTTTTCACCCTCTTTTGTGACGCATTGTTGTAATTTTTATTAATAAGCATCCTCCAATGATGTGACTTGAGCATTTACGTGCAGAATGGCAATCGGTGAATGGGTAGTAAAGAATAGGTGCATTTTGTGCTTGTGAAATGAAGGATAATTAACAGTAGTGGGAAAACATGCACGGAGAAAAGAGACATTGTACTCCTTTTATTTTTATATATTTTTTATTCATATTAATAATAATTATTAATATATGTAGTGACTTTGTTTACTGTTATTGAATATACAATTCATCACAAAAGCTCACCAATGTTCTTGGAATATATTTGAATTTTATTTCCCAATGCGACTTTACCAACGTAAGAGTAATTTCCCTTACACAGGATTGGATAATATTTTGACACAGCGCGAATTCTTGTCAAACAGCAGCGGCAGTTGTGTCATGTTCTTAAATTGTTATATTTTCACAAATAAATACACCAGAAATAGCATGCTGTGTAGCAGAAATGTTTGATACTCATACACAGTTCACATATCTTCTCGTCTCAGAGTCACATCCGTGGTAGCAACGATGGTTTATTACCGTTATCAACCTTAGCACGATATGTCGTATTCCTTCCCGTTTGAAACATCAAAATAGAGGTTATACTTCATCACTCATACGGTTTATAAGTATGTATATGTACTTCTTCATTGTAGTTACAAAATATAAAATGCTAGACCGTACAGACAGTGCCAATGCTTGACAGTCTTACCTGGGCTACATTCGCGTATCCCGGTTGAAACGGTATGTGTGGCGCAGAAATTTTCGACGGTAAACGAACGCACTTGGATTCTTTAAGCAGAGCTAAAAATGCACAGTTTCGGAGAAAAAAAACAGTGTTTCAAGAATATTATGACCTTCTTTCATCCGTCCACTGAATTACATAACGTATCTTAAAATTTACATGTGACTTAACATTGTTTTAGAAAGAAATAACGCAAACTGGCAATAGTCAGCAATTTAGTTTCGCCCAGGTACGTCTGGACCCCTCAATCAACAGGTGCCAAATTTACCTGAAGTCAGTCTCGGTCCAGATCTGTGCCTGTCGTTTTCTTTACAGGTTCAACCGTTTCTACCGGATGCGCGAATGCACCTATGTGCTCTCTCGAATCAGAGTCACGAAAATGTAAAACTGTAAGATAGCATATTATCAATACGGCTTTTTTTAGGATTAATCATATCTATATTTGCCGAATAATTTGTTATCATTTTATCTCTCAGTTGGGAAAAAATGCATTTTGTATGTGGCTTATACATAAATCAGAAAAAATATGCAAAGTCCTTGTGATTGTTAAATATAAAAGAAACAAATGGCAAGAGTTTCGTAGTACCCCCCTAGCGCTTTCACCTCTTTAAAGGTTCATCGGGGGAACTGTTTATTTGTCTTGACAGGACAACAACACAACACCGAAAGTGATGAAGTCATGATACATTAAGTCGTCACAATACAACCTACTGAAATTGGAACTTATCATTTGCACAAGAATGTATTTGCGTATTAACAGTTAAAAATCTAAGATGGTCACTTTTTGTCTGCTGTATGTGAAGTGCCATACGTTGACGCGTTATCTTAACATGAATAAACAGTTCCCCTGATGAACGTCTAAAGGGACCACGGAACCAAACCAAAAATAGATTGTTGGTTTTTCCCTTTTGGTCAGAAGATTTGATAGGAAGGTGAATGCCTCGGGGCCTGCTGGTTGGATGTTTAGGTGGCAGAAGTTTCAAAAGTTTTATGTGTAGGTTGAACAATATATATAAATGTGAAATGTATCAAACAAAATTAAAAAAAATCAAGTCTGTTTTTGTCTGGGGGAAGTTTATTAAGTGTGTAATTTGTTGTAAGTTTTGGTCAATTTTTGGTGCCGAATTAAATACAAAATGACGGCCCCCATATAAAAAAGTTCAAATAGGTAGAATTTTTAAACTTCTTTTTACAGGTGTGTGAGATGACATCCTTCAAAATGAGGGCAGGTGAACTAGTGTGGATAACCCCATTTTAACCAGGACAGTGGTAAACGTTAACACTATCGTCTATGGAAAATCATTTGGTTCTGCGGTCGGAGGTGAAAGCGCTAGGGAGGTACTAAGAAACTCTTGTCATTTGTTTATATATATATATATATTTACTAAAAAACGTAATGAAAATGTGAATCGTAACGAATTATTTTCATCTTTAACACATGGTTAGTTAGCATGCTCTCTTCAATATTTTGTGGTAGCTGCCAACCCCTGAGCACTTCCGCCTCTATATTGCGGTATCGTAGTTATTTTAAGCCCGGTGTGGGTTTTATTTGTGTATATTAGACACCCTTACTTAAAAAAGCGTTATCAGTTGAAGTTTAACTATCCAGCTGTGTACTGAAGATATACACAGCAGACAGCTTTTGATAAAAAAAATAGTGAAAACCAGTCGAGCGTCTCTTTACCTGTAGAGCGCCATTATCTCGCTGTCAGTCAAGGTGTATACCCGTTGCACACACCACTAAACTTGGTGCAGGTAAGGCTGATACCTATTACCCTGATGTGGACGACAGCAATGACCCATGGTCACCAACAAATTTACGGGGTAAGCAGGCAAGACCTGCACGACAACAGAACCCAAGCAAGGGACGAGGGAGCCAGGTATAGGGTTCTGTCAAAACATGGTGTTAAACAGGAAATGTGTGGAACTACTCGGTAGTGAAGCGGACGTAAAACCAATCAATCAATCAATCAATCAATCAGTGAAAAGAACAGTGTGTACAATAGATGGTGGAGAGACAGGTCGCGTCAGAATGGTTGGTTCCGTTTATGTTTCCAATCCCGATCACTGGAGATCCTATTACCAGAAAGTGTTGGAGGGAGAGAGAACCCTAGGTCTCGGATTGAGGTCAATACTGACATGGATGATGAGAATTCCGCTCAGGACAGTGAAGTTATTCAAATTACACCGGTGATTGCTGCTTTGGAATTAACAAAATCAGAATGGAAACGTCAAAAGAAATTCCGTGTTTCGATGATACAGACAGGTCGTGGAATAATTAAGCGATGATTAAGAAAAAAGGACAATATAAAGAACGAAACCATGTCTGACATATTCAAAATATATAAAAGAAAGCCGAATAATTGGCTATATAATAGTGATGAGGTGGCTATAGCGCCAACATATTAGTAGTATTAAGGGGGCGCCACCGTTTCGCAATTAGCCAGCAGAATTCAATGAATTTTCACCTTATGTCACTATGTAGAGATGATTTTATGAAAATCTAAGCATTCCGATAAACTGGGGATTTTTTTGTAAAAAATACCGAAAAAATGATTTTTTGTCAAATTTAACACTTTCACATTTTTTGAGCGTGTGGCATTGTTCAAAACTATTGAAACAATAAAATAATTAAAACAAACATTGCTAATCAACCCTACAAATATTGTATCTATCATGAAATATCTACAGTATGTTACAAAAAAACATTTTTTATTGAAATTGTATGGATGAAAGTTAATAAATACAAGCTAAAGGCAAACAGGACACATAGTTTCATACAAAAAGAGTGAAAAATTGAACCAAATACACACAAAGTCTTTATAATTAATTTATTTTACATTTTACAATAATTTTGATCCTGATGAGATTTGTCTACCTTGAAAAAAATCGGAACTTTTTGCAGTGGGATAGAATTTATACAATGACACTTATTTTCTTTACTATACCAAAAACGACGGAAATAAATTAAATTACTATATTTAATTGTCAATCTACTGTTCTTTTATGGAACAAAATTACTCTCAATCATGTACACTTTGGATGTCATTCCATAGCCTGCTTACGCATGGTATATCAACATGCCAGGTACATATGTAACCATAGGCTATCGCATGGTATGCCGTTATTAGGTGCACATGCACATGCACTTGCATTTTATAGGCATCTTGATAACTCGCTCGACAACAAAAGTCGTAGCGATCAAGAGCTTGTGAACTACTGTTAGCACATGATACGTACAGGTGAGGTCGGTAAACTAAACACATCAGTCTGCATTCCGTGCGCCTCATATACGACCTTCTTGAAGTCTGATCGTATGTCAGTGTTTTCCCGTGAGTTAATTAATGTCTTTGTATCGTAAGCTTTATTTCTGAAATACGTGTGATTACACATTTCAAAGTTAAGTCTCGATATCGGGTGTTAACATATCATCATCACACACGTGTACTATTGTTTACCCGGTGTTATTATAATTTACACTACGGTAATGGAATGCCCGATACGCAATACGGAAATGACGACACGAAAATACGACAAGAAAAACATGTGTATTACGAAGGGTGGAAAGTCCTTAACAGTTATGAGAGTTACACTTGGTAGTGTGAATCCATGCGAGAAACTGTTCTCTATGGTATACAATTGCAAAAGGGTTTTTCCCTGTTGGAAATTCCCATAGCCGACTGACCTTCATTCACAGCGTCGCGAGTGATCAGCAAAATACAATTATACCGGGTCTATATGTAAAATGGTTCTATTAAGCTTATGGTTACGCGTATTAGATATAACTGATTTGTAGGAGAGTGAACTACTCTAGGAAGGTCTCATTTTCAAGACCTCGATTTGGGGAAAAGAACGTACAACGTACACCCCGATACAGATCGTCCCTATACCATACCACGGGTGATAGATGACTCTAGGTAATGTAAATATTGTCCATGTTAGTCTTTATAGGTTGTACGGGTGGACACGGGCTGGGTCTCTGACCTGCGTCCGTTCTATTGACAGAGACAATTAAATACACTTGCATTAACATCACCTTGATTTATTTATTCATACAAACCACGGAATTAGATTAGAGGGAAAGGGAACTGCCTCTTCGGTATAGGAAATATGACCTGAGCACTCTGATGTTGCAAGAAATCGCGAGAGTTTACGTGGTTTGGGGAAAAACCCACCGCTTCAATCTTTTTGGATATTGATTGCCGGTGACAAATGATACATTCTGGTGAATCCTGTACCGTAAAATTGTCCGGAGTTCAAAGTAAGTGATATTTGCTTTACTTATGTCTAAATTGAATAGTATTTGTTGTGTCGATTAACAGTAACATGTCGCAGAATGCGAAAGTTTATAGTGATTCAACACCGTTGCCAACTTGAATAATGTTATGGCTTCACACGCGCCATTAACAGATTAAACGCCGGATCTATGAGAAAACTACTTGCTAACAATGAGATTATTAGACATACGGAATAAACATCATTGCTTTTTGATATGTGTTCGTTCCCTTTAGATGGTTTGAAATTTAACCCATAGCTCTGAAATTGTAGTATTTGTATTCTGATAACGGTTGTTGATCGGTGTGTTTTTAATAATGGCCGCCATTAAGCCTTAGATTACCGATCACGGATGGGTTCATGAATGCATGTTATTCTCGGTAATTAATTAAAATATGTAATAATTTGTTTACATAATTAAAACCTGGTACATTATCATGTACATATAAAGTATTCAATCGCACTGACGATCTAGAAAAATGTATTTTTATGGCTCTTAATATTGACCAAAATTAATGCAATAGCGTGTGTTTCAACGCCCCCCTCCCCAATGAGCATCGTTTTGGATTACCCTCCGATGTGCGAGAAAAATACAGATGTTGAACAGGACAGCTGTGGTTTGATTTCCAAATTTGACATTGATTTTGTCCATCTGTCTTGATTGATGTATCTTTTCCAATTTCAGCATCCCAAAGAAGAAAAAAGGGTCCAGACTGTCAAAACCTTAACACAAATCAACAGCAGAAGAGTGTTTCATCAGATGTATGCAAAATAATATGCTTCAAAGCTTACAAGTTTAATACAAAATTCCTTACGAAAAGAATTGTACTTTTAAATCAAACAACCAGTTCATTTTTAATCGAGTTAACATTGAATTATAATACAATTTGTATATCACCACTCAAGCTTGTTACATATGTCACCTGTTAGTAATACAAAAAGCCAGTTATATTTTCATTTTAAAGTTTTTATTCAGTTGTAAACACACAATAAGTACAATGTACATGTAATGTGTGCATGGCAAGTCATGAATAAACATCCATTCACTTACTGCAGGGCTTTAAGTTGATCCTTAATAAGTATTTTCTTTGTCTCTCCAAATTACGTCTTTAGAATCTTTGATTAATTTGAATGAATATGTCAATATAATATGATTTTGACCCTCCAAACATGAAGGAAGATGTTATTTGACTTATGAAATGGTTCAACTTAGCCCTGTTCATTGTATGTATATCATACAAAATCAAGCATATGGACTTTATTATTAGACATTGGTCAATAAACTCTCATATTCTGTGAAAATATTACTTGTGCTTGTCTATTTTCCCAAAGTATATATAACTTAGCTAACACAAATGAAATAAGTAATTAGTTAAAGTGCATTGCTTTATTTTGTTAACCTACAGCAAAAGCATATAATGCAGGCTCTTGGTTCTAAATGTGATTTATATATGAAACATATTCCAACTTTCTCACATAAAAAGTAATGATACTATTGAGTAACAAAACTGACAACGCATCAATTTTGAAAGATAATAATCTGTTGCATATATGTGAACCGCAACCTTTAATCTGTTTACAAGTTTATACTTTGTTTTAAGCTCAGGACTTATTCGAACTGGATGTAGCTTCTTTAATAATTGTTCTCTTTCTAACACAGCTGACACATCTAAATCAGAAAAATTGTCTTGAAAAACACAAAAATAAAAAGTTACCAAACAAGTGCTCTTTGGAGTAAAGTCACAAAAAGCTTAAGCACTTCTTTCAAAGAGGTTGAATATCATCAATCTTTTAGGAATATATTGATGATTTAATTGATGCTGAAAAGTGTTGCTGACAACATAATAGCTGTATGGAGTGGGCTTGGTACCTGTAGAACAACATATCTGAGCTAGTGGTGCTGTCAACAGAAACACTGGTGCTGGAGCTGTCCCTGGAACAGCAAGTTTCATTTTGGTTAGCTGAAAAAGATGGAATTCAAATTTAAATCATACTGGTGCCTAATTATTTGAATACTTTGGACTTGCTATATATAGTTTCTGGAACCAGAAAAATGATACTACAATGTGTAATATTTTGGTTACAGCGAAGACATTAAATATCAAATAGACATGTCCTTTCGCAGAATCAACGCTCATTGTATGGAGTCAATCATTTTTCAATAGTCATTAAATATTGACAAAATGCTGAATATTGAAACAAGATTAAATGAAATTCAAACTTTCAATGAATTATTTTGTCCATTTTTGGGAAAGTCTGGTTTAGACAAACGTTTTTATTTTAAGCCTGATTCATAGTGCTGGGACAGAAGTTTATGTCACATTTTTTTACCACAGAATACATAGAGAAAAAAAGAGGAGCTGTGAAAATGCACCATGTGGAGTAATTGCGAATAAGTTGCACCAAAATATGTATATGATATACATATACTTGCTAATGATTGACATTTAATTCAATAAATTCATTAGAATTAGCTCCGTGCTGTAATGTAACTTGCTGTGATGTTATCAGATTTAGCTGAAATCATGTCACAGAAATCAAGAATATATTTCTGTATAAACAATATAAATGACGACAAAGGATATACATGTACGTGAAGCCAAGATGGATTTCAGGTTTGAAAAATGCCTTTGATTGTTGCCTAGAAATATAAACTTATGAAAGAGTTCTATTTTTTAGGTACATATATTAAATAACCTATTAAAAATTTCGAGAATAACATACAAAGGTAAAAGGTCAGCTGATGTTTCTGTATTTTTCTTATAAATGGTTTAAATTTAAAATGATGTAATAGGACAAAGTTACTGTTAAAAGTTAACCCTTTTAAGTCACTTCTCCCACAGGGGTTTCGTTACAAAATACACATAACGTTATGCCATACTGATATAGGTCACAGTCAACATAAACATGTAACGAACCCCTGTGCTTCTACCGTGCTATGTATGCCCTCGAAATATAGCTGCCTATAGCCAGATACGTCTTTTATCACCTCCAAAATATTAAGTTTTACATTCATTATCAGTAAATTATTTCATTAAAAAGTCTAAATCTAAATAACTATCACGGGATAAAAAGTCAGTCATATTTGACAATGATGTATCATCCGATCAGATACTTACCTGATGCTGCTTGACATAAACAGATAGGTTTGCGACATCATCACGTGTATGCATTCGTTTTCTATTGTTTTAGTCATGGTTGTTACACTGTGTACTGATCTGTCAAATCAGTGTCACACTCGGTCTCTCATCGCCTAGGTAAACAACGTGGTTATCGATAACGGAAACTTGTCTGTTGAGTCGCACGCCAGCGCAGTACAGGTAAACTGACTCCAGCGAGAGGGTCACAAGTCGTCACGGATCGGTGCACAAATACAAGAGGTGGACAATACATACGCGAGACGAGAGTGGTGTTGCCAATCCCTGTTATCTAAGTCCGTGATATAACATAAAACCGTCTTTCCGTTTTTATTTTAGCATTCGAGACGGTTATGGAATACCGATCCGGTTGAAATCTGCAAAATCTAAATATAGATCAACCGCGGACAAAAACGTGCGCATCATTATGGTACCACACGGTTCGGTTGGTGCTACAGGGTGTTGTGGGGTGGTGGTAAGGGTTATATACGAGACTGCACTCAATGACCCTGTGCCAGAAGCGGTACTCTAGAAGCCTAAATGTTGCGATTCTGTAGCTAAGATACCACCGCCCTAGCTGTCACGACCAAACGCGCCCTGACAGTGAAGGTGTATTTCTAAACTATGTACAACACATGCTGTTTTGTTGATTACAAAAAAAGCCTTTGACTTCGTTAATAGACGGAATATGTGGTACAAACTTATCAAAGAAGATATAGAAGTAAAAATGTTGAATATAATACGTCTTTGTACAGAGATGTAAAATGTTGTGTAAAATATAACAAAAACATGTCAGATTGTTTTTCAATGTAAATATGGATTATTTCAAGGAGAAATTATGTCTCTATTGTTTTCTGTGTATGTTAACAGAAGGGTGTCCTTCTATAGAGCTACAAAATATTAATTTATTTTTAATGATTTCTGCAGTCGATATGGTGTTACTGGTTGAAACTTCTTAGTGATTGCAGAAGATGTTAAGATACATTATTACTTTATACAAATAAATGGAATTTTACGGTTAATACTTCTAATACCAAGATGATGGTTTTCCGTAACGGAGGTAAATTAAGAAAAGAAGATAAGTGGTACTTTGATGGATGTGTATTAGATATTGTAGATTAATTTAATTACCTGGGAATATTAATGAATTATAATGGTAAATTTAAAAAAAAATCAACAAAAAATCGCTGAACAAGGAAGAAAAGCATTGTTTCCAGTATCAAACGTGTCTAAGAAAAAATATTTCAATGTTGACACTCAGCTTCATGTTTTCTATAAATATGTCTGTTTTATTTTAAATTATGGAGCGGAAGTTTGGGGCTTTCATAAAGCACCAGATAAATAGAAAATACATTTAAGTTTTTTTAAAAGATTATTAGAGGATTAAGAATTAAGAAGATTACCTTTGGAAATAATTAGGAAATTTAGAAATTTTAAATACTGGTAAAAATTAAAACAAACTGATAATTGTGTTAAATTAAAACAAACTGATAACTGTGTTTTACATGCATGTTATCAAGAAATGTTAGTGAATGGATGAATGGAGTAAGAAACGAACTATTTAGAATGTGAGTAGGGTACATATGGCAATATGGAGATACCTATACATCCGATTATATTATGAATATGATTAAAAGCAGAATGTGTGATATATTTAGGTAAAAATGTAAAGAAAAATTAGATTCAGCTTCTAAGTGTTCGCTGTACAAGTTTATTGACGAAAATTTCTGTTTACAACTATATAAAACAAAACCAATAGGAAATACAAATTTCATTGGATTTTTCGTATTTTTATCATCTGACAGTTATTGGGTTGAGAAGGAAAAGGCAGCGTAAGTTGAGCTCCGTGTCAAAATTTGGAGACAAACCGTTGATTTCAGCCCATTTGTCTAATTCAGCTACAGTCTGCTTGACTGACAGCGAGACAATGACGTTCTACAGGTAAAGAGACGCTCGACTGGTTTTCACTTTTTTTCTTAAAAGCTGCCAGCTGTGTATATCTTCAGTACACAGCTGAAGAGATAAACTTCAGCTGATAACGCTTTTGTAAGTAAGGGTGTCTAATATACACAAATTGACTAAACCAACACCGGGCTTAAAATAACTACGATACCGCAATATAGAAGCGGATCGAACCGGTTTCTCTAAAAAATAGACTTGATGCAAGGCAGTCCCTTAATATTCCCTATGTGGTATTTCTGAACATTTTCTTTAGGTTGGTAAGTATGGATTATGAGAAGTTCTTTTTACACAACAAATAAAATATGGAGTATTCAATCTATTTTGAGAGGGAATTCCTATGAAAGGTCATCGGGTCAGTCCCTCATCCATTACTGATCCATCCCGATAGGGAGGGATTTACTTTTAAATATAGAGGGAGGGAGGGACGGATTTTATGCAGAATCACCATTTCCTATTCATCAATTGATGTTAATTTATATAATATGAAATTAAGTGCAAGATAAGCAGAATTCATAGAAATAAGCATTTATTCAAACATCGAGTGATTCCAATATATTATCTATTTAAAGCGAACATTAAGCATGTGTACGAAAATGAATAAATTGAGAATATTGCTAATATTTTAAACATATGTTGCATTCCAAATTCATAAAAACATGGAGGAAGGAAAATAACACACTAGGAGCTGTAAAGTGATCGGGAGATGATTACTCTCAACGAAGTTATCGGGGAATTCAAATCACAGCCATTAAGGTTAAAACATACTCGATTGGTAATGGAGTATGGACAGACATCAAATATGACGAAACCAGCCCTATTGCAACAGTGTTCGTTCAGTCCTGGTGATTATCTGTATATTTCATCCGAAACATATGGTATTCTCAGATTAATAACCATATTCATGTGAATACCAAACTTTAACGACCACTCAATCGAAATTCTCGTTCCCCCGTGTGTCCTGTTGGATACAAACTAAAATATGATAATTAAATCTTGAATACGTAACCGATTAATTTTCGTATCTATGCAGGTGTACCTTTGACTTCAGAGCACGCTGATAAAAAGCCGTCCTCCTTCAGAATACGAAACAGCGGCTTGACCCCGAATGTGTCCCGGCCAAGGTACACTTTTTTGTTGGTCGTGTCTAGGAGGCAGAAAGCGAACACTCCGTCCAAATGTTTGGCCGCGAACTCTATCCCGCCCTGGGCGTATAGGTGGATAATGGACTCTCCGTCACATTTAGTGGCGTAATGGAAATCAAACTCCTGCTGTAGCTGTGTAAAGAAGATTTAAAGCGAGAAATGAAACCATAGAGCTAAACTATTCAATCGAAACATATTGCCCCAGGCATCACCGATTAGTCAATTAAGAACAAAATAGCTCTATTGGTGTATTCATGTCGATCATTGAACTGCTTTTAGTTGGCATTCATATGGCATATGAGTGCCAACTTACAGCAGTTCGGTCTTTTCATGTATGTTCCACATTTTCGGAATAGGTTTATGTAATAGAAACATCATTTATTGTTATTCAGAATTTAGTTCATACCATGTACTTATCTTATATACTTGTTAAAAGAATACAACAGCCATTAGTCCAGGAGGGTCAGGTGTATCCAACGTAACCATTATGACGTCAACAATCATCTCGTGGTTTTCATAGACTAAATGAATGCTATCTAATGGTAGGATTATAGAATACCAATACAATACGATGGTAAATATAAGACATCAACAGTATGCTTGTCTTTTGTTCATCTTTAACACGATTGCTCAATAACATTTCTTAAAACAACGCTTGTGTATGCATGAACTGCTTATAGCTGGCATTCATATGGCATATGAGTGCCAAATTAAAGCAGTTCGGTATTTATATTGACCATTTTCGGAATATTGTCATGTAATACAGACATCAGTGACACTTTTTGTTATTCAGAATTTAGTTCATACATGTACCATGTACTTATCTTACATACTTTTTAAAATAATACAACAGCAATTAGTCTAAGAGGTTCAAGCGTATCCAACGTAACCAATATGACGTCAACAATCATCTCGTGGTTTTCATAGACTACATGAGTGCTATCTGTGGTAGGATTATACATTTTATGATACCAATGCAATACGATGGTAAAAATTAGACATTAACAGTATACTTGTCTTTCGTTCATCTTAAACACGATTGCTCAAACATTTCTTAAAACAACGCTTGTGTATGCATGGAAAATAAGATTTAATAATACAGTATAAATACTCATTTAGTCGACAATTAAACTTACATTTGCGTGATTATAAATCTCTCCGTTGTAGATAAGCCAAACGTGAGGATACTGAGACACTCGCATTGGCTGCATACCATGTTGAGCGTCAAGTATAGCAAGACGATGAAATCCAAGGCAACAGGACGGGAATCGGTAAATGCTCTCTAATCGAAAAGCATCGGGTCCACGATGAGCTATTTTGAATGCCGCCTTGCAATGAGTGAAAATATCACCACTGCTACCAAACACTGCCCAAATACCACACATGTTTGCTTAACAGCTAGCCGGAACACGAATGACACACCTTACTTATTAACATTTGATGGGTATATTTGGAGTTTGCGCACTGATATCACTCACATCGACCTGGATAGTACGTGGTGGTATGGCAGGGTTAGCTGGTTATCACTGAATATCCATGATACACCACTCATAATGTATTTCACGTAGCTCGCAATGTTAGGGTGAGGAAAATGTCCGTTCAAGTGAGAAGATTTATGTATGTATGCTTTACAGTACGTTACGCATAAAGGACTTTGAACCACAATCAAAGGTATCACACGATGAATTCAAGGACTTAAGTCAACAATTTTCGCGCTCAGGAAATTACATGAAAGCTATTTTCTGTCATCATTATATTGGAAATATATAGAGGTTATATGCCACTGGTTTTAAATAGAAAACATCAACCAGGAAGACGATGTGCTCCCGATTAAAGAGACATGTCGTTAAAAACATCATTTCCTTTATTCAATGGTTTGTGTCGTCGGCACTGCCAGTTCTGTTTTCTTGCTATCCCCATATGTATAGCCAAATCCGAATGTCAAGTGTGACCAGTCGATTGTTACGGAAAGCTTAAATAAAATATAGATCCAGGTGACGATTTCAAAACGAGGCAGTTTCATTTATAAACACAACAATGTGGCAAGGGAGGCCAAGAGTGGGGAGGAATTAGGATAATCTCTAATCGGTCTTTGAAAGCCGAAGGAAAATAAATTATCTTAGTACGTGTTGCAACTGATAAAAACACCTTAGCTATACTTATTCATGTTCAAATGAACAGGACCAGGGACATTTAAAATGTTGGTCGGACGCTCGAAGAATACTGTGTTCTTAAAGTAATTATACATTTTTATAAATATATTTCAGCTTAATCAGGCCATCATTTTCCATGATGAGATACAACTGATATATTTATGTAGTATTTGCAATAAAAGGTATTAAAAAATAACCTCACCGTCACTTTTTGTATTGGCATTCATCATCTGAGTGTATATGTAAACACAGATATATGCCTAAATGATTTTGAAACAAATTCATAATATTACACGAAATAGCACATTAATACTAAATATATCTTAACAACCAATCTGTTCAACTTTGTTTCAATTCAAACAAGCATGTGCCTGTAATACCTTCTTGTTGCTTAGAATACATTGTAGTAATTTAAAATCAATACTCATTGTGCAGGAACATCAAAGTAAGGTCAGGTAAAACATAGACCAGGTGATAATTGACCATAGACCTGACTTTATTTGAAATAAGCGCATTCAATCATGAAATGTTTGATTGTAAATGGCTGATGTCATGGATGACAACAAGGCATAGAATGTTACTATATGTATATGTGACGTAGATACGGCATATGCGCAGTCGGGAGAGGACAACTTCCTCTCTGTTATCATGTTAAGTACATACAGGAAATTACCCTCTATGATAAAATTTAAGTTTGCATTAATTATGTAATATATACGTGAATATTAATATTCTTTGTACCAATTTCAACATTTTAGTTTCTTTCTGCGTGAAGTCTTCTTTTAGTTTTCTTTTGAGTTTTTAGGACAAAAATGATCATTACGGATCAACAAACGAATCCTGACCGAGAGGTGACTGACGTAAACACGCGAGAAAATTCTGAGAGAGGATTGAAAATGAAAAATGTGTTCCTATTAAGTACGACTGTGATGTGTTTTTGCAGATAGCCGGGAGATTGAGAAATAAGTATCTTTTACAATCCTATAATTATTACTCTATAACAAGAACGATACATCAGAGAACAAAATATTTAAAAAGGTATAACACTGAATCGAAATGAGATTGTGTTTTACCAATATTTTGAAGTAACTGAAAGATCGGATTGTTCATAGCGAGCGCTTTTTGTATCGTACGCGTGGTATATATATAGTTCAAGCAAAAAGCTGTATATAGTAACAAAAACGAAACTACAATACTATGCGATCTTTTTTCTTTACATCGTCCAGAACGGACTTTAAAAATTGCGACGCTATGATTGGTTATTAATAGATCAGAAGCTGAACAATCGCCGTTTAACATCTCTGTGGGAATAAACAAATATGTTTCAAATCGTATTTACGTGAACTTTGCAAACGTATTCGTTATGGTTTCTATCTTAAAACGGGTTTAAAAATTAAAGTTGTCGACGTTTTTGACAAATCAGGTCTCACAATAAAAATATTTGCGGTTTGAAAATGGCGGGCTCCAAAATTTGCCACATTCTGATTGGTTAATAAAAAACGGAACAGAAAAGCTTCACCGGGAAGCCTGCAATACCTAACGCAAGAGTATATATCCGATATCAAATGATCAACAACAGTTTGGAGTAACTTTTACCAGTTTTGACCACATCACAGACAAGTTTCATGTTTGACTCAAAGGTCAACCAATTTCAATATGTGTTTGTCACTCTTTCAACAAGAACACAACCGTCGGCTTCACGAAAGCTAGGCTTGTGCAAGTCTAATCACTTCAGTGCAAAGAATGTTCATCAACGACAATGCCGATGAGCCACCTAATATACATGTATGTACGCGCATGTGTGGGTTAAAAGCATAGGAGTCTGGCGTTCAATCAATATAACTATAATATTCGATATATAAAAAAATATCCCGTATACTATAAAATAACTTCAGGAATGAAATGAGTCGCGGGCACAAAATGTAACCACCTTCGATAACAAAAACTGCAAACATCGTTCCGAGCTATGTCTCATTATCTCCAATCGCTTATCAAACAATGATAACCTAATCTTCACATTTATCAACACAAACCTGCCGAAATCTGCATCCAACTATTTATATCCCTCGCGTACTTTTGAAGAACTCGGTTTTCGCGGCCAAGTTTGTATTCTTCCTGAAGCCATGGCGTGACGTCACATGTTTGACAGTTCCGCACAGAAAGTGAAAGTATTTAATATTTATTTAATAAAGGAGAAAAAATACGAAGTAATGAGAAATGGATTGTATTCATTATATGTAAAACAACTGCATAACACATGCATAGTTTAATGAGTTACAATAAATAGTGTGGTAGTAATAGAAGAGACTTGTACACAAAGAGGAGGTAACTCTACCTGTTATCGTTGCGGGAAATTCAAATTTTAAGAAAAAACGCAATGAGAAAAAAAATGACTTCATCATGTCGCACTTCTCCGAAACTGCAGTTTAATAAGCAGTCTTTTGATGAGAAACATAACATATAGTTATATTTTACATATATGATTATCTATTTATAAGGCAAACGTTCAGGATTTTTTTAAATCTGGAAAGCCTTTACTGATTAAGGCTGTTTTGTCTGTAGCAGGATATCAGTGCTTTTTTAAGGAAGTACTATTAAGATCTAGCTCAGCATTTGTTTCAAATATTTATATTTAACAGTAGGGATACAAGTTTTATATTAATATTTAATTGCTGGAGCGATAAATAGAGATTAAAATAAAATCATAACAATTTTTTGGTCATGGCAGGTTATGGATAGGGAATTCAATTTTAGACTAAAATCTGTCATTTTAAAATGACTTATCAGAAAATTCTAAATAGGTAGGGGGTTGGTATTTGGCTACTGGCTGAAAGATATTTAGATTGTCTGACTTGACCTCAGTTCATTACATATTAGGGTTTTTAAGAGATACAACCTTCAAAGAGGTTATTAAAGTGCAAACATCTAGAGAAACACAGATAAATAAATCGCCAATCACAGTCCATGCCACACAGAAAAAAACATGTGATTGACTGTGATAACTGAAGCAGCAGATAAAGGAAGCCATCTGGATACGCCACAGTGGGCCAGTTCTAAATCGAGACGAGGGGGCTCAAAGACTCTCGCACATCTATGACCAAGTGTTAACAAAGCGTAGCTGAATTGAGTCATTTCGGTACATACAGTTGTGTGACCGCACAACGCACCAAAAATACCGTGCGCACACGGTGCATACATCGTTTACACACCGTCAGCACATCATTCACACATGGTGCGCACAACTGTGCGATTCAACAATCGTTCGCCCCGTTGTGCGCTTTTCTCTGCACAACTGTGCGGTTTAGTACAATTTGTTGATCAATATTACAGAATGTAAAAAATACGAAGACTCCTATGCAATAATGTACACTATATATATATATACTGTAATTTCTCTTCACAACAATTAAGATTATGTACAATTTTACAATGCGTGTTACACAGTGTTACAGTGACCGTTAGACTGTCAAGAATGGGTTTAATTCCTAGGTAATAGAACAGGTAAATAACAATTTGATGCGTGACCGGAGTTATACCTGGCCTGTGCCTGACACAAAGAGCTGATATGTGATACCGTATGACCGTTATGAAAACATAACTGGACGTTACATATTTGTTATTTGCATTCGATTTGGTCTATAGCTCCCTTTCACCTGGTTTGCACACCTTGGCGAGTTACATAAGTACCGATAACTACGGTCCAGGTACAGGTACAAAGTGGCTATGTTTACCTGTATCGTCGAGACTGTGTTGTAATTTACATGTGTCGATTTAGATTGAATTAAGATAAGCTTATAGATGTAGCTTGGATATAGAAACATGCTAAATAATCAAGTGTATATGTTTAAACACATGCACGAAACCGTATATATTGTCAATTCTCAATTTACACCAACCAAGATTGTAAACGCACAACGTTCGTCCATCGTCGCATAAATGTGCGCAATCAATGATTGTCTAATTTTTTTATCGTTCGCACTTCGTGCACACACCGTGCATACATCGTGCGCACACCACACACCGAGTAATGTTGTGTGATCCCACAACTGTATATAACAACTATTGTACAAACGTTTCCAGCTTAGCCGAAATCGACATTGATTTTATGGACAACTCGTACACATTTTCACACCTCTGTGTGTATACGCTTTATTGGTTATTTGTCTGACAAAGGTGACAGTGTACATATCGTACTAGTCATCGAGGCGTCACATAGAAAATGTTATTGGTGGTGTAAAAAGAACTTCTCATTATCCATACTTACCAACCTGAACAAAAATGTTTAGAAATATCTCGTGAAACACACTTAGTCAGTACATATGGATATATATATGGATAATACTCTTTATCCAAGTCAGTAATGCATATATCACACTACCGGTATTAAGTTTTTAAAAAGTATAGTGTGTTTACATACATTTAAATGTTCAACAGGGTCCAATAAATATTCCTTTCCTTAAATCCATAATTAGAAATAAAGAATTTCGTGTCAAATACATAAATAATGAGTTTTTCCTCGTTCGAAGTGAAGCAGACAACATTTGCCATGCTTTTCCGGTTAATACAAAAATGGATTATATCTAATGTTCTACAAGCGAAATACAAACAAACTGAAACACATTTCGTTCCGTCGAAAATCTCTCTGCTATTTTGTATCAACCCAGGAAGCCATGACAGAGAAGTGCTACAAAAACATGGACATGTATTTTGGGTGTTATATTCCGTAATATACTATATATTTGTGTCTGTGGCATACATTTGAGATCTATATTATATGAACCGTGAGTAGACATCGTTGTCATGAACTGTTAACCACTTAAGTGAGTTTTTCTTTATAAGCAGCCAGCCTCTTGGAGTACAGCGTGGGATTCTGCAGGAGAAAGTCAATGATGAGCTCCTTCTCATTTTCCGAAAAGTTGGTGACGACCCGTGTGGCTGCCCTATGGTATTGTGTAGCATGGTTATACAGTATGTAATAGGGTATATATTGTGTATTGTAATGAATAATTACTTAATTATTACTTACATATATATATTGTAGATATAAGTTTTGTTATACATGATTTGTATCTGCATATATTGTCTAATGTGAAAGATGGTGTAAGGACCTTTAATTAATCTTCCTGTGTATGTGACATATACTTACCTCTGTGTGAAAATGAGTGAGTGAGTGAGTGAGTGAGTTGTTATGACACCTGACTAAGGACGGGACATATGATTGGTCAGAACGGATGCCTCAGTTTACTTGTATAAAGGTTTTGGCCAACTTGGGCATTCCTCTTCTGATCAGCTGACATGAACCAAGTTTTTACTATATTTGTTTAATAGTTTTTTGTACATCTAATATAACAGAAAATGAAGGGAATACACCATTTTTGGTATTTCAATTGTGGCTTTTTAATTTAATCTTTTTTCTATCTAAAAGTAATTGACAGTTGATCATTGAACAATTTCAAGGTCAAAAGGAAATTGAGAATGTAAAAATATTCCCTTTGTTATTAAATTTTCTATGAATTGTCATTAAATTCATAATGGTCAAATTTGAATTTATATTATTTTAAGGTAAAGCTCCTGGTTGGACTTCAAATTGTACTTGTCATTGGAAGAAATCGATTGGTTTGGTTTAGTATTGTTTAACGTTCTACCAACAGCTATGGTCATTTAAGGACGGCCTCCCATGTGTGCAATATGCATGCGTGTAGTGTATGCGTGTGTGTTTTGGGAGGCTGCGATATGTTCGTGTGTCTCCTTGTAATAGCGCGAAACTGATATCGACTTGATAGTGCTAACTCACTGAAACATACTGCAGAAGACACCCAGCAAGACACCCCATCCGGTCACATTATACTGGCAACGGGCGAACCAGTCGTCCCACTCCTAAATTACTGAGCGTTAAGCAGGAGTAGAAACTATCGTTTTTGCAGACTCTTGTTTGTCTCGGCCAGGGGCAGAACCCAAAGCCTTCCTCACAGGGGCGAACGTTCAACTAAAGACCAAAAGTAAGGCCTTGTCAAGGGAGACATCAGGAAGAAGAAAGTTGTTTAGAAAGAAAAGATGAGATCCAAAATTGACTATTCTCTGTATGTAATTATAGATAATAACCCAGCACAGGCCGCACAATCTCTCAACACTGATCTTACAAACATAGGTGAATGGGCAACAACATGGGACATTAAATTCAATCCAAGTAAAACAAAATCACTCATATCTTCCAGAAAACAAGACACCCATCACATCCCACTATTTTTCTAAAAGAGCCAAATCATAGACACATCATCACATCAACACTTAGGACTTACACTTCAAGATGATGCAACATGGAAATAGCACATACAGAATATATACAAAAAACTTACAATAGACTTAATATTCTTCGCCATGTCAAAACTAAAGTCAATAGAAAATCATTAATTAAAATATCTTTGGGATTTATTCGGCCAATTTCGGAATATGCAGATATTATTTGGGATAATTGTACACATCAGGCAAAAGATGTTCTTGAATCTGTACAATTAGAAGCAGCTAGGATAATTACAGGTCTTCGTTCTGGGGTATCACATGACAAACTATACAATGAGCTAGGTTGGGAAACACTATCTTTAAGACGAAATAACCACAAACATGTAATGATGTACAAAATTATGCATTGGCAGACACCTCAATACTTCCAAAATGTTTTAAATCCCTTTATTAATAATCAAAATGATAACCCCTCCCCTCTCAGACAAACTAGGCTTTTCAACCCACCGTTATGTAGAACTAATAACTATTTCGACAGTTTTTTTCCTCAAGTGTTCCGCACAATTAACACTGCAAATTCTAATCTTCTTAATTCTCCCTCTCCTGCAGCATTAAAAAAATATTTGAATAAAGATATTATTTCTGATAGTGAATCTGTTTCAATTTTCAAAACAGAAGGTAACCGAAGAGCAAGTATTATTCTATGTCGACTACAAAACTCTTGCAGTAATTTAAATTATGATTTACACCATGACCATCTTACTTATAGTCCTGCTTGTACCTGCTCTGCTGAACATGAAATAGTATCTCATTACTTTTTGGAATGTCCTATTTTTAATAATCAAAGAACAACTTTGTTCACTTCTCTTAATAGTTATGGAAACCACAACCACATTGATAAAAACATTCTTCTTCAGGGCTGTCCTGATTGTGATGGGCTTACAACTAAAAGAATACTTGATGATGTGCAAATTGTTATTGGAAAATCCCGTCGTTTTAATATTTATGTGACTTAAAGCCATGATGTTAAACAAAAATATACTATATATTCTATATTACATCCAGGAGATTCTAGTTGAGCATGACTACTATCTCTTACGTGTACTTATCTTGACATTGTAAATGATTACACTCTATATGTATTAAATGAATTTATTATTTTTAATTGTTACAGTTGTTGGTAGCAGTGACCTGTGCAATATATGCACATGGACTTTTGGTCTAAGCCTGCCAATATCTGTCTATGATAGTGTATATATAAGCTGAAATAAATGTATTTGTACATGTACTTGTATGTGTGTGTAAGTGTGTATGAGGTGTGTGAGATGTTTCCTTCATGAGTTACCCCTTAGCCTTGTGTTAATATGAATTATTTTGTGTTATTTTTTTCATTTGGAACATGTCTAAAATATTATGTCTCCTTGTTTATTCCACTTTGGCCATTTGATGGAGAGAATTTATATAGGCTTTGCCTGTTATTCAATCCAATTGATTAAGACATCTTGTCAATAAAATTTGATGAAATGAAAAATGAAATGATCCAAAATTAAGTTGCCTCCTACGATCATGCAATAGGGCCAGTAGGAACAATAGTTACGCCCTACCTGCAGGGACGGTGAGGAATTGAGGGAAACCTCCGCACCATAGCTGTGGGGCAAGTGTTCAGAAGGTCTAGAATGTTTTAA
Organism: Mizuhopecten yessoensis; assembly: GCF_002113885.1. Classification (NCBI taxonomy): domain Eukaryota; kingdom Metazoa; phylum Mollusca; class Bivalvia; order Pectinida; family Pectinidae; genus Mizuhopecten; species Mizuhopecten yessoensis. The sequence continues at coordinate 269,597 of NW_018408788.1, read as the reverse complement.
TGTGTATGTTATTATATTTTTATCTATAGAATTACCTGGAAATTTTAAAAGTGTGTATGAGTAATTTGCAATAGTAAAAGTATAGGATTGATAATAATGATATTCATGTAATTACATGTATGTAAAGAATGAATTAATAACCTTTTGGAAAAGATAACTGAATACATTAATTCAAGTTGAAGATTTACAAATGAGTATATTAATAAATATCATTGTATATGTACAATAATTGTACATTTGATAGGGTAAAAAGGATATGTTATATAAAAGCATTTGTCGATAGAGTTGATTCCCTTTTACTATGTTATGTATGCAAGTATGTTGCGTGTAACATTTATATGTTGTATTTGTTTTGTCAACAGTGTTTTTATAAGGGATTAATAAATGCATCCAAAGGTTAAACCGGATCTGATTTGTGATTGTGAACCCCAGCCACGGTGTTTATCGAACATACTGTTATACTGGACAACCCCCTCATGCCCGATGGCTATCGATATTGCTTACTAGGGAAAGCCTGAGGAACCCTTTATTCTTAATGAAGAAGATTTTGAACACTTATCCCTATGTTCCACCTAATATGTCACACGCCTCTGTTGTGTTGTGTTGTTTTACGACTAATCAACAATTGAGGTCATACAGAGCCAAAAAACAATTTTAACCTTACTTTCTTTTGATATGTGTGATGGCATTTTGATTTTCTTTTTGACATTTTAGACCTAAAATGGCCATTTCGGAATAAACATTCTAATTGCACGAACAGTATTATAAATAATATAGCATATGTGAATCGTATTTTATATTTTCAAATCCTGACAAAGAGGTGACTGACGTAAATATGTGAGAAAAATCTGATAGGGGCATAAACATTAAATACATGTCCTAATAAGAACGTCTGTGATGTATTTTTGCAGGTAGCATGGAGAGTGAGACACAATCATAGGAATACAATTCTATCATTATCATTATTAACCTATAACAAGAACAATGCATGAGAGAACAAAATAAAAAAGGCTAATAGTTGAATCGAAAATGAGATCGTTTTTCACCCATATTTTGAACTGATATGAAAGTCCATATATTACTAAGGAATTGGTTACTCCATATGTTTCAAATTCAAATAACCATTCTTTTACTGAAAAGAAATCTAAAGTGATATAGGAGTTTAACGCATGTACAAAATAATATTGCGATTACTTGGACAGTGAGTTGCCAATAGTCAAAATTATAGCAAAGAGCTAAATGTTGTACTCACAAAAAAAACACCAAATTATTCAATCGGAAAAAACGACTTTGCACTTTATGCTTAATATATATATATGTATATTTTATATAATCAAGACAGTGGTTGATGACGTCACTGTTTGTAGTGTTTGAGTGTCCTGGCGGAGGGATCTGAAGATGTTGACCACTTGGGCATCCAGTAGTACGGTAATAAATGACCCTGTCCTGTATAGAACTTCTCAAATACTCGTCTGTAGTATAGAGCTTCCTTACTGCGTGGAAGGTTGTGTGGAAAACGGTGACTACTCTCCTCCAATTCAGTGTCGTCTATCTGCCAAATGTGAGGAAAACATATTTTGTTTATCAATAGGATGTAATAGATTGTTACAGCCAAATCATTGCAGTATGGATGTTTCTTTATAACTTTAAGGAATGACCGTTGTTTCACCTAGGTATTTGCATTTACACACTCATCATTGTTGCTTATAGATTGTCATTCTGTGTTGTCACGGTTTGTCGTGAGAACACTTTTCTGATTGCGAACACGGGAATAAGATCGAAAGGTCACCGCAGAGTCGCAGGTGGACTCGCGATATTATCCATGTACGAGCGATAAGAAAATTGTTCGAGCCACAAAGCCTGAAAACATTGTTTGATAAACTGTTTATCACCTTTGTACTACCTTATATAATTCTCCATTCATAGAGGTCACAAAATCATGGGATTGTCCACATGCCGTTTAGTTGTAAGCTCAATGATCGATCCTCGGTCTGTGACAAACGTAAACAAACAGAAGATGTGCGCGGAAGAATACCATGCTCATTGAAAACTATTTTGAAAACCATCCATTGTTTTGTAACGTTATATTGATTTGTTTATTACAGAGTATGTTCTCACGCGGATCATTTTCATGCGGATATTATTTCCGGTTCAGGACGTCACCAGTCGCGAGAAAATGTTCCTTTTTTGAATTCATTACGCTACGCACCATTAATGTGAAATCATTAATAGACTGATTCTATAGAGGAGAAATAATTCGCGGCCCTCATTTGAGAATAAGACAATGGTTGCAACAAATAACCTTACACAATTCAATTAAAATATTAAATAAAAAACGATTGATCTAAATTAATGTCGCTCATCAAGAATGTGATGCATTCATCATTTAACATGAAAGTCAGTGTTTCTGCTGTTAATCAAATTCGTACAAATCATAGTATCAACTTATAATGTTAAAATACTGAAAGAGGAAACCAAGATAATACATTTACCGAACGTTTTGCTTAAACGTTTTGTTTGAAAAAACACTGACCCATACAAAAAGTGTCAGCAAAACCATTGGTCCAAAATGTTCAGGGTTCCACATCTGTCATTTCCTTTGGTCATACCATATCAAATCAGGACACTTTGTTTTTCATGCACGTGAATCATGAAATACTAATACATATTTCCGAAATATAACAAGCTTGAGTGATCCGTCTTCTATTGAATTATATATACTGATTCAGTAAAACGCTTACTTGCTCATCAACAAAGTCTTGTATATACTCGTACCACGACCTTGTCTGAGAGGACAAGCCGTCACTAAAGTTCTCCTTTGGCCGCCATAGAATCTCTGCCGGAAGTAACCCCGTTTTGTCAAAAGCAGACCGCAGCAAATGTTTCTCTATGCCGTACTTGGGCGCCTTCATTTCAGGTTCTAATGAGAGGTAGTAACTGCTGAATTGATGATCAAGAAAGGGAACTCGTATCTCAAGTCTGTAACATTAATTTTGAAACTTATTGCCAGACTTTTTTAATAAACATATTCATACTCTTCATGTAGCATCGAATCTCAGAAATGTATCTAGACCTGAAAATCACGTCCAGAACGCATTTCTTGTGTAAATTTACCTTGACTCCAAATTTTATAAAAGAAGTGCCTTTGCTGACCCCCCCCCCCCCCCCTCTCCCTCCCCACAATCTTTTTCCATCTAATTATCATCTTATCTTGATGGGAAGTTATTTATTGCTTATTTATGAATGTAATTCCTTACCCCCAAGCCGACGTGGACCTGTCACCTCTGAGTACGTCATACATATATAGGTCTTTACAGAGTCGGCTGCTCTCCTCATTCCCGTCCACAACAGAGGGCGCGTTGTGAAAGTATATGTAGCCTTGTGCGATCTCGTCTGCTCCCTCTCCAGACAAAATGATTGTTGTATCCGTCTTCTGCTTGATGTATTTACTTACTAGGTATAACCCTGTGTACAACAATATACAACATTTGTCGACGATATTTATAGATTATTTAAATCGCACGTACAGGTATAAGCTCGACTCCACCTGCGGTGGCCTCTTGATTTTATCCAATGAGAAAATTGTATTCACGACAAACCCTCAAAATACCGTTTGATAAAATGTTATTCATCTATATACTAGTATACATGTACTACCTTTTATATTTCTCCTTTTGAAAAAGTCAACTTAGCACCTCGTTTTTTCAAATGACTTCTAAGCTTAATGGTCAATGATCGCAAATCCTCGGTCTGTGACAAACGTCAATAAATAGAAGATTTGCGCGGAGAAATATAATGAACCTTAAAACTGTGTAGAAAATATGTTTAAAACAACCATTTTCGCCATTAGCTTTTCTATATGCACATTTAAGCTCGAAACGGTATAATTATCCTCACAATATTTGTTAATGACTTTATATTTATTTGTTTATTTTCTTTCGCGAATCACTTTTGTGTGGTTATCACTTCAGGTTTAGGACGTCACCTGGCGCGAGCAGACGTTTGTTTTTGAGAAAATACGTTCCCAAATGCCAGGAAATAGGAAAATCCGTTTTCAAGTTCTTCGGAAGTCATTTTCAACTTCTTGAGTAATGTCATACTAACAACTAATGATTATGGATTTATCATGCTACCGGTGGGTGGTATAAAGTAGTATATAGATGAAAGTTCATTCTGCACTACTGAACCTCTTTTTTAAACTTTTGCGAATATGCCCTATTAGTATGGCTAATCACCGTATAACTTTAATATTCCTACAATTAACCGTTACAAAAAGAAGTTATTTGATGAAATTAAATAGAACCCCGTTTATATAGCCACCACAACAGCGACTGCACAACTGCTTAGCCTGTTTGTAAAATAAAATAATGTCTCTTGTAGTCATTCTATTGACCAACAAACGAACTGTTTCCATTTAGAACACAGATACTGAAGTATCGCGGATTCACCGGCACTTTGCGTGTGCTACGTTCATCATTTTTGGAGGAACCTCACAAAGAAATACCCACCGACAGATGACCTAACGGTGGTGATGTCATAACTCTCCAGGTGGTATATGACACTTTCAATGGCGGCGATCCCTTCCTCAGGTTTAAAAACTATCTCGTGGTGCTCCGTTTCCAGGTGTTTAGCAACCTAATGGGAAAGAAAAAAGAAAAATAAGAGCATGGATGTAAGAACGAAAATCGTGCTTTTTTCCAATGAACAATTGCGGTTACAGTATCGTAATTGCTTGCGTATTACCGGCACCGTTATATTGTTCGCAAAACCTCAAATTATGATGTTTTGTAAACAAAGTCTGTAGAGTGCCTTCTGGTTTACCTAAAAAAACTATTATAAACCAGGTACACTTCCAAAGTCAGTTACATGTAGTTCTCATGTACTTTACTGGATATGCAACAATGTTAGTAATGATGTTTTCTTTTAATTACATATCTTATAGTTTGTTTTGCTTTATGTTTTTGATACACCAAAAGCACCATTCATTATACTGATGTCAACAGCAACGGCGACCCCTCGCTCTTCACTAAGTACTCGATAGAGGCGATGCTTAATAGTTTCGTTAATATAAATTTCAAAAATTAGTTTTGATTTTTTAATGATTGAAGAATTTTTCGAAGTTATGGATCTCGAAAATATCGCATTTCCCGCATTTTTAAAAGTTTTCTTAAAAAAAAAGTAAAATTGCCCTGTTCATCAGATAGCCTGCAGAGTACATTTAAGAATAATGTATTGCCTGCAGTCAATACACGGGAAGTTACGGTATGAAATTCATTATAAACACAAAGCACTTTAATATGCCTATTAAAATAAGTTTGGTAATAATGTTTACCAACATGAACAAAATGGTGAATCACATCTGATCAAATATGTCCGAATTAAGATTTCGAGACAGATGGATATAGTTTACAATTGGCCGGATATTTATTTATTTATTTCATTTGCTTTGACCTGAAAAAATGATACAGAAAACTAGAAACCATGTAAATTTGTGATCATTCTGACAGGCGATAAGGTGGAACTATTAACTATGGTAATGTGAGAAAAAATAAATGTATTCATGATTAATCAACATGGCACAGTAGAGTCGATATTTTATGAATAACTTGTCATACCTCGGAAACCAGGCAACACAAATGTGTGAAATTATAAGAATACATAAAATTTAGAATATATTTGGAGACTCCACAAATACTTTTGGCGTGATGCTGTATCTGGTCTCTTTGCCGTCTGTATTATTTACAGTTCTCTTTGTTAATGTTATCTTTCATGGTTGGCCTGAAAGTGACAGTTACATCCATGACGGGATATCCCGCATTTTTTTAAATACCGCAAATCTATATTTTCACGTTATCTTATAAAGAGGATTTATCGTGATTCAAAGTATATCGCGAATATTTAATAAGACAGATCTGATCTATTAACATAGTAGTACTACTGCTACGTATCGCAAATCAAAACTTCACAGTTCTCAGAAAGTAAGTTTTCACGAATATTACAGTGATCTACCGTAGAATTATGGGCTTGTACCTTTCTGGCCGCCACCAGATCGGGACTGTCCTTCATTCCGATAGAAAACGTCTGTACAGGGTATGGTAGGTTCTGTTCTTTAGCTAATTTCACCAACGTGGCCGCAGTCAAACTCGAGTCAAGACCACCTGTAACGTAAAATATATGTTTTGAAAATAGGAGTTTAGAATACTAGTCGGGTAAACAATCAAATTTGGAGCTGGAATTTATCTCCATGTTAATACTATCACAGAAGTGTTTTTTCTGTTTGTGATCCAAGTTGTCTTTTTTTTTTTAGTGATTTCATCATAATATATACTATATACGTAACCATACCCTTTGGTAAATTATTTGCTTTTGCTTTTTTATTTATCACACCATGCCTGTTACATGTTTTTTTTAATAATGTCTCTATGATTTTGAGTCTGAGTGAATGTATATTTCAAAATGGTTTAAACATCATAAAACACAAATAATTGAACTTAAACAACATATACTGCTATCTTATGAACTGTCAATGTATCGGAGAATGATGAAACTTGAATGGAAATTAAATATCAGCCGATCTATTGGATTAAACATACAAATGTTTCTACTGCTTTTCCAAACAGCTGTTGCACTAAATATAACAAATCATTGCTTTTAACGTTTAACGTATTCGAATCGCTACATTTTGATAGCCACTGAAATATTTACTATATAAAAGAGGAATCGATTGCCAATTTATTATTTTAATTTTAATATCACGTAAATATTGACAAACAATGACAAAAAAATAGGAATTAATTTATACAAAACATTCATTGTATACGAAACTTACCTGACAGTAGACATCCAATACGACGATCTGCCATCATTCTCTTCTTTACAGCAGCCTCAAACAGGGTCCTGATGCTGGATTTAATATTTTTATCTGTGATTAAATAAATAGTCGTTAACGTGTCGTATTATTAAAACAGATCAATGCAAGAGTACGAAATGATTTTTCGATATTGCATTTCTTATTATGATACTTAACATTTATAAAATTCATGAGATTAGATTTTAAATAATATTGGGAAAGGACACAGGAATCGGCAATCATAATTTTGTAGTTTTCTTTTTCTTTGTATTTTAAATGAAAACATAGAAACTAGTATAATTATTCAAAGGGCCGGTTTCCAAAACGGCCCCTTCTCTGATTCAAATTTCCTGTTGATGGTGCATTGCCCATGCCGTTGTGGTCACAAATCTATAAAGTATAAAGATTTAGGTCACTTAGTTTGTTTTTTTATGGCTCCTCAAAGTTGTACCTTTCAGAAGCTGTCTAAGTGTTGATAAAATGTGCATATTATGTAAAATATTAATGAAAATCTAATCAAATGATAGTCATCGTAAAGAATACATTCATGGCATGATTGTGACAAAAAATCATGTTTCCATCGCGCCATTTGGCTGTTTTATGGAAGAAACAATCTCAAAAATGCCATTTTTGATGATAACATTTTAGACACAAAAACTGTGTTTTTTAGAGAATACACCCTTTTATGGGCGTTGGATGCAAACCAATTTTTATCCTATTAAACAGTACGTAATATGCTATTGATGAGAGGAAAAATCATCAAAATGTAAGTGGTGGAACATTTTCAAATGTTGGGTTGAATTAGCCTATGGTTGAATTGCCGATTTTCGACTTTCTTTAGATAATTAACAAAAAAACGAGAGTATTTGCTCGGTATGTTGAGAATATGTACACAGATATGAAAAAAAGTGAGAGAAACACTTTTTCATAAAAAAAATCCAAGATGGCTACTTCACAAGTCCCCGTGGTTGAAGACATTGGCTGACAAATAGACAGAACAACAAACAAAACGTGTTCCTTATGATTTTGGTTGGTTTTCGCATTTACGGGAGTGTTCATAGCTACGGGCGATTGTATAATACCTATATTTATAAGTTTGGTTAGTCACATGGTAACGGGGATCTTTCATATCGAGCCCCAAACATACTTTCGACATATGCACTCCGTTGCCGCATGGAAAACTATTTCAAGTTTTGTCGGAATTTCTTTACCTGTGGTTGTAATGGTCGAGGGTTTTCCAGCGTCCTGTAATACCCAAGGTAGTACAAGATACTGGAGATGTGCGCACACATTCCCATCGTTCTCTCTCCAACTGGGCACTGGCAGTAGTAGTCCTTTATTGGGGCCTCAACATCGGGTGAAACGGTGAACCGTATCCAAACGTTATATTTCGTTTGGCTTTTGTGTCGAGAATGTATTTGACATCGGAGAAGGTCTGGGGAGTGCTGGTAAAGCCACACCTCATAGTCTCCGTCATCACTTAAATGTTCGGCGATGTAACCAGGAGCCAGAGATATCTGATACGTTCCACACGTAATGGTTCTCAAGTAATCAAGATCGAGACGGGGAAACAGTACGGAAGATGCATCCATCTTGACAAACTCGGACCTTGCCCGTCTAGATAGATCCGGATCTGTCTTGACTCTCTGAGCTAAACCATTCGGTGTTGTCAAACGGTCCTTCATACGTTCAGCCATTAGCCTATCTTTGGCATCTCTCTCTGGAGATCTCTGGTAGATCGGTCCTCTAATACCATTCAGACAGGCTGTGACGGTTCGAAGCAAAGCCTCGATGACATTGATAAAGCTGTTAGACACCAATTGCGTTCGGAAGAACGTCCAGTGTTTCAGACGACCATGATAGGATTCCACAATCCACCTCGATTTGGTGATAGTTCTGTCAAGATTTGCTTGGACGTCAGAATGTTGACTTTGACCGGGTTTCAGGTATGACGGCATGCTAGCATTGAGGCCAGAGGCTTCGAGAACTGGTAGGACATCTCTAAAACCTCGGTCAACGACAACGTTGTCGTCTGGTTGTAGCCAAGTAACTAGCTTGTCCATGACTTTTTTTGTAATTGTAGCATCATTTTCGCTGCCAGTGAATGGTCCTACTGTGTCCAGAATGTAGCCATCTGGTAAGGCGATGCTCATGAATTTGAGATAGTTTCTCTTCTTCTGGCCACAGTAGGACATTCTCTGGAGCTTGTGGTCGGAGCTTTTCTGGATATAAATATAGGTGCCATCTAATATGGCAGTGGCTTTATCTCCAAAAAATGCTTCTGAAAAGACAGTATTGTGCCCGAGCAACTGTTCTCTTGTCAAGTGATCCGGACCTAGAAATTGTGGGACTATCGATGTGTCTAATGCCTGTACTATGGAGTGGAAAGTTTTGGACACACTTGACTTGGAAATTCCAAAAAGAGAAGAACACTGACTCCAGGAAATGTCGGTTTTCAGTTTTACCCAGAACAGTAATAGAGCATCGTGTGTAGTCTTGGTATATATACCAGATGAAAGATATGGGGAACAGTGCGAGTGGATTTCGAGGAACTGATCTTTGGACCAACCTGTCCAGGCCATGCATGCCGAGTCATCAAGAGAAGAAAAGCTTATTGTAAACGCAGACTGGTTCTGTGAAAGGACGTGCGACACCTCTAGGAGGTCATTAATGATTTCGGACGATTTTGATGGTAACTGAGATTCCAAGGAACCTCTACCATCAAGGACAACCTCTGTAGACGGATCTAAGTCGTTACCAATAAGGTGAATGGAGCAGACGCGGGATGAGGTGGGACACCACAGTTTGTGTGAATAGATCAGGTGATGTCTTGCACGTTTTGGTAAGACTGATGATTTTGTTCCATTTCTTGCAAAGGTAACAAGACAGAGACAGCATTTTTTGTGTGAAGATGATCCATTCAAAAGATCATGAAGGGTCAGCAACGGCAGGATATGGGACGGGGAGTCGTCTTCTTCCTCTATTTCCTGGTTCTGCTCGGGTTCAGGTTCAGGCTGATTTTTGTTCCGAAGATACTTCATGTAGCACTTCTGGCAAATAAGTGCTTGTTCCTTTGCTGACATCAATCCTTGTTGCACCAGCGTATCTAGGAGCCATTTATATTGTGGACTATTTACATTGCGTGCACTTCTGTTCTTATTGCCACTACGTTTCTTGAAGTATACTTGACACCCTTCTCCAACACATTTACCCTCCATCTTGAAACAATAACGATTGGTTTATGAAGCGTCGATAAAGTAACAAAATAGCAAGCCACCGATGATTGCTGTAAACAGCTAATACTTAGTAGTTTGGTACAATTATGCGAAAATGTGTGATAAATAACGAACAACTAATTACACAAAATAACAAGACAATATAATAAATCACATTCAATACCTCCAAGAAGCGCAGAATTGATTGATTACTTAGAACAAAATAAAGTATTTCATATGGATAATCTATCTATTCGATGTGGCGTGGTCGGCAGGCACAAAGAAAGTGAGACAAGTCAGGGTCCCAACCCTGACAGAGCCACAACGCTTTGGAGATGGGACAATAAAACAAGGAAAGTGAGACAAGAATAGCTAGCGTCGAGTCAATGATTCCGTAAACGTATAGACAAAGACAAGAAGATACGGATAAATGTACAAGGCCACACGATCAGAAAATTCAGAAGAGGACAACTTGAGATAGAACAGTATTCATGTATCAGGGTGTCCTCAGTGTAAATCTTTATATCGATACTGTTTATTTAGTCGTTACACATCATAAAACTGTCATGAAAATATCCGCTCTGATATTCAATATAAAAGTTTGTATATAATAAGCTATATAATAGGGTTTCAGACAAGGTTGTTACTCATTTCCCCTTTTCTTTCAATTTACAACCACATTCAGGCGGCGATATGAGAACGTTCCACCACATGGAATTAGCTGATTTTTGGTACACATATGAAACAAGTAAAGCTCTATCCGATTTTCTGATGGAAATTTGCATCCAAAACTATATAACGGGAGAAAATTGCAATTTTATGGCATTTTTCTTCATAATTGTGTCTCTGCAAGTGCATTTTCATCCGAGAATATTTTTTTTTATGTTTTATGAATAAACACGATGTTTTGGAAATATTTATCAAAAGAAATTTATACTATGTTGCGAATTACAATTTCGAGATAACCTTCTTTTATTTACGAACTTATGTCTTTGATGCTGAAATTGACAACTTTATAAAAATACATTTTCACTGAAATTATGAAATCTGGGTGTCGGAAAGGTGTAAAATTATTCTTCGGAAAAGAAAAAAACAGTAGTTGAGCTAGATAAGAAATTATACGGGGGCAGGTTCCTATGGAGAATTAACATTACTGGAAACAGGCCCTTTCAAAAGTCTATGATCAATCATATCAATAATACTGAACCATATACTATAAATTATACAAAATACAAGAGTGATTTTCTTCCGACAATGTGAGCTAAGTAATAGGTTAATGACATGTAATTAGTCCTACCTGTAGGGTTTACCACTGTTTTGTATGCCGGGGCGTCCCCTATTTTATGGAACCTTGTCCGCTCAACAAATGTAGCTCGTCCTATGGAGTCGAGATTATACGTCTCTACGTGTCCGGGTAGGAATTGTTCGACGGTTGCAGTTGGGTTATCTCCCAACCCTAGAATTACAATGATTTTGAGAGCTTCTTTTCACTATTCAATACAAAATAACAAACATAAATCATCATGATATATATCAGTTGCATTTATAACCAATTCGTGCCATCAACAATGCAAAAACAGCTTTAAAATGATCTACGTTATACTTCTACCTTTCAATTTCTTTTCAAGCTGGCTTTAATGAATATAAGATAAGATTGTCTGTTTCATTTGTGTTAGGATGTGCCTCATGTTTGTTGTGTGTGCGTGCTTGCATGTGTGTGCGCAGGAGTGGGAGTATGTCGGTGTATTTGTTTCCTTATAATAGCGCAGATCTGATGACGACTTTATAGTTCTATCGCGCTGAAATACCATGCCGAAGACACCGAGCACAGCATTCTGCCAGGTCACATTATACTGACGACGGGTGAACCAGTTGTTTCCATTACCCTAAAAGCAGGTACATTGTAACAACAACTACTATGTTTAAGGACTTTGGTATGTCCCGACCTGGGGACAGAAACACATTGCCTTCCTCACCTGGGCGAACGCTCAACATTAAAGCCAGCCAAAAATGAGGTGTTTCAAAGCAAGGCGCTAGGAAATATAAGGAAGAAGAAGAAAGAAATATAAATATTCAAAATATTGCAATGGTTGAGCAGATTTATTTTTGTATATATATAGTGAGCTGATGCCATACCGCAGCGTCCCTCATCCGTCCGTCAACTCTTCCTTTAAAACGCTACTAGTCCTGAAAAGCTCAGTAGATTTTGACTAAATTTGGCCTGAAACATCTTTAGGCTAAGAGTTCTCAATTTTTTTATAAATGGTGGGTGTGGCACCTTCTTTTACCATAGGGACGGAGGGATTTTATTCTAATTTAGTCTTGAGCATCATTTGGCCAAAGGGACTCCATTTGGTGTAAATGGTGGGTGTGGCGCCCCTTCGGTCAGGAGCATCCTTAGGCCAAGGAGACTCAATTTTGTGTCAATGATGGATGTGGCCCCCCTTGGGGCAGAAGAGTGGGCCCAATAAAGGAAATAGAGGATTCTTTTTTTAAATCCATCTCTTACCGTAGGGTTAAGGGATTTTATCCAAATTTTGCCCGGATCTTTGGCCAAGGGGACTTAATTTTGTATAAATGGTGGATGTGGTCCCTTTAGGTGGGGAGGATGAGGGATCAAAAGGAGATTTGCAGATTTAAATCTTCAAACCCTTCTTCTTCTGTAACATTGGTAAAATTTTATCCAAACTTATCTTATCTATGGACGGGTATTTCAAAGAACGGGGAAAGCATGCATCGTATATATATGAGCTTCAAGATTATGTTCTCAGCTTTCCATTGGTATACGATATGCGCATCTGCGATACCGATGTAGTGTTTTGCATTGATTGAAATTTGAACACAAATCGCCTCACAGAACAAACAGTTTCCAGATCGTCTCATGTCACATGAATTGATGACGTCATGGACATGGCCGAGCGTGACATCAAAGTTCGTTAAAAGCGGATTGGCCTAGGAATCAGATCGGCCCATATCATCCATGTGGCAGTCTAAGGGTTAATAGAAATATTATGTAGAAACTAGAATTATGTCAGTCTGACATTAAAGCCGCTCACCACTTTAAATTTAATTGCTTCAGTAACACGTTGAGCATCAATATCTACTATAATACCTCAGATATGTGTTATGTATTCTGCTAATTGAAAATCAGGTCATGTAATGATGTTGCCTTTGGAATTTCCAAAATAAATCACCTCTTAAATGATGCATTAAAACATTTCTCCCTCTCCTCTTTTTCCCCCCTCTTTTGTGACGCATTGTTACAATAGTCATTAATTAGCATCCTCCAATGATGTGACATGAGCATGTACGTGCAAAATGGCAATCGGTGAATGGGTAATAAAGAATAGGTGCATTTTGTGCTTGTGAAATGAAGGATACTTAACAGTAGTGGGAAAACATGCATGGAGAAAAGAGACATTGTACTCCTTTTATTTTTATTTATTTTTTATTCATAATAATAATTATTATTAATAAATGTAGTGACTTTATTTACTGTCATTGAATATACAATTCATCACAAAATCTCACAAATGTTCTTGGAATATATTTGTATTATATTTCTCAATGCGACTTTACCAACGTAAGAGTTATTTCCCTTACACAGGATTGGATAATATTTTGACACAGCGCGAATTATTGTCACACAGCCATTTCATAAACAAATACACCAGAAATAGCATGCTGTGTAACAGAAATGTTTGATAAGCATACAAAGTTCACATATCGTCTCGTCTCAGAGCCACGTCCGTGGTAGCAACGATGGTTTATTACCGTTATCAACCTAAGCACGATATGTCATATTACGTTATACTTCATCACTCATACGGTTTATATGTATTTACTTCTTCCTTGAACTTACAAAATATAAAAAGCTAGACCATACAGACAGCGTTAATGCTTGACAGTCTTCATCTGGGCTACATTCGCGTATCCCGGTTGAAACGGTACGTGTGACGCAAGAAATTTTCGACGATAAACGAACGCACTTGGACCGTTCTATAAGCAGAGCTAAAAATGCACCGCTTCGGAGAATGAAAAACAGTGTTTCAAGAACATTAAGTGTGAACTTCTTTCATCCGTCCACTGAATTACATAACGTATCTTAAAAACTACATGTGACTTGACATTGTTTTAGAAAGAAATAACGCAAACTGGCAATAGTCAGCAATTTAGTTTCGGCCAGGTACGTCTGGACCCTAAATCAACACGTGCCAAATTTTCCTGAGGTCAGCCTCGGTCCAGATCTGTGACTGTCGGTTTCTTTACAGGTTCAACCGGTTCAACCGTTTCAACCGGATACGCTAATGTACTCATGTGCTCTCTCGAATCAGAGTCACGAAAACACTTGAATCCTTACGCGTGTGAAACAAACACTCCTCAGACCTCAATCCGAGTTGCTAAAACGCTCAAACCCAGACCGTTTTTGTTTAAACGGTCAAACCGGTCGGACCAAAGTTGTTTATTTATTAAATAAGGTCGGACCTAGTAATCTGATACTGCTTTCAGGCGAGCCATGACAAAGCCATGCAAGGCCTGCAAATACATTTGCAGGTCCGCCAGGATTTATACCCGAAATTCTTACATTTATAAATTGTCAAACCGGTTGTTCCGCATAAACGAACAGGCCCCCAGTGCACAAATCTCACCACCACAGCACAGGTCAAAATTAACATTCTTTTTTACAGGTGTGTGAGATGACATTCTTCAGAATGAGGGCAAGTGAACTAGTGTGGATAACCCCATTTAACTAGGACAGTGGTAAACGTTAACACTATCGTCTATGGAAAATCATTCGGTTCTGCGGTCCCTGAAAGCGCTAGGGAGGTACTAAGAAACTCTTGTCATTTGTTTATATATAAATTTACTAAAAAATGTCCTGAAAATGTTAATCGTAACGAATTATTTTCATCTGTAACACATGGTTAATTAGCATGCTCTCTTAGCACTTATCCACTTATTGTAACTAATAAGTACCTAAGAACCCCGTTTATTGATGTTAATCTTTATAATACGACATTAATTGCAAGATAAGCAGAATGTTCATAGAAATAAGCATTTATTTAAACATAGAGTGATTTCAGTATATTACATGTATCTGGTTAAAGCGAACATTAACATGTATTTGTACGAAAATGAATAAAGTTACAATATTACATGTATTTTAAACCAATGTTGCATTCCAAATTCATAAAATCATGGAGGTAGGAAAATAACACACTAGGAGCTGTACAGTGTTCGGGAGATGATTACTCTCAACGAAGTTATCGGGGAATTCAAATCACAGCCATTAAGGTAAAAACATACTCAATTGGTAATGGAGTATGGACAGACATCAAATATGACGAAACCAGCCCTATTGCAATAGCGTTCGTGTTATCCGAAACCCATGGAATTCTCAAGTCAATAAACATATTCATGTGAATAACATATGTTAACGATCACTAAATCGAAATTATCGTTCCCCCTTGTGTCCTGGTGAATACTTACTAAAATAGGATAATTAAATCTTAATTACGTAACCGATTAATTATCGTATCTATGCAGGTATAGTTACACACCTTTGACTTCAGAGCACGCTGATAAAAAGCCGTCCTCCTTCAGAATACGAAATAGCGGTTTGACCCCGAATGTGTCCCGGCCGAGGTACACTTTTCTGTTGGCCGTGTCAAGGAGGCAGAAAGCGAACACTCCGTCCAAATGTTTGGCCGCGAACTCTATCCCGCCCTGGGCGTAGAGGTGAATAATGGACTCTCCGTCACATTTAGTGGCGTAATGGAAATTAAACTCCTGCTGTAGCTGTGTAAAGAAGATTTAAAGAAAGAAATGAAACTATAGACCTAAACTGTTCAATCCATAACATATTGCCCAAAGCATCACCGATGAGTCAAATAAGAACGAAATAGCTCTATTGGTGTATTCATGTCGATCATTGAACTGCTTTTAGTTGGCATTCATATGGCATATGAGTGCCAACTAACAGCAGTTCGTTCTTTTCAGGTATATTCACCATTTTCGGAATAGGTTTATGTAATAGAAACATCATTTATTGTTATTCAGAAGTAAGTTCTTATAATGTACTTATCGTATAAACTTGTTAAAACAATACGACAGCCATTAGTCCAGGAGGATCAGGTGTATCCAACGTAACCATTATGACGTCAACAATCATCTTGTGGTTTTCATAGACTAAATGAGTGCTATATAATGGTAGGATTATATAATGCCAATGCAATACGATGGTAAATATCAGACATCAACAGTATACTTGTCTTTCGTTCATCTTTAACATGATTGCCCAAAACATTTTTTGAAACAACGCTTGTATATGCATGGAAAATAAGATTTAATTATACAGTATAAATACTCATTTAGTCGACAATTAAACTTACATTTGCGTGATTATAAATCTCTCCGTTGTAGATAAGCCAAACGTGAGGATACTGAGGCACTCGCATTGGCTGCATCCCATGTTGAGCGTCAAGTATAGCAAGACGATGAAATCCAAGGCAACATGACGGGAATTGGTAAATGCTTTCTAATCGAAAGGCATCGGGTCCACGATGAGCTATTTTGAATGCCGCCTTGCAATGTGTGAAAATATCACCACTGCTACCAAATACTGCCCATATACCACACATGTTTGCTTGAAAGTCAGCTGGAACAAGAATGGCCCATTAACATTTGATCGGTATAATTTGGAGTTCGCGCACTGATATCACTCACATCGACCTGGATAGTACGTGGTGGTATGGCAGGATTAGCTGGTTATCACTGAATATCCATGATACACCACTTATAATGTATTTCACGTAGCTCGCAATGTTAGGGTGAGGTAACTGTCCGTTCCAGTGAGAAGATTTATGTCTGCTTTATAGTACGTTACACATGAAGGACTTTGAACTGCAATCAAAGATATCACACGATGTATTAAAGGACGTAAGTAAACATTTCGCGCTCAGGAAATGACATGAAACCTATTTTCTGTCATCATAATATTGAATTTTGTTAGAGGTTATATATCACCGGTTTTAAATAGAAACTAGTTGATCTAATCAGTACATACAGTCGGTAATCATGTTGTATTGACTGTCGCATCAATTTGGAGCTCCTGGAAGACGATGTACTCTCGATTAAAGAGACATGTCGTTAAAAACAACATTTCCTTTAATCAATCGTTTGTGCCCGTTCTGTTTTCTTGCTATCCCCATATTTATAGCCAAATCCGAATGTCAAGTGTGACCAGTTGATTGTTACGGGAAGCTCAAATTAAATATAGATCCGATAACGCCAGGTGACGATTTCAAAACGATGCAGTTTCATTTATAAACACAACAATGTGGCAAAGGGGGGCCAAGAGAGGGGAGGAATTCGAACAATCTCTAAGTACTTGTTGCAACTGATAAAATAACCTTAGCTATACTTATTCATGTTCAAATGTACAGGACTAGGAAATATGTATTACCGAAATGAGACCAGGTCAAATCGACATTATTTTTTAATTCTATTACACGACCACAGAACAAACTTTCTTTTCAAAAGACATATTTATGGGATTGAACACTTTTTCTTATGTTTTATAAAGAGCATGCATGCAGAGATAAGTTGTTATTAAGACAAAATTATTAAATTTATTATTAAAATCTATTACTTGCTTTTTTATGTTTATTCAAGACCACGCAGTTAATGTCCCTGGATACTAACCCTTTCTACCTTTTCCAAACGTTTCTCACACTAAGTAAGTCAAGGTTAGTCATCACACACAATAAACATTTCTGGCAAATGCAATACATGTACAGGTAGCCCAATCATAGATGATATAGAGTACGTATGCATACGATGTTAACTCTAATTTACTAGGAGATGTAAGCATATTTGTAAACAAACTTTTTTATGATAACATATTTTTGCAAGTATCTATTCTCTTATTACAAAACTGTAAGCATGGGACATATTTTTTCATGGCGAAAGAGCATGCACACTTTTGTTTTAGTAATTTACCGGACATATTCCGGTAATAAATAATGCCTTGTCCCAAGTCTCTGAAATTTGTATGAATAAAAGTATTTCCATAATCGTGTTGTCCTAAAGAGAAGACATACATGTATAACCTCGCCTGCTCGCGCAATGTTTACAACGCGAATAAATGACCTTTTCAGTTTTCACTTTGTCCATAATGTCCATAAACTATGTTTACAAAACAATATACATGTAACCTCATTCGTGTTCCAAATACAAACATACTAGTAGCGTAAATGCTTTTCGATACTTATTTATATGTTCATTTACAAAAAATAAATATCACTTCATTTGTGTTCCAAAAACAAACAAACTTGTCACGTAAATGCTTTTAAATACCTATTCATAGCATTGACAACACTGCGCTTGATTTCACGTCAGCTTTATTCTCTTTCCTACTGGCCCTTGTACCAGGTAGAGTACGTGCAGCGTTCTTACTACTCCGGGTACTTTATAATACTTTCGACCTTATATAATGCTTCCCTAACGTAGTTCTGACAGTATATTTGGACCATTTGGCAACTCTAACCATGGCAAGCCATTCTCGTTCACAACGAAAAGGGGGGTAATCAGAATGACTCAAACCGTCATTTTCCATGATGAGAGACAATTGATATATTTATGTAGTATTTGAAATAAAAGGTATTAAGAATAACCTCACCGTCACTTTTTGTGTTGACATTCATCATCTGAGTGTATATGTATACACAGATATACGCCTAAATGATTTTGAAACAAATTCATAATATTACACAAAATAGTACATTATTACTAAATATATCTGTACAACCAATCTATTCAACTTTGTTTCAATTCAAAGCATGTGCCCGTTATACCATCTTGTTGCTTAAAATACATTGTAGTAATCTAAAATCAAAACTTTAGTTACAAGAATACATTTCATATTTAAGAAAGAACAGAACACATTGCGCAGGAACACTCAGGTAAGATCGGGTAAAACATAGTCAAGGTGACACTTGACCATAGACAAGATGGGCACTATCTGTAATGTTTAGGGTTGTTAAATAATGTAGTGGTGTTAAGAAAAACCGGTTTAAAGGCGTACACATGTAAAAAACAAACAACAACAGAGAACGAATTGATTGCAAAAAATATCATTTTTTATTATAATGATTGATGGAGCGTAAGTAATCATTGCTGATTGCACAGAAACGGTATCAAATAACTTTTCATATACGGTACATTATAGAATCCTGTCATTTTTTTAAATTTGAAATTAGGGCATTCAATCATAAAATGTTTAACTGTAAATGGCTGATCACATAGATGACAACAAGGCATAAAATGTAACTACATGTATGTGTGACGTAGGAACGGCCTATGCGCAGTCGGGAGAGGACAACTTCCTCTCTGTTATCATGTTTAGTAAATACAGGAAATTACCCTCTATGATAAAATTTTAAGTTTGCATTAATTATGTAATATATACATGAGTATTAATATTCTTTGTACCAATTTTAACATTTTAGTTTCTTTCTGCGTGAAGTCTTTTTTTAGTTTTCTTTTGAAATTTTAGGACAAAAAGGATCATTACGGATTAACAAACGAATAACTATTTGAACGAACAGTATGATATATGTAAAAATAAAACACCATATTTACGAACACGCGAGAAAATTCTGAGAGAGGATTGAAAATGGAAAATGTGTCCCTAATACGTACGACTGTGATGTGTTGTTGCAGATAGCCGGGAGAGTGAGAAATTAATATCTTTTACAATCCTATAATTATTACTCTATAGGGACCGCGGAACCAAATGATTTTCCATAGACGATAGTGTTAACGTTTACCACTGTCCTGGTTAAATGGGGTTATCCACACTGGTTTACCTGACCTCATTTTGAAGAATGGCATCTCACACAACTGTAAAAAAAATATTTCAAAATTCTGCCAATTTGAACTTTTTTTATATGGGGGCTGCCATCTTGTATTAAATTCGGCACCAAAAATCGAACAAAATTTATAATAAATTACACACTTAATAAACTCACCCAGACAAAACCAGACTTGATTTTTTTAATTTATTTTTTATACATATTACATCTATATATATTTCTCAACCCACACATAAAACTTTGAAACTTCTGCCACCTTAGTATCCAACCAGCAGGCCCCGAGGCATTCACCTTTCTATTAAATCTTCAGCCCAAAAGGGAAAAACCCACAATCTATTTTTGATTTGGTTCCGTGGTCCCTATAACAAGAACGATGCATCAGAGAACAAAATATTTAAAAAGTATAAAATTGAATCGAAATGAGATTGTGTTTTACCAATATGTTGAACTAACTGAAAGATCGGATTGTTCATAGCGTTTTTTATATCGTACGCGTGGTATATATATAGTTCAAGTAAAAAGCTATATATAGTAACAAAAACGAAACTACAATACTATGCGATCTTTTTTCTTTACATCGTCCAGAACGCACTTTAAAATTTGCGACGCTCTGATTGGTTATTATTGATAAGAAGCTGAACAATCGCCGTTTTAAACATCTCTTCGGGAATAAACAAATATGTTTCAAATCGTATCTTATTTACGTGAACTTTGCAAACGTATTCTTTATGGTTTGAAGTGTTTTTATCTTAAAACGGGTTTCTATCTTAAAATTCTGATTGGTTGAAAAAGACCGGAACAGAAAAACGTCACCGGTAAGCCTGCAATACCAAACGCAAGAGGATGTATCCGATATCAAATGACCAACAAGAGTTTGGATTAAATTTTACCAGTTTTGACCTTTTTTTTATTGGTTTTGTGCATCCAATAAAGTGTGTTATAGTCATATGATTACATATCTTCTGATGTCGATAACGTTTTAGATTAATTTAAGATATAGTTTGAAGACGCTTCATGATCTGTAGATTTCTTTACACACGTGTGCCACGCCACCAGTCGTAAAAATTCAATTTATCATAACTCGGTCAATTTTTAAAATATCTAGCAGAAGTTAGGTACATAGTTGTATCATATTCATATGAATAACACATAGGGGCTCGGTTTTCGGATACATTCAGTTAGTCCTAAACCTATACACACCAGTAAATAAAAGCAACACTTTTTATCTGGTGTTTATGCACACTCTAAAACCTTATGAAAACTGAGGGAGGGTACCGAGCTTTTTTATACCCTCAATATTTTTTATAAGGTTTTAGAATGTGTATAAACACCGGATTCGATAAAAAGTGTTGCTTTTATTTACTGGTGTGTTTAGGTTTATTATTAATCGAAAGTATCCTGAAACCGAGCCCCTGTGGAATAACATTTTCTGATGTCGCCTACTACAGGTTCATTTTAGAGGTAATATCTGAAGACGCTTCACGAACTCTTCGAGTTCTACTCTCACACGTGTGCCACGCCGACGATCGTAAAACTTCGATTCGTCAGAACTCGGTCATTTTTCTATGCTATATCATCTGGAGTAACTAGATTTAGTGAACAAGGATATCTTTCTTTTACCTCATGCAAATATCTAAAGTGAGAAAGCAGTTAAAAGCGTGTATATAAATACAAAATAAAATTGCGATAACATGGACAGTGTGTTTCTAAAAGTCTATATTATAGCAAAGAGCTAAATGTTGAATTCACCAAAAGAAATATAGTATATTATATTATCAGAACGGTCATAGATGACGTCACTGTTTGTAATGTTTGAGTGTCCTGGCGGAGGGATCTAAAGAGTACGTTATCAAATGACCCTGTCCTGTATAGAAATTCTCAAATACTCGTCTGTAGTATAGAGCTTCCTTACTGCGTGGAGGGTTGTGTGAAAAATGGTGACTCCTCTCCTCCAATTCAGTGTCGTCAATCTCGCAAAAGTTAAAAACAAGTGATTGAATTGAAGATTATAAAGGATTGTTACAACCAAACCATTGCAGTATATGTTTCCTTATTAATTAAAAGAATGGCTGTTGTTTCACCTAGGTATTTGTGTCTACGAACACATCATCGTTGTATGATATCGTGCGTCTTTTATGATAAGTATAAAGTTCACACTGTGTTTTCAAGGTTTGTCGTGAGAACATTTGTCTCATTGCAAGCACGGGAATAAAATCGAGAAACTACCGCAGGTGGACACGAGATATTAACCATGTGCGAGCGATGAGAAAATCGTTCGAGCGACAAAGCGTGAAAACATTGTGTGATCAACTGTTTACTATCTATGTACTACTACATGTACCTTATGTATTTCTCCATTTATAAAAAGTCAACAAAACATGGAAATTTCCAAATGACTTTTAACTATAGACTCAATGATCGTTCCTCGGTCTGTGACAAACGTAAACAAATAGAAGATTTGCACGAAGAATACCATGATCCTTAAAACTATGTAGAAAACAATCTTTTAAAACAAGTCTATCGTCATTGGCTTCTCTACATGCCCATTTACGCTTGGTGTAGATTTCATCGCAATATTGTTTTGTAACTTTATATTGAATTGTTGATGACAGAGTATGTTCTTACGCAGATCACTTTCATGTGGATACTATTTCCGGTTCAGGACGTCACCAGGCGCGAGAAGATGTTCTTTTTGTAATTCATTACGCTTCGTTTCATTAATGTGAAAGCACGCAAAAAGGAACTGATTATATAGAGGAGAAATAATCCGCGGCCCTCATTGGAGAAAAGCACGATGGTTGCGGCATATAACCTTACACATTCATCAAGGTGAATAGTCAAAATTAAATTACATTAGTAATTAAACAACGATTGATCGGAATGTATGTCCCTTATCAAGAAATACTAAGAGTGAATAATTCATCATTTAACATATGATACTCGTACAAATCATAATGTAAAGCATCAACATACAATATTAAAATCGATATCCATATGCTAAAAGACGAATCAAGATAATACATTTACCAAATACGATAAAAAAAACGTTATCAAATCAGCACACTTGTTTCCATTCACATGACACATGAAATACTAACACATACATGTATTTTCGAAACATAAACAGCTTGAGAAATCAGTCTTTTTATATTAACTTAGTAAAACGTCTACCTTCTCATCAAAACGTCTTGTAGGACCTCGTACCACGACCTGGTTCGAGAGGACACGCCGTCACTGAAGCCCTCCTTTAGCCGCCATATAATATTAGCCGGAAGTAACTCCGTTTTGTCAATGTAGTAAATGTTCCTCTATGCCGTTATTGGGCGCTTTCATTTTATGTTCCAATGCGAGGTAGTAACTGCAGAATTGATGGTCAAGGAAGGGTACTCGTATATCAAGTCTGTAACATTAATTTTGTATATTATTGCCAGACTTTTTAAATATTCATACTTCTCAAGTAGCATTGAATCTCAGGAATGTATCTAGAGCTGGTACATTGTATTTACGTTTATATTTTAAAGAGTAATAAGACCTTAAATAATGGTCTCTTGTGTAAATGTAAATTAACCTTGACTCCAAAATGTTTGAAGGAAGTGCCTCAGCTGTAAAAAAAACCCCACTTCATTCCCATTTAATTCTAATCTTATAATGAAAATTATTTATCGATTATTGAGGAATTGAATTCCTTACCCTCAAGCCGACGTGGACATGTCTCCTCTGAGTACGTCATACATAATACAGGTCTTTACAGAGTCGTCTGCTCTCCTCGTGCCTGTTCTCGACAGAGGGCGCTTTGTTGAAGTATATGCATCCTTGTGCGATCTCGTCTGCTCCCTCTCGAGACAATATGACTGTTGTATCAGTCTTTTATTTGATATATTTACTTACAAGGTACATCCCTGTGTAATAGGAGAAGACGACAACATTTAATGCAACATTGTCTACGATGTCAAACAATTCAAAACAAATTTCAAAAAATTATTAAAGTGCTTAAGTTTCATAGCTTCTTACTGGAGAACTGTAAGATTGCCTGATAAATCTTAATACAAAGCCTTCATGATGAAATTCAATAAATCCCTGTTATTCTAGCAACCACAACCTCGGCTGCCCAACTGCAAAGCCTGTTTGTTTTAGAGCGGTAGTCATTCTGTTGACCAAAAAACGAACTTCTTCTGGTTAGAACAAGGATGCTGGATTATTGTGGATTCACCGAAATTGTACGTGTGCTACGTTCATCTTTCTTAGTGGAAATACTTCAAAATACAGAGAAATACCCAGCAACAGATGACCTAACGGTGGTGATGTCATAACTCTCCAAGTGGTAAATGACACCTTCAATAGCGGCGATTCCTTCCTCAGGTTAACAAACTATCTCATGGTGTTCTGTGCCAAGTTGTTAAGCCACCTTATGAGAAAGAAGATAAATAGGGGAAGGGATGTAAGAACTAAAATCGTGTTTATTCCATTGAACAATTGCAGATACAGTATCGTAATATTTCCTGCGTATTGCCGACTCCGTTATATTGCTCAACCAATCTCAAAATATTATGTGTTGTTAACAAAGCCTGCAGATTGCCCGCGGGCTACATAAAAACTTGTAAAAGCAATGCATTTGGTACTCTTCCAAAGTCAGTTACATGTAGTTCTCGCGTGTACCTTTCTGGATTTGCAACAATGTTAGTAATGATGTTTTTTGGAAGTATATTTCTTATAGAATGTTTTGTTCTATATATTTTTGATACACAAAAAGCCTAATTAATAATGCTGATGTCAACAGCAATTACGGCTCCTTGCTCTATACTAGGTATTCAACAGAGGCGATGCTATACAGGTTTTAAGAATATAAATATAAATTAAGTTTTTATGAACTTTTAGGATCTGAAAGATATCACATTGCACAAACGTTGTTTTTTTTAGTTTTCGGGGAAAATATCGTTAAATTGCCCGCTTCGTCATATAGCCCGCAAAGGACATTCAAAAATAATAGCCTGCAGAAAATACACAAAAAGTTACGATATGTAGTTCATTATCAACTAAAAGCACTTTAATATGCCTATATAAATATTTTTGGTAATAAGAATTTTCCCAACATACAAAACATTTGTGCATCACATCTCACATCAAGTATGCATGAATTAAGATTTCGAGACGCATGGATATTGTTTACAACTGGCCGGATATTTATTTATTTATTTCATTTGCTTTGATATGGAAAAAAGATACAGAAAACTATAAACCAGGTAAATTTGTGACCATTCTGACAGAAGATTAAGTAGAACTATTAACTATTTATGGTGTTGTGCAAAACAAAAGCTATTGAAATTACGAGTATCCTCCCGTTGCACAATGAACACGAATAGTTTTTATGGTGCAAATTAATAAAATGTGAATTTTATGGATTGTCATACCTCGAAAATCATGCAACACAAATGTATGAAATTATTCGAAGAGTCCCTTCAGGTAGGGCGTAAGAATTGTATCTGCTGCCCATATTGCATGATCGTAAGAGGCAACTAAATTTGGCATCTTATGTTTTCTCTTCTTTCTAAACAACTTTCTTCTTCCTAATGTCTCCCTCGACACTGCCTCACTTTTGGCCTTTAGTTCAGCGTTCGCCCCTGTGAGGAAGGCTTTGAATTCTGTTCCCTGGCCAAGACATACAAAAGTCTGTAAAAATGGTAGTTGCTACTCCTGCTTAACGACCAGCAATTTAGGAGTAGGACGACTGAACCAGTGTAATGTGACCGGGTTGGGTGTCCTGCTGGGTGTCTTCGGCAGTATGTTTCAGTTAGGTAGCACTATAACGTCGGTATCAGTTCCGCGCTATCACAAGGAACCAAACACGAATATTTCGCAGCCTCCCAAAACACACATACATACACTACACGCACGCACCTTGCACACGGGGGAGGCCATCCTTAAATGACTTTAGCTGTTGATAGGACGTTAAACAGGCTAAAACCCGAACCAAACCAATTATTCGAAGATTATTATATAAAAACATATTTTTTGTATGTTCATTTTTTTCCAAAGTATTGAAATACGCCCAAGAAAAATTCATTTAGTTTTCACGAATATTTTAGTGAAATACAGTAGAATTATGGTATTGTACCTTTCTGGCCGCCACCAGATCGGGACTGCCCTCCATCCGGATAGATTTGATTTTTCGATATTGCATTTTTTATTTTGATACTTAACATTTATGTACAGTGATGGGAACTATTTTCAAATTTAAAACAAAGGGCCTTGTTGATCCAAATTATTGACAACAACCCTAGAAGTACAATAATTTTAATAAAATGTACAATATAACGACCGAAAAACACAGTGTCAGTGAACCCGCTTGCACACATAACACTTTCTTGTCGCGTTTAATGTAATGCAAGTGAATATTTTTACAAACCACACCGCAAGTAAGAATTATAAATATCAGAACTAAAACTCGTATGAGATATTTCTGTTCACAGCTGGATATGAATAAAAAGGAAGAGGTTGAATTAGAGTATAAACACACTGAGAGTGTATACCGCAGCGAGAATTTCAAACCGCACTATGAACGATATCATAAGGTTTCAACGTAAAATTCCGCACATTTAAACGATGATTGAGATGTTGATTTGTAGATGCTATTGATATAGAATAAATGCGCCTGTACTTGTAGTCTAAAGAAGTCAGGTGAATAGGTCGAGATTTAACCTTCTTTCTTCTGCTTGACAGATATTTTTGTTAGCTGAAAGTTCATCGACAGCTGCTGCTAAGACGTAGGGTTGTAGGTGCGTACACATACGTGTATATGTGACTATTTCTGAGCAAGTTTGGTACGAGCTTAAAATGGACACGTCTCAGCTCCAGACGCCTTCCCAAAAACGAAAGTCGCCAGAAGACACAACACCAAGTCCTAGCGTCCCTACTCAACCAAGGCACAGGAGAAGAAATTCGTTTAGTGACCTGACTCTAGAACCGACGCCATCTTTGAAAATGGACGTCGGCAAAAGTAAAGTGATTGACTTTAATTCACTCATCCATGCCACCGTATCTAAACCTACCTTTGCCTCTACGGTTGCACCAGTATGGGTAGATGCTTTGCTCCCACATTTCAAAAGCATGATGAAAACAGTTGTGTCGGAAATGATGGAAGAAATTATAAAAACCCTCAACAAGCCGATCGTATAAATGACCAGTGTATCCAAATTAACAATCTCACAAAGAGCAACACCAGTCTTACCAATACCCGCCATACTCTACAGGAAAAAGTTGAGTCCCTAGAGACCGGTCTAGAAGAACGAGAACAATACGGTAGGATAGTATATATAATTATTCTTTTGTTTGTAAAAGTAAATTGTTGACACTATTTCAATCTTCTGGTTGTACTTTCGAACGTGTCCCGCCAGCATTGCAAAAGAACATGGCAGTGGATGCGAAAACATATAACATCATAAAAACACAACGCGAAGTACAATACCACTATACATGGAAGCACCACCCATTCGCTAGGCCTACCTTCCTGCTACATTTTTGTGCCGTGACCAAGATGCCGGTTGTGTAGTCACTTGGAAAGGAAAACAACAAATACCTAGTAGTAAAATCCCTTTATTCAAGTTTGTCTAGTGAGGGCACAATTCTAATTATGTCTCTTTTGTTTTTCTTGTTTTAGAAACCTAGAATTGCTCTCAAACCTGTTCCGAGTTGCCATACTAAGGTATATATAGTGCAAACATGAGTTATAACTTTTCTGAGTCAGAGTCAGAATTTGAGGGTGAGGTGGATATAAAGTAGGTCTGGTTTGATACTAGATCATGACACTATCGATTTGGACTTCGATAGGGATTTACTGGGCCCAGAAAGTAGGGGTAATCTGCATATTCTTACAGGGAGTCCGAGTAGGGTTCCAGAAACACCTTTATGGGATATGGGGGATTCTGGTATTGGGCAGTCCTTCGTGATCAGAGGCAGTGCAGGAATGCGGCCGAGCGTACATGATACACTGTACACTGAAGGTAATTTTACTTGACTTGCCTCATGTAGACTTTGATCTGGTTAGGGGGTGGCTAGTGATCTGGATGGTATCTCTGTATCCTGCGAGGGAAACAGGGGCTCGCTACAGGGATTATGGACAATGGGGGCTACTTATCAGGGGTCCGTAGGTTTGGGGCGGGACAGTGGTAGTCATTCGGCGTGTATAGGGGGTAGGACGGGTAGGAAAGCTCATTTGTCATATGGGAATGTCTTGAAAGGAGGGGAAAAGGTAGTGTGTCAGTCACGAATCTGTCAGTCGAAGGGGAGGTATGTTTGGGACCAGTCGTCTACCTGCTCATATACATACGGGACGGGAGGAGTATATCAAGAGGTTTGATCCTGCAAAGAGGGCGGGACGCCGACCTGTCTTAGGGCACCTGGATTCCGACACCGAGGGCAATGCTGTACCACAGTGGATAAAGGTACCTAGGGGGACCAGACAGCGGAATGGATACGATTTCGACCTGGATGAATGGTGCGACAGGCATAGTACACCACGCCCAGATTTTGATAAGCAATGGGGACCATATGAAACAGGGTTGATGAGGCCATATTTGTCAAGCTTCATCCCGTTACATTCCCCGCAACATAGTTTTAGCAGGTAGTACTTGGAGAAACACCCATCGACAGTCTAACCTGAGACCAATGGAAACCAATGGATCCGCCTCGCAGGACGCCTGCCATGTTTAATGCTGCTAACCCACAACTGCCTAGAAGAGTATCAATAACTAGACGTGAGAAGAACCTGACAATTATGATAGGAAGTCCACAGACTGGAATGGTTGGGGCCAGGATGAAAAGGTTGCACAGCTGGTCATGAGTCTGAGAGGACAAGCACAAGAACTACTAGGGACACTTACGTTGAAGCAGACGACCGACTATGGGGCATTGAAGGCCGCCATTGAACAACGCTTCAACCCAAAAGAGTTGGAGGTAGCTCACCGGTGCGAGTACCGTAATAGGCGTAGGGCAAAAGATGAGAGCGTATCCGACAGGAGATTGGATCAGAATACCCATTAACCCCGCTCAATAGCTTTGAAGCTCAAGTAGTGGACCAGTACATTGACGGGTTAAACAACATGGAAATAAGGAAATATGTAGCCCTCAACATGCCAACTAGCCTGGATAGGGCCATTGCTCTAGCTACTGAATACGTTGCCATAGATAAAGCAGAATGCGGGTCTAGAAAGCCTAAACAAGATAGCAATGTGTATGCAGTACAGAGGGGGAAAGGCAGAGCTATTGGTCGCCAGGAGGACAACCAACAGGAGATAGACGATCAATTCCAGCTCTGGATTGCTGAAAATGGCCTCTCAGAGGGAGATTTACCACGTGTCTGGGGGTATGTTGTCAGGTTCAACGAAGGTGTTTCCTTTTTGTTAGTCAACAGCATAGACAACTAGCATGTCCGAAGCGCCAAGATAAGGTTCAATCTGAAGGTAAAGAAAAACAGGTGTTAAACTAGAGTGGGCTGGGAACGAGGCCACGTACTCAGCCGGTAGGGGTGACACTGAGAGAGAAGTCATGTCACATAAGGCCAAACAAAATAAAATAAACGGCACCTACGCCTATGATGAAAGCGGATCTGATTTGGTAACTACCAAATCTAAGTTACTTTCTGAGGTAGAAGGGTTGTATACAGAGAATGGCCAGGAACCACCAGGCAGTAGTAAGGGAGGCAGGGGCATTGGTGACAGGGCACACGAGGAGATACACTAGAACAGTGCATATATGCCAAAGCAAAGATCGATGGAGCAGATTATCTACTGCTGGTTGACTCGGATTCCTCCGTCTCAATAATTTCTCACAGGCTATTTGAACGGTTAGGCCTAGACGATAAAAGTTTAACAAGAACAAGACTCGTCCTACTGGCAGCAAACAGGAAAAATCTGGGAATCAAGGGAGAAGTGAAATTGGATTTCACACTCAACACTAAACAGTTTCACTATAGGTTTGTGGTAGCTGACATCAGGGGGAATTACAGGGTTTGTTAGGAACAGATTTCCTCTAGCATTACAGTGGTATACTACATGTAGCAATAAAAAGTTACAGACCAGTATGAGACAGATGCCATTAATGAAATTTAATGATGTCAAGGGGTGTGCATGTATTAGAGTAAAAGAAACTGTTAGGATACCCCCATAATCAGAGATAGTCATAGAAGCCAGGTTAAAAGGGGAAACTGACAGCGTACTGGCATGCATTTTACCTGGGAAATTCAGTAAGGAACACCAACTATTGGTGGCCCATAGCCTGTTAGTCAATATGGGAAAAGAATTTGTGCGGATTCCACAGCATACTCAGACGGGTAGGGTGGAGGCGGTACAGCAGGTTCATGAACAAGAAATAGCAGACCAAGGTACGGCAGAGCTACCCAAGCAATTGGAACCACTAGTCGAGAGATCATCAGTTGGACTGAATCAAGAACAGACTGAGATATGAACTAAGTTGATAGTTAAATTCCAGGACATATTTGTTGATTCATCCGGGAAGGTAGGACAAACAAATCGCACAGCTTACCGTATCGACACCGAAGGAGCAAAGCCAATTAAAATCCAACCTAGACGAGTACCTTTAACAAAAAAAATAGGTCATTGAGGCAGAAATTGAGAAAATGCTGTGAGCTGGGGTAATATAACCAAGTGATAGTCCTTGGTCAGCGCATATATGCCTGGTGACAAAGAAAGACGGGTCGTGCAGGTTTTGTATAGACTTTAGAGGGATCAATTCAGTCACTAGGAAGGCGCCTATCCTCTCCCGAGAATAGATGACACATTAGACACTTTGGCAGGTGCAAAATTGTTTTGTACTCTTGACATGGCAAGTGGATATTGGCAAATCAAGATGGACGAAACAGACAAGCATAAAACAGCTTTCGCCACACATCTAGGCTTATTTGAATTTAATGTCATGCCGTTTGGATTGGCGAATGCGGCGGCAACATTAGAAAGGCTTATGGAGATGGTACTGAAAGGTTTGAATTGGAAAAAATGGCTGTGTTATTTAGACGACGTAGTGGTATTCGGCCCAGATTTCGAGACCACTCTGCGAAATTTGGAGCTTGTATTCCCACAATTCAGTCAGGCCAACCTGAAGTTGAAACCAAAGAAGTGCGAGCTTTTTCGTAAAGAAATAGTTTATCTGGGGCATATCGTTTCAAAAGAAGGCATCAGTTGTGATCCCGCTTAAACCTCTGCAGTCAGGGAATGGAACAGACCGCACAATTTGTCCGAGGTACGAAGCTTTTTGGGCTTAGTAGGTGACTACTGAAATTTGAAGATAATTTTGAACAGATCCCAAATCCACTTGTGAAGCTGCTTAAGAAGGGCAACACATTTCGTTGGGACTCCAGTTGTGAGGAAGCATTCATCAAGATTAAGAAGAGCTCCAGTACTGGCTTTTCCTACCAAGAATAACAGGTTCATCCTAGATACAGATGCAAGCGCATCAGGGATTGGGGCTGTATTGTCACAACTCCAAGATGGCGAAGAAAGAGTGATCTGCTATGCAACTAAAACCCTCAACGGAGCACAGCGGAATTACTGTACGACGAGGAGAGAATTGGTTACCTTCGTCCGGCAATACCTGACTGGGAGAAAAATTACCATCAGGACAGACCATGCCCCTTTTGTCTGGCTCAAGAATTTCAATGAACCCGAAGGCATACTAGCACGCTGGATCAGTATACTGGAAACCTTTTATTTTGAGATCACTTACAGAGCTGGTACCCAGCATATCAACATCGATGCAATGTCGAGGCAGGTTGTCAGAAAATGTAAAAGAGTGGATTGCCCAGACTGCTATGGTAAAGAAGAAATATCAAAACCGGAAGTAGAATCCAAACCGGAAGTGGTACCAAAACTGGAAGCAACACCTGAGCAAGGGTTAGCACAAAAGGTTGGAGTGATACAAACAACAGGGCAAGTATTGGAGCAGGGAACAAGTAAACCGGAAGTGGGATGTGAACCGAAATTACCTGTTAAACAACCAGTATACATCCAGTTTTGACACATTAACAAGGAAACCTGCTAGAGGAAGATACAGGTGCAAACTGGTTGGGAACCTGGACTAAAACTCAGTTAACTTGCATGCAAGAACAAGATACTTCTATATCCAAAGTTAGAGAGATCCTCAGTAGCAACTCAGCAAAGAGTAACGCAAAAACTAGTAAATTAAGCAATGAGGTTAAGACCTTGCGAGATTCACTGGAAGTAATAGACGGTTTGTTGCACAGAAAAAAAAGCAGTAGCCTCAAAATCACCGAATAAACAGCTAATAGCTCCTCTGGAGATACGCAAACATATCTTCCAATAATTACACATAAAAAGAACCGCCGGACACTGCGGAAGAGATAGGTCATTAGCAGCCATAAGGAAAATATTTTACTGGGTAGGGATGTCGGAGGATATTGCCAGAAGGTGTAAACAATGCGACTTATGCGCAAAAGGTAAACCAGGACCTACATCAGACAATTCAGCCCTTAAACAGTTTCGTCCCACTAGACCTATGCAGTATGCGGCTGTAGACATTCTTGGTGGTCTACCAGTATCCAACAGTGGAAATGCATAAATCATAGTGGTTGGGGATTACTTCCCCAAATGGAAGGAAGCCTTCGATGTGCCGAACCATACTGCACTCACTGTGGCTGATAAGTTGGTGACTGAGATGTTCTGTCGATTCGGTTGTCCAGAATTCATATACTCGGAACAAGGAGCAGAATTTGAGTCAGAACTGTTTCAGGCGGTTTGTAGGAAACTGGAAGTAAACAAAACTAGAACATCTCCTTACAACCCACAATCAGACGGTTTAGTGGAGAGATTCAACAGGACTATGAAGAGAATGATGGCAACATTTGCCCATGAAAAAAAGGAGGACTGGGACGACCATCTACCTTACCTCATGCTAGCCTATAGGTCAGCAGTACATAGCAGCACAGGATATTCCCCCCTGTTGTGTAAAGTACGCCTAGTGCGATTAGAGTTGCCTCCCTTCTTTAATGATGTTGCACATGCGCACTTATAATAAATGAAGCTTGACCGGCAGCCATGTTCTTGTTGTCACTGAGCCTAACATGGTGTCAGACTAAATCGGGATAATGGACAAGTTACCGCCGCCACCGCCCCTGAATCTCTCCGGCAATTTAGCGGAAAACTGGCGTAGATTCAAGCAGCAATATGAAATCTACGAGGCAGCGTCGGGGGTGGACCAGAAAGAGGGAAAAGTCAGGGCGATGACCCTACTCCACGTGGTCGGAGCTTAGTGCCTGGAAATTTACAACACGTTTACCTGGGCGAATGATGAAGATAAATACAAAATCGTTGAAATCTATCAACAGTTTGCAAATTACTGCAATCCTAGGAAAAATATAACGTATGAAAGGCGTAATCAGCGAGAGGGAGAGAAATTTGAGAAATTTGTAACTGATTTGAGAAACAAGGCTTCGACATGTGAGTTTGATACACTAAAAGAAGGCCTTATTCGTGACAGAATAGTTTGTGGGGTTAGAAGCGATGCTGTTCGTTCTAGGCTGTTACGAGAGAAGGACTTGACATTACAGAAATGTATTGACATTTGTCGAGCAGCGGAAGCAAGTGAGGTTCAGCTTAAAGAGTTGAATGATGAAAAAGTCGTCCATGCAGTTAAGCCTAATAAGCGTGATAAGCATAAGTCTCAGCTGGCTACTCAGAGTAGACCGCAGAAGTTCAGCAACACACCGAGGAAGCCACCGCCTTTTAAACAATCTAACGCTCGTAATAACTGTAGATTTTGCGGTAAATCACATCCTAGAGGTCCAAAATACTGTCGGGCTTACGGAAAACAGTGTGACAAGTGTAAAAAGTGCGTCGGATTCGTTTTTCATCGGTACGGTACATGATCGCAGTACAAAGGCTACAGATACTACGGATGAGTGGTTCGTCAACACCAAGATCAACAGAACGCGTGTACGGTTCAAAATCGACAGCGGTGCACAGTGTAATGTGCTGCCTAAACACCTTTGTGAAAGGCCGGGGTTACTCATGTGNTTCAAAATCGACAGCGGTGCACAGTGTAATGTGCTGCCTAAACACCGGGGGTACTCATGTGCATAAATCGAGGGCTAACCTGGTATCGTACACAGGACACCGTATCAAGACCATAGGTAAAGCTGACATTGTCTTAGATTACCATGGAACGTACTACATGATTGAGGTACAAGTTGTTGATGATAATGCCGTCCCAGTTCTCGGACTTAACAGTTGTGTTCAAATAGGGTTAATTAAGCGTGTATGTACAGCTGACCGGAAACTTACACTTGATGAGATCAAGGCCAAGCATAGCAAATTATTCAAGGGTATTGGATGCATACCTGGCGAGCACAAGATTGAGATCGATAACAGCGTGCCCCCCGTCGTGCAACCTCCGAGAAAGATTCCTCATTCGCTCCGTGACAAAGTTAAGGCTCAACTTAAGAAAATGGAGGAAGCTAAAATCATCACCAAGGTTCAGCAACCTACGAAATGGGTCAATCCTATTGTAATAGTACGGAAACCCAACGGGAACGTCAGGATATGTCTAGATCCACGTAACTTAAATAAAGCCATAAAGCGGGAGCACTATCCCTTGAAAACAGCTGAAGATGTTGCTGCAAATCTCAAAATATTTACAAAACTTGATGCTTCATCCAGATTTCACCAGATTAAGCTTGCTGAAGAAAGCACATGGCTTACAACTTTTAATACGCCATTCGGAAGATACAAGTATGAAAGACTTCCTTTCGGTATCACATCGGCTCCGGAAGTGTTCTAGAGAACTCTTACCCAAATATTTGAGAATGTGGAAGGTTGTGAGGTCATTATGGATGATATTCTGGTGTGGGGCTCAGACATGGATGAGCACAATAGAAGAGTAGAAATTGTACTCAACAAATGTGAAGAGGTTGATCTACGTTTGAATTCTGACAAGTGCAAGTTTGGAAAAACTGAGGTAGAATATGTTGGTCATATTTTTGGAGACCAGGGTCTCAAACCAAGTGACAATGGATTTCCAGTGAAGAGACATTCTTAACATTTCATACCTATATGAGAACTGTGCTAAAATAGTTTGAATTAAGTTCAATTTTACATTTCATTGCAATTAATTGATATCTGGTAAAAACATCTAATTTGCAATTGCATTTGAAATAATTATATTTCTAATTGTTTTATCATCATTGAATGATATACATGTATTTCATTTCATATATATAATTCAAAGCTAAAAGGGGAGATGTTGTGTAAAGTACGCCTAGTGCGATTAGAGTTGCCTCCCTTCTTTAATGTTGCACATGTTGCACATGTTGCACATGCGCACTTATAATAAATGAAGCTTGACCGGCAGCCATGTTCTTGTTGTCACTGAGCCTAACACCCCCAACCTACTGATGCTGGGGAGAGAAGTGATGCTGCCTATAGATCTCATAGTGGGATTGCCGCCTGGTGATGAGGGGAACCCCTGTGCAGTGAAATACGTTGATGGATGCAGCATGCCATGAACACAGCATTTGAGACCGCAAATAAAAATTGAGGCATATCTGCTAAAAGACAAAAGAAATATTATGACATAGGCACAAAAGACAAACAACTTGAAATAGGGGCTTGGGTATGGAGGTGGTATCCTCCAGCAGCGGGACAAAAACTAGAATTAGGTTGGACAGGACCTTACTTAGTGATAGCTAGGTTGTCAGATGTAACATACACCGTCCAGAGGGATCCAAGGGCTAAGCTAATAAATATCCATATAGATCAGCTGAAACCATACTTAGGTAGTAATCCTCCACAAAATTGGGTCAAAGGGGAGGCAGTCAATAACATTTTGGTTGGAAGACTCAGCACATGGGTCTCAAGGTGCAAGGGATGGCCATCAAACAGTTAGGTTACCAGTTGATAGTAATGGGCAGGGCAGTCAGCGGGGGCGAGAAAATAGTCAGACCGAACAAAGAAGGACAAGGGGCGGTAGGGCAGTGAAACCACCTCAAGTTTATTCACCATAATCAGGGGTACACGGTCTTGTGACGCTGGTGTTATGAATACAAATCAGGAACATAATACATCTAGGTTGGTGACCTACCTGTGGTCGCAATAGTTTTTCTCTGCCCTGGATAATGTATATTAGTACGGGCAAATAGTAAAAACATCTTTCAGTAAATGATGCAAGCATATGATTTGGTACATGCAGTCTTTAAACACTACTTAACTCAAAAAGCACGTTAGCCATTTGAAATTCCAAAATGGCGGCCACCTTTTTCAAGATGGCCGCCATAATGGAGTTTTTTGATAAAATCTCCTTACCTTTTTTGGTAAAGAAACGAAACTAACCGTACTGATTCATCTCAAAGTAATTTTTAAATCTCATGACATTTAACAATAAAACAAAAAGAAAAGATCATATAAGATTTTATTAAGCCTTCCTTTTGCAAAATTAAAATCATAATATCTACAAATAAAGCGAAAGAAAATAAACAAAAATATTTACACATTTTTTGTCTTACTCATTTTTAATTGTGAGCTCCTGTCACTAATCTAATATAAACAAAGTATCTAAGTGTCATAGC
The DNA here is from genome assembly GCF_002113885.1 of Mizuhopecten yessoensis. Classification (NCBI taxonomy): domain Eukaryota; kingdom Metazoa; phylum Mollusca; class Bivalvia; order Pectinida; family Pectinidae; genus Mizuhopecten; species Mizuhopecten yessoensis. Next base: position 233,072 of record NW_018408788.1, on the reverse strand, counting down.
TGCAACACAGCTGTATATCTATGTTTCACAGTTACAACTACACAATGCCGTGCAATGAAGAGTTAATCTGTAACATTTGCATCGACAACAACATTCCGTCTTGCATCCACATTTTGTCAGTTGTTGACAACTCTGGGCAATTGGAGCAAGTTTTGTCCACACGATTTGCCAAATATCCCCTTTTTATTCCAGCCCATTCCCCAGGACATTTAGTTTCCATGTTGGATATGATAGACTGACCCCAGATGCAACTTGCTTGGTAGGCAGCTCGCCTAGTATGCTCGATTGGAGCTCCACGTGTTGGAGGGATTGACTCATAGGATCTTTGCTTTCGAGCAAAGATATCAAGTCTTGCATTGTTGATATGTGCAGTAGGGCTTGATTTGTCATACATAGCAATGACATACATTTCCAAAATATTTTGATCTAAATCACTAATTACAGGGGGATACTTACTGAGTTATGCAAAGACAGACGTAACTTCAGGACACACATTCCAAATTTGCCATGCAGTCTTCTTCCCTTTACCCCGAAAAGCTGATACAATATCACAACCGGTAAAGGCATGGGAAAACGATGTTCCCTCAGATTTACCATAGCCAATCGAGCTACTGATATCAAGGATAAGAATCCATCTTTGATTTTTGCCTTGACCAAAATCAATCCAAAGTGTCTGTAGGCCTTACTTTTGAAAAGATGACAACAAACGGACACTTATAACAAGAATATCCGTGTCATTTGCCTTTATCATTGTAGATCGAGATCCCTCTGCAACAGCATGTTTGGCTATTGCACACAACACCTTCCAGCCTTGTAACTATGACATTATTAGTGCTAAAAAGTTCGACAATCTTGTCTGCAAGAAAGCTGAAGAGCTCAGTTTTGTTTGTATTGTCCTGCAGGAAGCTCTGCTAGTTTTGTGGGATCATTTCTTTGTCAGTTACCCTTCTTCTTGCTCCAAACCCCCGTCGTGATCTTGTCTCAGGTTTTAAACTACCTGTTCTGTAAACATCGAACACAATATCCGTCATCTGGTACTTTGAACTGAAAGACTCGACTTTTGGTATTATCTCCAGCGTTGCATACAAAAGCGAGCCGTCAACTATAATGGCTTCAACATTAGGCTCAGTGTCTGGAAGTGGTACCTGATATTCTAGAATCGAAGCGAGCTGAGACTTCTGACAGGAATACAAGTTGCCACTTGCCACTGAGTGCAGCTGGAAAGGACTGATTTTCATGCTGAAAGAATTCCTGCAGATCACATTTTCGGGACTGACACGAGATGAATAGTTTGGAAAACAAAAGACAATCATCTTTTATGTCTTTTATGTCTTTTATGCTTCAAGTCTTTTGATGACGCTTCTGGTTGTTGCCGGAAAAGGTCCGTTTTGTTCTTCTTGATTGGCTCGTAAAATCTGCCTTTTTCTCCATTTTTAAAACTTTCGAAGCTGTTTTTCCCTTCTCGTGATGCTGGGCAACCATCTCATCCGAAGTAGGATGAGCAACATTCTTTGTGTCCAGTGTCACAAGTTCTTTACTTTCATCCATGAATGGATTTCCAATTTCCAACATTACTGAATGGAGCTTATTTACTCTATCCAAAAATGTTTTCTGGAATCGTCTTGTCTGCTCGTGGTGCTGTTTTGGTTCGTTAGCATCTTGTACCTCAGACAATGCTTCGTATTGATCCTTTAGATGGCTAACTTCCGGACCTGCAACCATCCATCTTCTCAGTGCAGATGGATCTTCGGTTATACCGATAGCACCACCATCGCCTTTGATGATTGCATTAGTTTGTTCGTGGGCTTGGTCAATGGCCAAGGCAGGAAACTTGCGAACTGATTTATGAACGACAAACTTGCCATTTTGAAATTCTGTTGCAATTGCTGGGTGCTTCTGCTCAAGAAACAACATATCTTTGAGGTGAATTGGGAGCCATCTTGCGTAGTTGACATTGTTATTGGCAAAAAAAGTAAGGAAGTAACTATTGAAGAGCTTGACAGTATAAGCGAAGATTTGCCTCTCGGAAGGAACGTATTAATGAAAATATTGTAAGTTCCATGCGTAGATTAGGTTCCAGATCTGAAATTTGATTAGCCCCTGACACATTATTATAATTTTAAACATAACGTTATATGAGTACGGATTTCGGAAAGACCAATCTTTCAATAAATTTTTGACTGATTTTAATTTTTCATTGTAATTTTCTTCAAATATATTTGTTTTTTGAAAATTGTATTTTTGTCTTTAAAAGAGTTTAAAAATTCCCTGGTGATTCCATAATAAATTTCTTTCTGGTAGAAAATCCAACCCACAACCCCGTCTCGCCCCAATCCATACTGCTTGTGTTTTTTCAATATTTATTTTGAGACCTGATGCTTTCGCAAAATTATCGAAATGTCTAAAGTTGCTGCAAGGAAAACTGGATCATCAGATAATGTGAAAGATGTGTCATCCGCAAATTGGTTATTTAAATATTCTGATTTATTGATAGTAATGCCATTTATATTTGGGTTAAATTTTAGAGCTGAAGTAAGTAGTTCTTCACATAAAATGAATATATAGGGACTTACAGGGTCCCCCTGTCGTACTCCACGTTGTACATCAAAAAAATCAGAATAGTGTCTATTATTCATAATACAACATAAACTATTTTTGATCGCACTGGACTTAATTGTCACTGGATGAACGATCGGACTAGGTGTAGGATAGTATTATAGTTCGAACCTAGTTGTATCCCATACTACAAAGTGCTTTTTGACAATTTAAGATGGTAAAAGGATAACCCTCGGCCTTAAATTTTGTCGGTTATATTAATCAGACAGTAATTTGCTAAGTTAACAGCAACAACTTTGGAGACTGACTGGAATAGATGTTGTCTCTGTCAAACAGAGAAAGATGAGGAATTGAAATGTCCACCATCTCGCTACGACAGAAACAAGAATGGCGAAGGGTATGCTATGATAGCTAGAAATGTCCCTTTCTTTAAAACCATCAATCACATGCAATCATTATGGACCCTGCTAGATTGGATCATGGCGAGGGCATATAGGAAACACTCAGAGAAAACAAAGCAAAATACCATCAAAGTTGCAGGCTTTTGTTTAATAACAGTAAACTTGAGAGAGCGAGGAAAAGATCTGCCAATTCAAAGGATTTAAACGAGGGTCCAGTACCAGCTAAAAGTAGACGAACAAGCCTTTAGAATCGTGTGTGTTTCCTTTGCGAACAAGAGGCACCACAATCTGAGCTAAGGAATGCCTTGTCATTGGATCTTGATAAAAGATTAAACGAATGTGCTAGAAACCTGAATGACGGGAAACTATTAGCAATACTAAGTGGCGGTGATATTGTTGCACAAGAACTGAAGTATCACCGCTCTTGCTTGACGACACTTTACAATAGAGAGAGGGCATACTTGGCAAGTACAGAAAACCAGGACTTTCATTCTCCAAAAGAAAGAGAATTCAACCCAAAAGTGTTTTCTGAGCTTCTTGTATACGTAGTCGAGACAAAAACAAATGCTGATTGGGCTGTAGTATTCCGACTTGCAGATATTGTCGGTCTTTACAACCAACGACTACAACAATAAGGAGTAGAAACACCAAATGTTAATTCTACAAGATTAAAGGACAAATTCCTGATTTGGGTGCCACAAGAAGGGAAGAGATATTCTGTTGGCATTTAAGCAGGATATTGGTGAAGCCCTGTCACAGGCAATTGACTATTCGGAGGCTCTCATGGTTACCAAAAGAGCTGAAATATTACGAAGGCATATTATGATCAAGCACGACGCTGCATTCAATGGAACGTTCCATGATAATTGCATAGAAGATGCCGTACCATCTATTCTTCTTCAGTTTGTTTGCTCCAGTACCATTGCTATGCAATATACAAGGAGTGTGCTAAAACCTTCAGACATTCCAAAGATCGAGAAATCCCATTTCCAGTCTTCATTGGCATGTCCACATATACAAAAAACGGGATTCGAACCCTGGACTTCAGATTGTCATACTATTGCTCTAACCGATTGAGCAATCTGGTCAACGGAGGTGACTTGACCAAACTCAGTTATACCGAATCGGAAGTTAAGGGAAGGTTACTGTATATACTGAAAACCACAGTGTTGTGGGACAGGCATCCCTTAACTTATTTTATTTGCAAAATACGAATGGGAATATACACAATTAAGATAACTTAAAATCCGTCTTCTCCCTTATGTAAGTTATGATGATGTATGCATTTGGCTGGAAAGTAGGGATAATAATGACTGTAAAAACAATTCAAATTAGATAGAAGTTACAGAATGTTTTAACAATCTGTATATAACCTAGCATACGTCGTTACATTACTCTAGGATATTAAACAAAATATATTTTCAAACAACTGAAACTGGTATAAATGATTCATTTATTATAGTCACTTCAATAATAATGAACTTCAAAATCAACCTACGTGCGTCAACAAAGTAGCAATTTGATAACGCTGCAGACCGTATCACGATATCTTCACATCAGTGTAATTTCTATATTCATGTAACGCACCGAGCCATAATGTCTGCTTTCAACAAGAATAAATTACGCGCACCCTTGGCTTCCTTATGAATTCCGAGCTGAAAAGTCTCCCTGCTATTCCGGATGCGATCCACTGCGTGCAGGTGAAATATTTACTTTGGTTTTAATATATTTTAAACGAAATCGTTTTGAAAAGTTAATATATTCTTGTACTGATATGAATAGAAAACAATTTACATTATCAGTAAACTTGTGTGAACCATACAAAAGGAAATTATTGGCTATAATATATAAATTCATAATCCCTAAAAGCTTTCTCCTGAGTATATTGCAGGCTTCTACATACAATGGACATTCTAAAACAATAATGCTCATTTTTATTATGTCATTGTGCGGCGTCCGTCGTCCGTCAACTTTTCCTTTAAACAACTTCTTCTGAAGAACGGACAGGCCTAGAATCATGATATTTGACTGAAAGCTTTGTTGGTAGGAGCCCGACAAAGTTAGAAAACGAAAATGACCTTGACCTTCTTTCAAGGTCACAGTGGTCAAATATGTCAAAAACTTCAAACGACTTCTTCTGAAGAACTAAAAGGTATAAAATCTTCATATTTGGCTGATGGATTCCTGGAATGGAACTCAACAAAGTTTGAGAATGAAAATGACCTTGACCTACTTTCAAGGTCACAGGGGTCAAATGTGTCAAATGCTTCAAACGACTCCTTCTGAAGAACTGAACAGTATAGCCTTTTTATATTTGAGTGATGGCTTTCTGGGATAAAGCTTGGCAAAGATTGAGAATGAAAATGACCTTGACCTTCTTTCAAGGTCACAGGGGTCAAATATGTCAAAAACTTCAAACGACTTCTTCTGAAGAACTAAAAGGTATAAAATCTTCATATTTGGCTGATGGATTCCTGGGATGGAACTCAACAAAGTTTGAGAATGAAAATGACCTTGACCTACTTGCAAGGTCACAGGGGGCAAATGTGTCAAATGCTTCAAACGACTTCTTCTGAAGAACTGAACAGTATAGCCTTTTTATATTTGAGTGATGGCTTTCTGGGATTAGAGCTTGGCAAAGTTTGAGGATGAAAACGACCTTGACCTTCTTTCAAGGTCACAGGGGTCAAATGTGTCAAACACTTCAAACGACTTCTTCTGAAGAACTGAAAGGTATAGAATCTTTATATTTAGCTATTGGCTTCCTGGGATAGAGCCCGACAAAGTTTGAAAACGAAAATGACCTTGACCTACTTTCAAGGTCACAGGAGTCAGATATGTCTAACGCTTAGAACAACTTCTTCTGAAGAACTGGAAGGTATAGAACCTTGATATTTGGCTGGTTATGTACTTGGAAAGAGCCAAACAAAGTTTGCGAATGCAAATGACCTTGACTTACTTTCAAGTTCACGGCGTTCCAATATATCAAACGGTTCAAACTACTTTTTCTGAAGAATTAAAATTATAATATTTGGCTGGTGACTTACTGGGATAGAGCTTACCAGAGTTTGCGAATGAAAATGACCTCAACCTACTTTAGAGGTCACAGAAGTCAACAACATTTTAAAGGATTTGTTCTCAAGAACTAAAAGGAATGGATTCTTAAGATTTGGCTGGTAGCATTTTGGAATAGAGCTAACCAATTTGAGAAGGAAAATGACATTGACCTACTTACAAGGTCACAGGGAAAAATATGTCAAGCAACTTCTGAAGAAGAATCAAAAAGCATAGAATCTTATAATAGTATTTTGCTGGTAGTTTCAACAGATGGAGCCAACAAAGTTTGCGAGGGAAATATGTTTAGTGCAATATAATATTTAATGAGAATATTTTGCTATGTTCAGGTGAGCGATACAGGCCCTCTTGTGCCTCTTGTTTTGTATAAGATGAGAACATCTGCATTCGGGAGACTGAATCACATATAACATAAATCTAATATAAAAAGCCGGATTGCACTATTCAACAAACTTGCTTGTAATTGTAATTGTAATATTCCTAATCTGAATCTTCCAATACATTTTGGTTTACTCCAAGGAAAATCACGTCACGCAGCAAGATATTAATAGGTCAATTTAGCCCGCTAATAAGTTGTATGTTAATTAAATATTTAAACATAAGTCCGACACAAAACTTGCTGTTTACAATAACTGGTTTCTGTGTTCAGACTACTATCATTATGTTATTCATAATTTCGCATTGTACTGGGTTTAAGATTACATGTACACCCTGGTTTTGATTAAACTATTTGTTAAGGTCGATAAAGCGTGCACAATGAAACACTTATGGATGGTGCTGACGTACTTAAGTAGTCTGTCTCATGGCACATTTTTGTGTGAGTATTGTTATTAACGAACAGGTCCTGCATATGTTAAAACGTCTCTATCAAAATACAAAATAGACCGGATACAAGTGTGCAGTCAATCGACATGTCGTATTATAAGTAGGGTTATCAAACCGGACGAATTTCAGTAACCAATTACTCGAAAAATCTTCCGACCGAATAACCGGTTAGTCGGTCTATTTTGTAATAATCAAACAACAAAAATAAAATACGTTATACGTTTAGCATAGTTTACCATTTGCCAACTATGCATTCTGGCTTCCTTTAAAAAAACTGTTCGGCATCTCTTTGTCAATCCATACTATTAAATACAAAAATAACACACTAACGTATGTGCCTGAGCGTTGTTTTTTATTGCCAAAAAATGCGTTTTCGTTCTCATCAAAAGAGAATATATAGGTATAAGCTAGGTGTACAGGGAGTTCCCCATAGGGCTAAATAAATGTCCGACTATTTGGTTATTGATCTTGGTAAACGGTTCGCGGTCTTCCGACCGAGAAACCGTTCAACCGTTGACAACTCTAATTATAAGACATAAAATGTGAATGTTACATGGGTTTTGATACGTGTTATGAGTATATACATCAGTTCTGAGCTGCAAGAGCATGTAAAATGATTTTTCATTTTTAGACCCACAGTGAAAATTGGCAGATTCAGAGGGAAACGGAAAAGACGTATAAGCCTTAGCATGACGTAAACATAGTTTATTGGTGCCGTCCTGTCTTTGGAAGCAAACATATATAACGCTGACAAAGTATCTCAAGATGTGTTGATGTTCTAGCCAAACGGGTGGAATATAGAGTCCTTCATGGTTTCCTAAAACGTTTGTATTTTTGTATAGGTATTAACGTCTTTTACTCAGACACTATGAAGACGGATGTTTCAGCAGGAACATTTTAGAAACTGAGGAAAGACTAGAGGCAAAAGTGTTTAGCTGATTTACTTAGGTCACTATTGGTGGTCGGGTGGCGCAGTTGATAACGAACTCGCCTTTCACCCCATTTACATGTTTTAACAAAATAAGATATTATACAATTTAAAGACTCGATTTTTTCTCCGCGGGATATAATTATAAATGAGTCCATTATAAACATGTCTTACTGGGAATAAACATTAAAAATGGATTAGCGAGGACTTCGATATCTGATTGCCAAGAATACAACTATTTCAGTTTGGAGTAATCGGTTTCTGTATTTAGTCCCCTGTCAATGAGTTGTTCACAATTTCGCGGTTCGTTGGGTTCCAGATTACATCGTAATTTAAGTTAAACTATATTATTTTGGTCGGTTGAGCTGGCACAATTACAAAAACATGTTTTGTGGGGATGATATTTGGTAAGAGGTATAAGAGTACTTATACACATTACTTTTCACAGTTTGTAACAAGCTAAGCTGATCATTTTGGTTTGTATTATTACCTTTACAGTGATAACTTTTGCTTTGAAAAGCTATAAATAAATGAAATTAAAAAAAGGATATGATTGAGCTTTTACCTGAACGGGTACTACAATGTACATGGTACGCTTAATGCATTCAATACTTATTGATTTTATGACTTTTTGGGTATCCATAAATATTTTGTTACATTTTGTCATACATTAAATCTTTGAGTTATATATACTTTTGTAGAAAAAGATGGAAGAAAAACTATATGTGATGTGGGCAAATTGCAGTTGAGCAATTAATTTAAAAATCTATATTTGCATAATGTAAAGAGAATAAACCTTTGATAGCAAAAGGTAGTGACTTCGTTATATATTTCATTTAGAGATAATGAATATAAACCTTGTTACCGAGGGAATCGGTAAAAGAATACACCTGCTGTTACCCACTGCATGTTTCTTATGAGGCGACTAATGTTGGAACCTCTGCAGAATTTGGGATTTGCTTTGGTGTCTTCTATTTGGGGACACAAAAGCGACCAAAATAAATCTGCTGTACCCATTGCAATATTTGGAATCTTTATCTTTCTTTGTACTTCTAACTACCTTTTATTTCCTAGCTCCTTGCTTGGAAACACCTCACTTTTGGCTTGAAATTTGAGCATTCGCCCAGGTGAGAAAGGCAATGGGTTCTGTTCCGAGGCCGGGACATACCAAAATCCTTAAAAATGGTAGTTGTTATTCTCTGCTTAACGTTCAGCATTAAGGGGAATGGCAAAAACTGGTTCATCCGTTGTTAGTATAATGTGACCGGGCGGAATGCTGTGCTGGGTGCCTTCAGCATGGTATTTCAGTGAGATAGCACCATAAAGTCGGCATCAGATCCGCTTTATCACAAGGAGGCAAGCACACTAACATAACCGGTCTCCTGCATACACACACGCAAGTACGCATACACTACACACATGGAGGCACGTCCTTAAATAAATGTTAATAAGACGTTAAACAAAATAGTAAACCAAACTAAAAAGCATTTAAACTATATATATATACACAAGGAAAATGAATATGCAAATGTAGCCTGTTGCCTGATTCCCATTACACTGATTGAATTTTTTTTTAATGAAATGAATGTATTATATTTTGAGGAAATCTGGATAGTTTAAACTTTTGTTAGAAATTGAATAACAAGATGAACTTTTCTCAACAAGACATGATAAATTATATTGTTTGTGTAATTGCAGCGGTTTCAAGAGCCACATACATACATCTCTGGAAGTAATAGAAAAACAGACAAATAAAGTCATGGGTTGCCTTTAGTCATTCAATGATACATTTATCATACTGAAGATTAATGCCTTTTATTTAAATTCATTAATCGAAAAATAAGCAAGTGAAAATATGAACAAAGTGTTTTAAAAGGACTGGTTTTGAAATGCATTACATACAGATGAACATCCGTTAGCAAATTGGACTACGAAATGTATTTACAAACAACTCAAAACAATAAATCAATGTATTTTAATCTTTTTAATAAGTTTCAACAACATAAGAAATATAATGATATTTCAAATATATCATCCCAGGATGTAACTCTATTATTTTAAATAACTCGCATTTTGAAGTGGTTTTGTTTTGCACTTATAAACGAAGGAAGTCGATCTCTTATTAAATATCTAGGTATTACATTTTGAAATATTGAAAATAAATTTATTCTACTTTAAAATGCAGACGAAGAAGCTATTGGATTAAAACATAATCGCTGCAATATACATTCGAGAAAGTAAATGTGAAATGTGCAAAATGAGTCCCTTCATAAGTAAGTTATTTTGCCGATAACCAGAATGATACTTTTCTATCATAATCGAAAATACCTACGACTAATCAGAAAATAAAATATGAATATGTTCAAAATTGAATCAATAAAATGAATGCGTTTTGCTAATAGATATAATACTGAAAAGTTCATTTATTGCTGTGGTTTGTGTACACCCTGAAATTATAAAACTGAGATTCGTATTAAAATTATAACGATTCTACATCGTGAAAAAGTCTCTAGACTCACTGTAATTAAAAATATGCACTTACACAAAATTTCCACGATAATCTGGAAGGTTTGTTTCCAAAGTGTATACAAATATTTCTCGATGCTTCATTTGTCAAGAAGAACGTTTTCCATATTATCGGAAAAGCGAGTTTGCCATATATCTTAAATATGTATGGTTTAACTAAAGTAAACCTCTGAACGATGGTAAGACATACAAACTTTTGAGTCTGCTCTACTGGCTATACATTGATCACCGGCTCCAATTTTCATTATGCGACAAGGAAATTGAAAAAAAATGACATAATCGATATTAAAGATTATTACAATTTTCCTTTTCCTGAAAATCACATTTATGTTGATTCTAGGCAATTATTGATGACGTCACTGTTTGTAGTGTTTGAGTGTCCTGGCTGAGGGATCTGAAGATGTTGACCACTTGGGCATCCAGTAGTACGGTATTAAATGACCTTGTCCTGTATAGGACTTCTCAAATACTCGTCTGTAGTATAGAGCCTCCTTACTGCGGGGAGGGTTGTGTGGATAACGATGACTACTCTCTTCCAGTTCTGTGTCGTTTATCTGTCAAAATTAAGAACAGATTATATTGAATTACAGATTATAAAGGATTGTTCCAACAAACACTGCAGTATACTGTAAACAAACATTTTTAGCGATATAATAATGTCAGTGGTTTTCTTGCTTTAAGCATTTCGCTAATTTATGATTGCCATAATTAAAGATTCTGTTTAATGTTTTCTATTGGATATACATGTATACTGTGAACACTCATATTTATCAATTGGCAAGCCTGCTAAAATTCGATAATTCGCTAGAATTTGGATCCACCAATATAAGGGTTTTTACAGAATGTATTTTTCTATTGTGTAATAGAATGGTTGTTTCAGTAAGATTTTTACATGTACATCCCAGCACTTGTTGTATTGTTTCACTTTTGATATATTACAAAGGCCGCAACCTCAGGAATATGACAAAAGGGACAAACAAGCGGAAGAAACAAATGAAATACAGAAAATAATGAAATACAGAAAATAAGTGATCTGAAACCACGGGGTCAACAAACAACACCAAGTATCATAAATGACTACATTAAGTACCACGGACACACCACAAACAGCTGTAAAGGACAATGAACCGAAGAAAAAAACGAAAACATATCACGAATCCTTTTTTTGAAATTTAAGCATTTGCCGTACAATTTGTGGCATCTGACAAGATGTCTTTAATATAGATATCATATCAAGACACTTTTCCCCATTCAAATAAATCATGAAGTTATAATTAATATATTTATTAAATGATATATATCAATGATAATCATGATATGTCTACACAATATTGATATTAATAATAACTCAGTAAAACGCTTACCTGTTCATCAACAAAGTCTTGTAGGACCTCGTACCATGACCTTGTCTGAGAGGACACGCCGTCGCTAAAGGCCTCTTTGGGCCGCCAAAGAATCTCTGCCGGAAGTAAACCTGTTTTTTCAAAGGCAGACCGCAGCAAATGCTTTTCTATTCCATTCTTGGGCGCCTTCATTGTAGGTTCTAAAGAGAGGTAGTAACTGCTGAATCGGTGATCAAGGAAGGGTACTCGTATCTCAAGTCTGAAACAAGAATTTTGGTGTTTCATTACAAGAAATGTTATATAATTATATTTTTCGTTCAAATTGTAATATTGACATTGCGTATTCACCTAGCATGCACTTCGGCTCAGAAATATATATCTGGAACTGATATTTACGTCGAGGAACGCATGTTACAGCGAAACAAATATATATTTATATATACAACAGTAAAACATTACATAATGGCAACATAAAGGATCGAAAGAAATTAATAATACATGTAAGTTATTACATTTCAACCTAATGATGGTTTATGTGAAACACGTAGAGATGTACCATATATATATTATCATTCAATTGATCTGTACAAAAAGATATGATGTCGTGTTTTACAACCAGTTTGTTTGCTGTTTTTATTTACATAGTTTTAAATACTTCCGACTTTTCATGTATTCTTTTTACAACCGTCTATTTTTCAGTTTTGTTTGGACACTGAAAAGTTAGCAACAATAAACAAACGCCGACATTTTGCTCCCAAATGTTTTTATAGAGAAACTTATTTCTGAAATTCAATTCGATCTACTTATCTCATCTTTATAGAAATATTATTGGGAACTTAATCCCTTACCCCCAAGCCGATGTCGTCCTGTCTCCTCTGAGTACATCATACATATACAGGTCTTTACAGAGCCGTCTGCTCTCCTCGTCCCCGTCCTCGGCAGAGGGCGCTTTATGAAAGTATATGTAGCCTTGTGCAATCTCGTCTGCTCCCTCTCCAGACAAAATGACTGTTGTATCCGTCTTCTGTTTAATGTATTTACTTACCAGGTACATCCCTGTATAGTATAAAGACAATATTTAAGACATACTTTCACTTTGTTATTCTAGCCTCCCCATATTTGGCTGACACGCTGCTAATCCAGTTTTTTAAATCTAGAACATGCTAGTTTTTCTCCAATCTTTCCTGCTGGTTCAGGGAAAGAAAAGACCTGCTGTATCTAACTGCATATCGTAAAAAGCGACTAATGTGCCATCCCCCACTGCGGAATCGGAGGGTTTCTTCAGTGTCCTCTGCTACAGGGACATATAAGGAACCAAAATTGATTTGCAGAATCACATGCATGGACCTTACCTGTTCATAGAACGTTGAACCCTATCAAACAAAACGTTTTCCAATAGCTGAATTAACGAGTTTTCACTGTAGTTAGATTCTCATATGTGGATTATACAGAGAAACACTCACCGACAGATGCCCTTACGGTTGTGATGTCATAACTCTCTAGGTGATAAATAACGTCTTTAATTGCGGCGATCCCTTCCTCAGGTGTGAAAACTATTTCGTGGTGTTCGGTTTCCAGGTGTTTGGCCACCTTGTACGAAAGAACATCATATTTAAAAAAACAAAAATAAAACGACATTAAAGTTTTGTGTTGGCTTAGTGTGTGTGATTACATTAAATAAATTTGTAATGATCTCTAAAAAGGGGTTATTTAATAACAACAGTTTCGCAATGTAAAACAAATATTCGTGAAACACATTAATTTACCGGACTAAGTATTTAAGATATATGTTCATATATTTTTAACTGTGCAAAGCTTATGCTGAGCGAAAATGCACTAAATATAAATCGCCTTATTTATGGAAGTTGTGATGAAAAAGCTGTTGTTTACGGTGTTACAGGAATTTTCCCCATTAATTTATTGTAGTATCAAATACATGGAATGTGTACCCCATTTATATAAGCATTATAAATATGACTTAGTTAATGCTCTCAAATATTAAATCATTTGGTAATCATTTGCTTGAGAAACATACATTATGCCAATACATACATACAAGTATGTTTTTGGAACATACACAAAGTACTTGTTAATACTTTTAAGAATCCTTACATAGTAGTTTTTTTTGTAAAGAAGCTCTTTATTTTTATTTTGTTATTGGTGTAAATATATTTATTGATGTTGACTTTTATTCGCATATAACTGTAAATCTTTATTTTCGCATTAATTTGAAATAGAAGTATACCGTGAAACCAAACAACTAAACAATTGACAGAGTATTTTGACTGTTAATTCTTCGAGATTTCCACACGAACAACATGTTGGCAGGCAATAGATATACGCAAACATAATGTTTTGAATTACGGTCAGTTACCTTCCTTGCTGCTAACAGATCGGGACTGCCCTCCATCCCTATAGAGAACGTCTGTACAGGGTATTTTATATCTCGTTCTTTAGCTAATTTTACTAACGTTGCTGCCACCAAACTCGAGTCTAGTCCACCTGTAACGTGAAAGTAAAAAATATATATATGAAACTGAGAGTTAAGAGCATCTTGAGGTTACACAATAGATTGTTTACTGGAGTTTATGTGAGGTAAACAATAGATGTAGAAATTGGGGTTTTGACATTTTTTTTGTTCATATTAAATAAGTTATTTATCTTTTCAATAGTTTTTATAATTAGTTATGAAGGCTTCTTCCTATATCAAATCCTTTATTTAGTTGTGACGTATAATTCTATTATTGTTTTACGTATAATTCATCCAACATTATTTATCCAAATTAATGTTTCGCTTCAGTATTTTTTTATATTAGTGAGTTTTGAAATCATGATTTTAGAATGGATACAAATATTCCTTAACACTAGAAAAATAACTACGTATATTACTACGAACGTGACCGATATGGCCCATGGGCCTCATGGTTGTTTATTTCATCTGTATTATTTTTCATTTTTCCCCGGAAGTTATGCTGCTCTTTTCAGCGACCTAAAGCAGGTGTAGCTTACTAACCGCCATTGCTGCTTGGATTAGAGGAGAATCGAATAAGGTGATTCAAATATCAGCCGATCTACCAGCTCGATACTTCAGGGGTTATGCTAACTTGCGCCGCCCTCTGCACCCATGGAATATGTTATAACAAAATTGAAGGCACGCGGATAGCTATTTGATTGGTCTCAGGTGGAAAAAAACAGACCGATCGCTGGACTGATACCTGTCCATTGAAGATTACAGAGGAGCGACACACATTAGACTTTCAAGCCAGTCAATTTTACCGTTGGGTAACCGCGAGATTTGTTTTCACATCAAAGGATCGAACTTGTCTTCAGGTTTCATCCACAAGGTGGCGCACACTGAGCATTCGTTTTTTCTATGGCATAGTCCAGGGGTGCAGAGAACGTAAGTAAGCAAATCCCATTGGAATATTCCGAGGATGTCGATCTACTAGGTTCAACATAGTGCTACTATTCGAGAAAAACAGTGTTAAAATACAAAGATAAATTGGAAGTGAATATGGTTACTTTCGTATATGTACTGTTTAAAACCTAGCAGTTATAATATTTTGAAGCTTTCTGCGCTTACTTTAAAGAAATACATTATGACAACCACTTAAAATAAAATCACCATACTAGCATAGGACCGTAGTTAGCTGACTCAGTATCTTTATGTTTTCATAACAACATGGCGTTGATACTGTTCATTTAATGAAAAACAACTCGTTAAACGATTTACAAACTAACCTGATAGTAGACATCCAATACGACGATCTGCCATCATCCTCTTCTTTACAGCGCCCTCAAACAGGGTCCTGATGCTGGACTTTACATCGTTATCTATTATAATAAAAAAATAGTCTAACACTTATTGTTACATCAAATTAAGTATGAATTACTATACAGCATTGATAATGGTACATGACATTTATAAAGAGTGATAAGAACCACGTTTAAATACCAGATATGACATGATGTTTTGTTCATTCATGCACGCTTGAAAAACAGTAGGATAATGATAGTGGTTTGACAGTGTAGTAATTGTTTACCTAATCCTAGCATTTTCTTTGTATTTAATGGGGGGTCATGTAGGTTTTAGCATTGTAATTTTAAGTGATTTTGATTAATTATCATATAAAAAATGCTAAAAAACAAATTGTAAATTGAATAACTAAGGAACAGTTTATTATGTTATAACTACTTTTAAAAAGCATCACAATTCGTCATTGTGAGCGAATACCTTCGGCCTTAGTGAGCAACATAACAGTTCTATGATTTCTGGTGAATCCTATACAAAGGATTGGCTACTGACGGGTTTACGATTTCTGATAAGTCCTACCTATAGGGTTGGCTACTGACGGGTTTATGATTTCTGATAAGTCCTACCTATAGGATTGGCTACTGACCGGTTTATGATTTCTGATATGTCCTACCTATAAGGTTGGCTACTGACGGGTTTATGATTTCTGATATGTCCTACTTATAGGGTTGACTACTGACGGGTTTATGATTTCTGATATGTCCTACCTATAAGGTTGACTACTGACGGGTTTATGATTTCTGATGAGTCCTACCGATAGGGTTGACTACTGACCGGTTTATGATTTCTGATATGTCCTACCTATAGGGTTGGCTACTGACGGGTTTATGATTTCTGATGAGTCCTACCTATAGGGTTTGCCACTGTTTTGTATGCCGGGGCGTCCCCTATTTTATGGAACTTCGTCCGTTCTACAAACGTGGCTCGTCCTATAGAGTCGAGATCGTACGTTTCCACGTGTCCGGGTAGGAATGATTCTAGAGAGGCAGTGGATTTATCTCCCATCATTGACATCAATCCTAAAACAACAATGATTTTAATAGAATTTACAAACATTAACCTTAATAATGCATAATTCACATTTACTTTTCATTATTATCATTATCAACATCACGTTTTTAATAGACAGAGTAGTCGTTCTTATACTTATATAATGAAGTGTAGTCTAGATAAATTGATTTCTGTGAGTACTACAGCCCACAGTCAATAATAGTCAAGCAAAACAGACGTGTGATAGGCCGACCTTTTCAACTCTAATAAAGACTACTGAAAATGCATATCAAACTGGAGATTAACGAGTTAACGACTGCACACTCGGGCTCATCAAATAGACACAATCAATGAACTATACTCAGCTGAATGCGTTTAAAATACACACCATAGCATCAATACACAAAGACAAGAGCTTCGCTCATCTGGAAAAAGAAATCGGCATAAACCAGGGTAACACCAAAACAAAAATAAATTAACCGTCTAAAATTGACTTTGGCGATTCCGATAAAACCTTGATATTTTGCCACTTGATCCAACGTAAGTTTGACGCTTATCAAAGTAGTTTGTATTCCTTTACCTTTTGCCTCGGAGCATACGGCGAGAAAGCCACTTTCGGTAGTCAGTCGGAAAGAGGGCCTGACCCCGAATGTATCCCTGCCCAGGTAAACCTTCCTGTTGGCCGTGTCTAGGAGACAGAAGGCGAACACTCCGTCCAAATGTTTAGCAGCGTACTCTATCCCGCCCTGGGCGTAAAGGTGGATGATGGACTCTCCGTCACATTTAGTGGCGTAGTGGAAATCAAATTCCTCCTGTAGCTGTTTTCGAATATAAGTGTTACATATTAATTAAAGCGCTTTGTGTTACCGCCACAAACAATGGTAAACATGCAAATAGAGACCACAAAATGAAACAACAGTAACAAAATATTAACAAAAAACTGGAAATTGTAACAACTGATTATTTGAACAACGGTCAAAAGCAGACCACAAATTCTCACGAATTGTGACAATTTGTAGGGAAAAGTTTCATATCCCAAGAGATAAGCAACATGATGTGCCATAAACTTTAACCAATTAATGATTTTCTTGGTAACAATAAATTACTTCTGTTTGTTAATATTGAGTTTTCTCCAAAAGCAACAAAACTAGCCTTAAGCAGTTCCACATGAAAAAGAGCATAAGTTCGCTTCAGATACATTAACAGATATACCAGCTGTTACGAAAAAATATAACCGTCGCTGAATATAAATGTTGTTTTTCAGCACTTGAGTATCCAGTCCACGGTGGCCAATTGGTTAAGGCGTGTGACATTCTACTACCAGTGGCCCTCCACATCTTGGTCGCGGGTTCGAGACTGCTACGTCGGGTAGACGCCAGGTACTGGCCGTAGGTCGGTATTTTTTCCTCCGGGAACTCCAGCTTTCCTCCACCACCAAATCCTTGCACGTCCTTAAATTACCATAGCTGTTTAATAGGGTGTAAAACACAAACACACCAAAAGGATCCAGTCAACGTTACAGAACAAAAGTAAAACTTACCAATTTGTGGTTGTAGATTTCTCCGTTGTAGATAAGCCATATATGGGGATATTTGAACACACGCATGGGCTGCATTCCTTGTAAATCATCTACAATGGCGAGTCGATGGAATCCGAGACAACACGATGGAAAATGGTTGATACTTTCTATTCGGAAGGCATCTGGACCTCTGTGGCCAATTTTGTGTGCAGCATTGCATTGATCTGCAATGTCGTCATCACTTCCGAATACTGCCCATATACCACACATATTGATGACGTTGATATCTGAAAGTAAATGTAGTAAGCGACTGAAGTTGTGTATTCGTTGTTCAACTTGACACTTTTTCCAACTTGTTTCATTTCAGTCTGGTAACAGTTGAGTTTAAGGTCAAAAGTATCTATTTGTGAAAGCTGAATTCGTCAAGGGATTTTCTAAGATGCAAACAAAAAACACTGTTTTTATGATATTTTGTTATTATATCATATAAGTTCTTGTAGTGTCGAAAATGGATGCAGTTTGGAGGGCTCCCATCCCAATGGACGTTCGTTGTAGTGTCATTGACATTTACATAGAGCCTTGTATCGCAAAGATCTTGATTTCACACATCACCGCAATATTCTCCAGGTTTTTGATGGCAAGCCAGCTTATCATCAAACATATACCAAAAGAGGGGTTACAAGAATATTAAAGATATCTTTAAATTAAATAGAGGAGTTTTAAGTATAAAAGAGGCATATTTCTATGAATAAAACGAATTAAATATATAGTTAAAACACAGTATCTGTTATATATAGCCGCAAGTAGTTTAATTCGCGATTTTGCGAGACTGACGGTGTTTCCAGCTACTGCATCACAGCATCGACCCAATGATAACGTGTCATTAATGGGTTCTCACTGTTAATATATGGCTTAAATAATGCCACAGGGATACCGTGCGTCATAGTTGTTCGTCAAATACATTTTCATTATATACTATATAGCTACTTTTTGATAGAGTGTTACTTTAGTACTCCGTTTCTGTATCTGTATTTGTACTGGAAATTAACTCACTAGTGAGCAAAGTCTATCCGGGGTGAGTGAGTGCGCTATATCAATCTTAGTCACTTTTGGTCGCAATAGTGGCCTTAAACTGTTCAGTAGTTTTACAGTTGATTATGCGCGATGGTAGTGCATTCCAGTCTTTTATGGTAGCTGGTACAAATGATTTGTTATACATGTCGGTGTTACAACTAAGCACGTTGATGGATTTACTGTGCTGTGTTCCAGATGGTCTGGTATTAAACTGGAATAGCGAGTCAACGGGTATGGCCACGAGGCCGTGCACTATTTTGTAAAGTAACACTAAACGCTGGTCTCGTCTGCGTTCGGATAGCGGTTGCCATTTAAGTTCCTCCGTCATGTTGGATACGCTACGTATACTGTAATCATTGCACTCAAAGCGAGCGGCACGTCGCTTTATCCCTTCTAGTCGGTCTATGTCCTTTTTCTGTTACGAATTCCCGAAGTCGTCGTACGCATGGATATTCAGAGAAAGTATTTTTCTCCTACCCACACAACTCGCACAACTCCAACAACCCAGGTGGAGTATACCGTAAATTGGTCTGGGTGGATGTTGCGGTTTCTGTGTTGTAGCATTCAATTAGTTGAATTAATTGTATATATGTACTGTAAAGTGCTATAGAGTGGCTTATGCTAGCTGGATAGGACGCTATATCAAATGTTGTATATTATTATTGCTAATTATCATCTTAATGGGGATATTGAAAGCTACCGTTACGCTTTCATTTCTTAATGAAAATGTCAAGGGTGACATTCATGACCTAGATCGACCTACGGTTATGTATGATACACTATCGTATAACTTCTCATAATCCATACCTACCAACCTGAAGAACATGTTTAGAAACTATATCGTATAACACGGATCAGTAACCGACACGCGTTAGTGATTATCCCTGCTTCTCTGCTCTACAGCGGAAACTGGTCCGGCTCTCGTGAATGTGATTCTCTGATCATGAAATATTCTAAAATTCAATAGATTCTATTTATGTTAAACCCCAGGTATAATCACGTATATCTTACTTTTTTGTTTACAATCATGATTGAATCACTGTTCGGGATATTAACATTCGTACAAATAAGCACAGAATGGCCCATTCATGTACATTGTACAGTATCACATACGTTCTAGCCGCCATTACGTCTAACTCATTGATGTCTCATGTGGATCTCAAGTTTGTTGACTCTTGTGGGACTCGTTGTTCAACAATGTCTGGTCTTACATAACGTACTTTAGTTACTTTACAAAGTGACCATGTCTGGAGTGATCAAACAGAACTGTCTGTGGATCATGCAGTGTGAAATTTGATCTCTGCCCCCGGCTACATGTATCGGCTGCCAGCTTATATCGGCATCTTCCCCGTCAAACTTAATATGGGAACAATAAGATTGGGCTATTTTCTCTTGTTGCTAATTAAATGGAAATCGACCGGGATATTATTAATGATTGCATATCTATATCTACACCTGCTACGAATTCCTATTCGTATATGTATGTGTGCACATTGAAAAGGTGCGTCTCAAGTAACGTATAGTTACAACTTCTGATCATTGATATGGTTTCGAAATGAAATCAGACAGATCGATAAATAGATAAAATGGGTTTATACTGTAAGGGTAGTTCTTATACGTGTAGAAAGGAAATTATTCGATGTTTAAAAAACTCGGTATATATATATATAAATAGCTTTACGTACGTACATCTATACACATCCGCTAGAAATATGTTAATGAATCTACAGGAACACGGCATTAATTTTCTGTCACTCTAACTCCGACTTAGATTATTTATTTCCGTTATTTTCACACTGACACAGAGATCTATATGAGCACACATAACGCTCACAGCTTGGGGATCATTGGGGAAAGTAAAATCTGCATTGGCTTTGTGTTGGTATTGTATTATATATGAAGTTCATCGAACCAGCGAACCCAATTAATTAAAGTCAACGTGCTTTAAGGTCAGTATACGCCTATACGGGGCTACCTGTCGCTGCATTTATACATTATTTATATATAAATAAATCTGGTTAGTTTATTTCCAGTATTTAATACCGTGTCCAACTTTCTATTACTATACACGTACAGAACAATAGATGTATTTTAACATTGTTAAAACTGCATAAGTGCAAACGGTACAGTTATTGGAAACATGTATGTTTCATGATATATTGTGCATGTAGCTACACAAATGTTCGTACAAAATTACACATCAATAAAAAGGCAGGACATGTATGTATTACGAATTTATATATCTGATCAGTAAATTAGAGATTTTCAATACTGCGAGACCCTTATGTATTTAATGTATATGTATAATGAAGACTGACTTACCTTAATTTACTCTTCGGAAAATGCGAGCTCTGTACACGTTTCTGAAACGAAGTTGTTTCTTTCCCCTCTCGATCAGCTGGTCACCGTCAAACTGATGATGAAATTTTAGCCGGGCTTTTATACCCCCTGTTTGCGTACTAGTACATGTGTACGTAGCCGGTGATGCAACCGCAGGTCGTATGGAGATCGAGGATATGAAAAGCTGATGCAATACATAACGGAAAAAACGCATTGTCAGCTTGATGTGAAGGAACATGTTTAATACAAACTATCATACCTTTATCTCGTAAATATATTGATTAATTTCATTTTTAGACATGCTTACTTACAATGGTTTTAAATTTGGAACACATATTATGTAGCTTCCGAGGGGAGAAGGAAAATAACCGTTTGTTAAAATTATCAACTTTTTACCAAGCCGACTATGCTTTCTGTTTTTGGTATAACTATATACAAAACACCAACACCAGTATATACTAGTCTTCGTGTTTTGTTTTATTTATATTTTTACCGTTACATGGACATTAAACACTATTTATTGCTATATGTATATATATATATATGGGGCAAAGAAGTAATTCCAACAGTTTGTGTGTATATATATATAGTACACTTAGTGTTTTGTGAGCCATTCATAAGAAGACGGTGGGGATTTTATACACACGCCCTGGACACGTGAAAAGGGAATGGGTCGTTATTTGAATTAGCATAAACATGTGTATCGGACACAAATGTGTGTTAAGCGGTGATTCATTGCTCCGCTTCACTGAGCTTTGTGGAAAATCGTCATATTGTTAACATATAGAGAAGGGCTTAAAGAGTCCTTTATTTTTCATACGTACTACTTACTCGCTACTCACAGAGTTAGCAGGAAATATTAGCAAAATTCAGCAAAGGTAACCCAGACGGAAATGAGCCTTTTTGTTTTTTGTTTCATATATGTTATATTTAGAATCTGGGAGGCAAACAGATCATTACTCTCAGAAAAGTATGTGTATGTTATAAATAGCACTCCGTGTATGACTATGTAAGCTACCTTGTACCCGCATACCCTACGCAATCGTATCACGAGGAGGCGAGAATTTGTTACGGCTAAATTTGGACCTAAACTAAGGTGTTCAGAGTAATTTTACACGTTAAAGGGGTTTAGATCAACCTTCGGTACTACATATGCATTTTGCAGTTTTGAATAATTTCAGATGGTTACACCCATATTGCATGGTACTTCGTCTTTTAAACAACCGTGAATAATATGGTCCTTTAAACATGAAACAAAACTGCAGTGGTCGAGCGTGGGGCGCTAGTATTTCTGTGGTTTAGAATTCTAGTTAATAGTGTTAAGCATTAAACTGCTTTCAGATGACACCCAACGCCAATATGAACGTCAGCTGGAAATACTGAATCGCCGCTAGTTCCCGGACAGAAGTTTTGCATAGGTTATGAATGAACATGTACTTACATATGTACTTATGGAAATAAATCCATTTCCCTCATTATGCAGCAGTCGTATGATATATAAGAAATACTAGTTTTCTAACACGTCGTATATGTATACATAAACATTTATTGGAAAAAGCATACACTATTTCGTTTTAAGTTTCAAAGTATCGTTTGCTATCTTTCTTTGCCGAAAGAGAAAAAAGTTCTTAATAGAATAAATACAGTACTGTAATTGCTGCTTCATGAATAATAAGGTCAAAATCATGCCTCCAGTGATGGTCGAGGATTTATAATAAATGGCCTATACTATTTTTAACTTACTAGCTGTTCGTCTTCACTAAACGGTGAAATGAAGTAGATTCTATAGCATATACGACAAAGTTCAGTGCAGCAGTTCTTTCGCGATATTTCCTAAACAAACAGGTGACCATAAAGTCAATCATGATATTTGCTTAATGGTATATACTAGTATTATCTGTCATCATTGGGTGACAATTTGTAGGTCACCTGACACAAAGTCTCAAGTGACCTATTGCGATCGCCTTTTGTTCGGTGTCGTTCGTCCATAAACAGTTTACATTTTCGACTTCTTCTCCAAAACCCTGAACCAATTTCAATGAAATTTTGTAGAAACCTTCCATGGCCAAATGTCAACCAATATTGTGAATTATATGGTCCCAGGAGCTTGAGGGGCGGCGCCAAAAAGGGTCAAAATGACTAAAATTTCAAAAATCTTCTTCTCAAGATCCAGATATGGTAGAATCAAATACTCTTCATTGATGGAAAGGTCTTAAGGTGCTTTACCAAAATGGTGAATTTCATGACCCTGGGGTCTCACGTTTCCCCCTGGTGAGGGGGTAAACTTTACTATAGTTTATATAGGGAAACCTCATTTTGGACCAGCATTTGTTTAATTTCAATTGGAATTAATTCAAACTTGGTTAGCAAAATCAGTATTTGATAGCAGTTTGATGATATGCACAAATCAGCCCTGACTGACCCCCGGGGGCTGATGGGTGGGGACAAAAAGGGTTGAATTGACTGAAATATCAAAAATATTCTTCTCAAAACCCAGATATGGTAGAATCAAATACTCTTCATACAAATGCAGATGGAAGGGTCTTAAGGTGCTTTACCAAAATTCAGCTGACTGACAGAACCACTATTTGTACATAGTACATTACTACCCAGATCTTTCACACTACTTTTGCATTACATAAATTTCAAGTTACCTTTGTTACAAAATGATTTCTTTTTCATTTGGCAACATCGATATCAGTTTTTACATAACTCAGGTGACCGTTAAGACCCATGGGCCTCTTGTTAATATCTTGATTTAAACCCGCATGATAATCCCTTAATATCATTATAGGTCCCAATAAACACGGGGTCGCGGTGGCCGAGTTGTTAAGGTGTCTGGTATCTATGTTCCCTAACCCTGAATAAAATAATCTAGGTCTTAGTGATGGTTGGTTAAATCCATGTATTTCTCAGCAAAATTTGTTATAACCATTGATAAAAACAAAGAATATTTTAACAAGGCACACAATCCCTAATGGCCTCAGTGGAAACCTCTCCAAAATGTTTATTGCATAATTATATTTTTACCTCACAAGAATATATACCAAAGAAATGTCGCATTTGTTTAACTTGAATCCGTACATCTACACATTCTTTGGCTGTAGAAGTTGGAAGGTATAGAGGATATTAAATGGTGTGTTCAGTAATACCAAATATATTTCACGATATTGGCTAATATTTTGATATTTTTCACGAGTGCGCAGCTACACTCGTGAAATATATTTGGTATTACTGAAGACACCATAAAATTTTCTATTTATTACATTTCTAAAGCATAAAACAAGAAAAATTCCGACGTTTTCTGCTATTTTCTAGTATGATATTAATAATTGTATATTTATGTAAATACTCAAGTGTGTGCACCAAACATTTACCATAGCAACCACTCATTCTACCGTCGCTTCATTTGAATCTGAACAAAAAAATCGTTGCCTTTGAATGCAGCGAATAGAAGATACCGTTATGATTGGTCAATACCGAAAAGTGATATTTTCACACTGTGAAAATATCACTTTTGATATTTGTCATAGTGTGAAAGATATCAGTGTTATAAAATTGATAGATACAGAATCATGCATGGCATTTTCCATATCACACCAAGTATCAACCCGGAACTCCAATATAAGCCCGAGGGTTGATATTGAGTTTTGAGATAGGGCTGAAACGGGTTTAGGGGTGTGATACGGCGAGGGCTGATATGGGTAAAAGCGATTGTGTCGTATCGCATATACAAAAACACCTTATATTTTAGTCAGTATGTAACAGAATCGGTTATTTCACTTTTTCACTTCGTCTTTTTATAACCTCAGGAATGAAAGGCAGCTGGAGCTACAAAGAGTAAGAACAATCGGGTATGGACTGAAGTCTTTTCGCTACGAGGCCGCCCGGGTGTGGAACAGTCTGCCAAACCATTTGAGGAAGGTGGATAGTTATCCAGAGTTTGCCAGACTGCTGCACTCCTGGGATGGCCCCGTTTGCTCATGTCTTATCTGTACCTGTGTCTAGAGTTTAAATGTTTTTTCAGTGCTTTAGTCTTTATTACTAGTTACCTGCTTTATTTATCTATTATTTACTTACCTACCTGTTTAGCTTAACTTTTGCTTTGCATGGCGCTTTTATATACCAATAACTGGCAACATAAGTTCTAACCCTCTCTTTTAATCATCATTATAGCTCAATATCTTTTACTTACAAGACCTTGTCGTTCTAATTTAATTTACACTATATTAGTGTATATTACATGTATGTCAATTTTTACTCTTTTGCTATATTAGCATGTATGTACATTACACTTGAAGTGTTTTAACCCTCCTTTCATAGCAACACCTGTGTGATATGCAGGTGTTTCCCTATTACCACTTTACATCATTTTTAGTATAGTACTTTAAATTTAGTGCCTGTGATATCTATTTATATGCTGCTATGTTATTGTATGTTTTACTCGCTGATTATGTGCTAGCTTTCTGTGATAGTGTATAGCTTGATTTGTTGTTTTCTGTTTGCTTTTTATCATGTTTGTCGCAAAAATAGCGCTACAGCGCTAATGTTTCTATGTTTGATATATGCGACGTTAAATAAAGTTTCTTGTATCTTGTATTGTAAACAGTGTAACTCCCCATCTGAAGTAGAGGACGAATTTCATTTTTTATTGGTCCGTTCTGAATTCGAAAATTTCAGATCCCGTTTTATCAAAAGCAATTATTGGGAAAAAGCATCTATGTTTAAAGTCGTCCAGTTATTGAGTGTCCGTAATATTAAAAAAAAATGTGTCTACTAGAAAAATTCATCTATGATGCAAACAAATTAAGGGTATTATAATGGAATATGGTTGTCTTCATTCTCTGTACATTGTCCATGTTATGTTTATAATATGTATTGTATACTGATGGGCCAATGGCCTAAAGTTCGAATGAAACTTTGAAAGTTTGAAACCCTCCGCCATTGGGTTATGGGTTGAATACCTATGTAGGGCAGTCGCCAGGCACTGACCACAGGTCGATGGTTTTTCTCCTTCAACAAAGCCTGGCACTTCCTGAAAATGAACAGAACTGTTAGTAGGCCGCCAAACACAACCAAACAAATAAAAGAATGGATGGTAAGTATGCTTCGGGATTTATATATATGGTCTTTAGAAGTCAATCGAAGATTTCGACACATCGTCTGTGATCTTTAGAACAACCTAAGCAAGAAAATAAAAATCCGTATCTGATGTTTCTTGTGGTTGAAGTAGTAGTATTTTTTGTTTTAATTAAACATTTCGCATTTCCCTTGATGGTTTGATTACAGATGTTAAAAATGCGACCGTAAAACGAGGGTAACTTCAATAATTTAACAAAATTTATAGCGTAAAAAATATGTGCAAGCTTTACTATATGTCAAATATGTTTCTAGGGCAAATATTTATTTAGAAGAGAGAGTGTTTACTATGACTATATTTGCCAAATGATATTAAACGTTTAGCCGAGCTAACATTTAGTCTTCTTTAGGGTCACTTGATTAGAAAGATTAGACTGCACACATCGAACGCACCGCTTCGTTTTACATCGGTAATCGAACGCACCACTGAGGAAACATCACATGACTGTGTATGTGACCAGTAATCACAAACTCAGTGCTCAGCCTCATAGGTTACACGCTTAAAATTCCCCACGGCGATGGGTGGAGGATGGCTCGTAGGCGGGTGGATCTTAATGGTGGTCATGGTCAAACAGTGTCAGAGTGATTACACGTCAAATCTGAAACTTGTTAATCTGGTAAGAAACTGTCAAAATGTTATCATTTAAGTTAGTCATATACTGTAGGGTAATAGGTTTCCGCGCGTTATATATTTCAGCGCAGCCATTATATAAAGCTATCTCTCGTTACTAAGTCCCCTACTGGACCCTACACAATGATGTTTTAGACGTTTGACCATCGTCTGTAAACTGACCCATAATTACCTGAGGTTTGTCCTGAAAACATAAGAATGTATCACTGATTGAGGGAAAAGTCACATGACTGTCTATGTGATCGGTAATCACAAACTCATCAGTGCTCAGCCTCATAGGTTATACACTTAAATATTTCTCTATGGCAATGCACGGAGGATGGCTCGTAGGCGGGTGGATCTTAATGGTGGTCATTGTCAAACAGTGTCGGAGTGATTACACGTCAAATCTAAAACTTGTGAATCTGGTAAGGAACTGTCAAAATGTTTTGAAATTTCCATGGGGAAGATTCTGCATGCTCAAAGTTAAAACATAAATAAAATGTGTGTATACACCCTCTAGAGACAAAATAACTCTTTAAAATGACATATTTTGAGTTGTTCTTTCTGGTGAACTCATTAGATCTTAGAATATAGGAACAGTTCAGCAAGTTCACTTGTTGAAAATACTTGGTTTAAGGGTCCAAAATCGGAGTCTCCCTCCTAAAAAGGGAGGGATGGCAAGTATGAGTTTTGGACATGTTACAATTTAAGGTCTGAAAATTATGGTAAGGTTATACACTAACAATAGGAGTTGAATCGCTTGACTGCATGCATAAAACTGCCATGCCGGCTACAACACAGAGAACTGTAGCTCAAATTCAAATTCTTTATTTCATCTTGAGCATATACATCTCATCAATTCAAAGGAAAATTTCATAATGTACATTCCAAATCAGCACAGGCTGTAAGATATTTAGGCTTATGTTAGCTAGATAGGGCGCTATATCAAATGTTGTTTATTTATTTTAATTTTATTTAAGATACAATCAGCATATGGAATTTATAATTTAAATACAGGTGTTTTTTATGAACTAAGAGCTTGCAAATCAAACTAGTTAGAAGCCAACAGAGTAGAACGTAGTAAACATGCATGATATATGAACTGTAACCCAGGTAAGTTAATTCTTTGATATTACCGGTTGATAATAATTTAATTATTTATAGACAGATCGAGGGATTAGCACGATAATATAATTTAATATATATACTTCGTAGTTCGCTGAGGGAGGGGCATTTTAGAATGAAGTGGAATTTGTCTTCTATATGATTTTTACAGAAAGGACAAAGTCTTAATTAGTTATGAGGATTTTTTTTATGCCTTCCAGTTTCTGTTAAAAGATTGTGTGAAGACAGTCGTATTTTGACAATTGCTTTTTTGTACTTTACAGGAATAGGTTTACTTAGTAAGGTTGAAGGCAGGCATGATCAGTAATATGTGTTGATACACCCTTGACTAAGACGAGTTAGAGAAAAAAAGTCTCACAGTCTTGTTTTAAAATATCTAACAATCTCTGTTTTGCTAAAACCAAAACATTATGTGTATTGAAGCTACCCTGTGTTTGCCAGTACTCCGACATACCAGTAGAACAGATTTCTTGTTTAACAGAAGCCACCCAAATTTTACAATGTGGGTTCGATTCACACTAGATGCTTCCTGTCAATTCAGCTATAAGGATAATTTCTCTTTAGCTCAATTGATAGAATGTCTGACAGTCTTAGATTCTATCCTCAGCTGATTGAGAGGCATTGAAATTTATAATTGCTTTTTCAACACGAGATTCTTATTATCTCAAGATCAGCGGTTTGAGCCCTATAATGGACACTAAATATCAGGATAACCGTGATTTTTGCTTTTTATTGCCTCTGCTACTGATCAAACTTGGAAGTTTAGCTTGATAGTCGGAGCTCTTAAGATTGAGCTAGGAATTCAAAGAGGCCAGTAATTTATCAGGGTACCTGAGTAAAGGTTTGTTTTTACCCAAATTGGTATGAAACATCCCTGAGCCAAGGGAATTCATCATACTGTGTATATATATGGGAAATTTTGACCACAGTTTGATTTGTTTCCTTTTTTTCCGCCTTACACAATATGGGCAAATTAATCATTACTGTGAACATTATTAACAATATGTAAACATAGGACGCTTTCGTTTATCGCGATCCAAACTGTTGTACTAGTTGGACCAGAGTTGTTCGTGTATGAAATAAGGTCGGACCTGCTAGTAATTTGATGCTGCTTTCAGGTGAGCCTTGATATAAGCCTTTGTAGCTAGGTCTGCATAAACATGTACAGGTCCGCCAGGAGTTATCTATATACCTGAAAATGTTACATTCAAAAACAGACAAACTGGTTGTTCAGCATCAACGAACAGGCCCATAGCATGGAATTAGATTCGATTGCTATCTAAGTCCGTGCCAATAGCAATCAAATGTGAAAGGTGAAATTAACATTGGGCAAATATGGGTTTTACCACATAGCCTCATAGGGCAAACGTATGACTTAGGGGAAAGTTTCCCTGTGTAGAGCTCGGTATAATTTGATAATCTATGACAGTAAGGTTGAAACGTTCATCTATAAAAGACTATTGCTAGAACCTCTTGGAAAACTGAATTCAGTGTTGTTATTAAATGACAGTTGTAAATCTTTTTTCAGGGGTGGCCCGGGCTTGAAAACAAAGAAATAAGACCTTAGATCAAATCGATAACACTATCAAATAAACAAATTCAAGTAAGACTTTGTGCAAATGTCTATCTCTTAACTCTTGTCATTTGTCAGAATAAGTTGGTAAGAAATACAGGCTTCTTCGACCTTTTCTTGTAATACATCAAACATTTCTATTTCACTCTTTTAATTATCAATTTGCATTGCATGGTTTCAGAATAATTAGTATAGTTATTCCAATAACGACGTCCTCAGACTGTTTACTGATGAAATTGCTGTTCATTAACATAGTACTATTTTTATGTTTTTATCAGGTGTATCGACATGGCGACCGGTCCCCGATTGATGTGTACAAAGGAGACCCGAATGGTAAAGACAATTGGCCTGATGGAATGGGATGGCTCTCCAAGGTCAGTAAACGAGGTCAAGGTTATCCGTGAATAGCTGAAATTGGACGAAAGTTTAGTATTATTCTAATAGCTGTCTATTGTAATACATTTTAGTCCACAATTGTAAGGCATTTTTTGGACATATTTGGAAGGTATTTGAGGTTGTCACTTCATCAATATACAATCACTGTCATACTGCTGCTTGTGACTTGCTGTTTATCCAAAATTGCTTTTTTCATCTTTCTGTATTAAGAAGAGAAAATCACATTAAATTGGTGGACATAATGACTGTGTCTCTAGAGTGTTTCAATGACTGTGTCTCTAGAGTGTTTCAATGCGTGTTTCTCTAGAGTGTTTCAATGTCTGTGTCTCTAGAGTGTTTCAATGTCTGTGTCTCTAGAGTGTTTCAATGACTGTGTCTCTAGAGGGTTTCAATGACTGTGTCTCTAGAGGGTTTCAATGCGTGTTTCTCTAGAGTGTTTCAATGTCTGTGTCTCTAGAGCGGTTCAATGACCGTGTCTCTAGAGTGTTTCAATGACTGTGTCTCTAGAGAGTTTCAATGACTGTGTCTCTAGAGTGTTTCAATGAGTGTGTCTGTAGAGTGTTTCAATGACTGTGTCTCTAGAGTGTTTCAATGACTGTGACCTTATTATACCTACATGTATTGTAATTATACTGTGAAAATTGTAGAGGTGTAACGATTCACTGATGAATTGATAAAAAAATAAAATAAATATACAGCATTTGATATACATGTAGCACCCTATCGAGCTAACATAAGCCACTCTTATTAGCGCTATACAGTACTGTACATAGATATATAATTAATACAATTAACATTAATCAATACAATTTTGAGGAATTCACAGGAGCTGCCATATCAGGTGCTAACTACTAGTCCTATGCCACCTGGCTAATATCTCCCTATGTCTGTATGCCTGCATGTGTGCTGGAGATGTTATGTGTTCTGTTTGTAGTGGGACCGTGCTTCCAATGGCATCATTTATAATGCCACCTCACTTGAATGCTACATCACAGATACCACAACATCCACCCTAGACCAATTTATACTCCACCTGGGTTGTTGGAGTTATGTGGGCAGGAGAAAAACACTTTCTCTGAATATCCATGTGTACAACGACTTCGGGAATTGAACCCCTGCCGCCTGTGTTAACCACTTGACCAATCCGCCCATTGAATATGAATCATATCATATCTTGATATATGAGTGTCGATGCATCGTGTCATTCGTCAATAGTATTGCGATACTTATTAAGAAAAGTTATATACTACCAGTCACCGCTCTTTTAGATTAGTCAGGTCGTTTCGTCCTAATTTCTGTTCGTCCTGGGGCATTTTCCCCCTAAAAATATTTTTATAGTCAAATGTTATAGTCCTGTTTAGTTGTGTATGGCAAAGACAGTCTAATCTCAAGCTTTTCTAGGTCTCCTTTAGACATTTTTGTCATTATAGACTTGTTAGATTTGCAGGGGTCTGTACAATATAGCTACATACACACCTCGTGAAATTCTTCCGACAACACAATTGTTTGTATTCATTAAATAAAGAGCTTTTTTAATCATTTCAATCATTTCGACGGATATTTCTCACTTTAAATATATATATATATTTATATTAGGGCAAAACAACCTTGGGCAATCTGGATACACACCTCTAGAAAATTGTCATAAAGTCACTACCGAGATGGAACATTTTCCTCAGTAATACATGTACATGTATACCTAGATAGGGACAGATCCGTGAATTTGTGTTGGAAGCTAGAGGCATTAAAGTAACCCAGTTCTTTTGTATAAATGCAGCTTTTGAAGTGGCTGCGGGAACCATAGCTCACTTATACATACAGGTCTAATCCAGTTTTTTTTCAAAGCTTTTTGTTATAAGATTTAGAAAAAAAATGATCAGACCTTGGAGCTGCTGTTCATGTGTCTACCTTTGAAGGTGACATCATTAGTCGTCTGATTATATATTACTATACATAAAAGGTATTTGACTAAGATTTTCTTTACAGATTGGGATGAACCAGCACTATAGACTTGGTCAGTGGTTAAGGGACAGATACAATGGCTTCCTGAGCAGTGATTACATTCATACAGAGGTATGCCAGGATGTCTTCAATGAAGAGAAACATTGATTGTTAACTCTACATGCTACAATGTAGCTTACCTATTATTAATAAATGGTATTTATTAAGGATTCTATCATACACATTTATACCAGGTCCTGTGATTTGTGTAAGGCTTATCTCCCTTGATAATATATTGTAATACCAATTATTTCTTTTAAAAGTTGCCTCCCTTGATGGCATACATATATGTACTGTTCACATTTTTCTTGTGTTTTGTCTTAGACTTATTTTCCTTGAATTGATATTGTTTTCAACCATACACAAGTGTTATGAATATCTGCATTCTTGTGTAGCTTACAAATATTGGAGATACATTTCAATTTTCTTTGGTCTCTTTACTCGTTGCTTTTAAATTAATTAGTATAAAACTTGCCTATGAAATATACTTAAAATTTTCTGATAAACTGCTAAGTCTAAAATTAGAACTGATAAACTTGATGAAGGCAATTATTTGAGACAATGAAATGTTTGATTGGTATCAGAATGACAAAAATACAATTTAAACTGCATCAGTGTCTAGACTATTATTTAGTATAGGTTATTTTAATACATGTATAATGCTTTAATATTAATAGTATGGAATTATTTAAATATGGACTATGAGTATATATATATGTGCTGTTGTTTGAGTACAGGGTATTTGAGTATGTGTTGTTGTTTAAGTACAGGGTATTATTTGAATATATGTACTGTTGTTTGAGTATTATTTGAGTATGTGCTGTTTGAGTACAGGGTGTTATTTGAGTATGTGTTGTTGTTTAAGTACAGGATATTATTTGAGTTTGTGCTGTTGTTTGAGTACATGGTGTTACGTGAGTATGTGCTGTTGTTTGAGTACAGGGTATTATTTGAGTATGTGTTGTGTGAGTACAGGGTATATTTGAGTATGTGCTGTTGTTTGAGTATTATTTGAGTATGTGTTGTGTGAGTACAGGATATATTTGAGTATGTGCTGTTGTTTGAGTACAGCGTATTATTTGAGTATGTGCTGTTGTTTGAGTACAGGGTATTATTTGAGTCTGTGCTGTTGTTTGAGTACAGGGTATTATTTGAGTTTGTGCTGTTTGAGTACAGGGTATTTTTGAGTTGGTATGTGCTGTTGTTTGAGTACAGCGTATTATTTGAGTATGTGCTGTTGTTTGAGTACAGCGTAGTATTTGAGTATGTGCTGTTGTTTGATTACAGGGTATTATTTGAGTCTGTGCTGTTTTTTGAGTACAGGGTATTATTTGAGTTTCTGCTGTTGTTTAAGTACAGGGTATTATTTAAGTATGTGCTGTTGTTTGAGTACAGGGTATTGTTTGAGTATGTGCTATTGTTTGAGTACATGGTATTATTTGAATATGTGCTGTTGTTTGAGTATTATTTGAGTATGTGTTGTGTGAGTACAGGGTATATTTGAGTATGTGCTGTTGTTTGAGTACAGGGTATTATTTGAATATGTGCTGTTGTTTGAGTATTATTTGAGTATGTGTTGTGTGAGTATAGGGTATATTTGAGTCTGTGCTGTTGTTTGAGTACAGCATATTATTTGAGTATGTGCTGTTGTTTGAGTACAGGGTATTATATGAGTCTGTGCTGTTGTTTGAGTACAGGGTATTTTTGAGTTGGTATGTGCTGTTGTTTGAGTACAGGGTATAATTTGAGTATGTACTGTTGTTTGAGTACAGGGTATTATTTGAGTTTGTGGTGTTTGAGTACAGGGTATTATTTGAGTATGTGTTGTGTGAGTACAGGGTATTATTTGAGTTTGTGCTGTTGTTTAAGTACAGGGTATTATTTAAGTATGTGCTGTTGTTTGAGTACATGGTATTATTTGAGTATGTGCTGTTGTTAGAGTACAGGGTAATATTTGAGTTTTTGCTGTTGTTTGAGTACAGGGTATTATTTGAAAATGTGCTGTTGTTTGAGTACAGGGTATTATTTGAGTATGTGTTGTTTGAGTACAGGGTATTTTTGAGTATGTGTTGTTGTTTGAGTACTGGGTATTATTTGAGTATGTGTTGTGTGAGTACAGGGTATTATTTGAGTATGTGCTGTTGTTTGAGTACATGGTCGTCCGTCCGTCATTCGCGTCAATATTTTACTTTAAACAACTTCTTCTTAATAACCTAAAGGCCTAGGGTGTCGAAATTTGGCCAGAAGCAAACTTGGATGAAGGGCTACAAAGTTTGTTAAAATTAATGACCTTCACCTATTTTCAAGGTCACAGGAGTCAAATATATCAAAAACTTTAAACATCTTCTCAATAACCAAAATGCCCAGGGAGTTGATATTTGGCCAGTAGCATGCTTGGGTGAAGGGCTACCAAGTTTGTTCAAATGAATGACCTTCAATTATATTCAAGGTCACAAGGGTCAATTGTATGAAAAGACCTTTAAACAACTTCTTCTGAATAACCAAAATGCTCAAGGTGATGATATTTGGCCAGTAACATGCTGAGATGAAGGGCTACAAAGTTTGTTCAAATGAATGACCTTAACCCTTATTCAAGGTCACAGGGGTCAAATATGTTAAAAACTTCAAACAACTTCTTCTGAATAACCAAAATGCACAGGGTGATGATATTTGGCCAGTAGCAAGCTTAGATGAAGGTCTACAAAGTTTGTTCAAATGAATGACCTTCACCTTTATTCAGGGTCACAGGGGTCAAATATGTTTAAAAACTTTAAACAACTTCTTCTGAATAACCAAAATGCCCAGGGTGATGATATTTGGCCAGTAGCTAGCTGAGATAAAGGGCTACAAAGTTTGTTCAAATGATTAACCTTCACCCATGTTCAAGGTCACAGGGGTCAAATATGTTTAAAACTTCAAACAACTTCTTCTCAATAACCAAGATGCACAGGGTGATGATATTTGGCCAGTAGCAAGCTTAGATGAAGGTCTACAAAGTTTGTTCAAATGAATGACCTTCACCTATATTCAGGGTCACAGGGGTCAAATATGTTTAAAAACTTTAAACAACTTCTTATGAATAACCAAAATGCCCAGGGTGATGCTATTTGGCCTGTTGCTAGCTGAAATTAAGGGCTACAAAGTTTGTTCAAATGAATGACCTTCACCCATATTCAAGGTCACAAGGGTCAAATATGTTAAAAACTTTAAACAACTTCTTCTGAATAACCAAAATGCCCAGGGTGATGATATTTGGCCAGTAGCTAGCTGAGATAAAGGGCTACAAAGTTTGTTCAAATAAATGACCTTCATTTATATTCAAGGTCCCAGGGTTCAAATATGTTTAAAAACTTTAAAGAACTTCTTCTGAATAACCAAAATGCACAGGGTGATGATATTTGGCCAGTAGCATGCTGAGATGAAGGGCTACAGTGTTTGTTAAAATGCATGACCTTTACCCATATTCAAGGTCACAAGGGTCAAATATGTTAATAACTTTAAACAACTTCTTCTGAATAACCAAAATGCCCAGGGTGATGATATTTGGCCAGTAGCATGCTGAGATGAAGGGCTACAGTGTTTGTTAAAATGCATGACCTTTTCCCATATTCAAGGTCACAAGGGTCAGATATGTTAATAACTTTAAACAACTTCTTCTGAATAACCAAAATGCCAAGGGTAATGATATTTGGCCAGTAGCATGCTGAGATGACCGGCTACAAAGTTTGTTCAAATGAATGACCTTTACCCATATTCAAGGTCACAGGGGTCAAATATGTTTAAAACTTTAAACAACTTCTTCTGAATAACCAAAATGCACAGGGTGATGATATTTGGCCAGTAGCTAGCTGAGATGACGGGCTACAAATTAAAGTTTGTTCAAACGGATGACCTTCACCCATGGGTATTATTTGAAAATGTGCTGTTGTTTGAGTACAGGGTATTATTTGAGTATGTGCTGTTGTTAGAGTGCAGGGTATTATTTGAGTATGTGCTGTTGTTGGAGTACATGGTATTATTTGAGTATGTGTTGTGTGAGTACCGGTTATTATTTGAGTATGTGCTGTTGTTTGAGTACATGGTATTATTTGAGTATTTCTGTTACTAGAGTACAGGGTATTATTTGAGTATGTGCTGTTGTTAGAGTGCAGGGTATTATTTGAGTTTGTGTTGTGTGAAATGAATGACCTTTACCCATATTCAAGGTCACAGGGGTCAAATATGTTTAAAAACTTTAAACAACTTCTTCTGAATAACCAAAATGCACAGGGTGATGATATTTGGCCAGTAGCTAGCTGAGATGACGGGCTACAAATTAAAGTTTGTTCAAACGGATGACCTTCACCCATATTCAAGGTCACAGGGGTCAAATATGTTTAAAACTTTAAACAACTTCTTCTGAATAACCAAAATGCACAGGGTGATGATATTTGGCCAGTAGCATGCTGAGATGAAGGGCTACAAAGTTTGTTCAAATGAATGACCTTTATCCATATTCAAGGTCACAGGGGTCAAATATGTGAAAAACATTCAACAACTTCTTTTGAATAACCAAAATGCCCAGGGTGATGATATTTGGCCAGTAGCTAGCTGAGATGACGGGCTACAAATTAAAGTTTGTTCAAACGGATGACCTTCACCCATATTCAAGGTCACAGGGGTCAAATATGTTTAAAAACTTTAAACAACTTCTTCTGAATAACCAAAATGCACAGGGTGATGATATTTGGCCAGTAGCTAGCTGAGATGAAGGGCTACAAAGTTTGTTCAAATGAATGACCTTAACCCTTATTCAAGGTCACAGGGGTCAAATATGTTAAAAACTTGAAACAACTTCTTCTCAATAACCAAACTGCCCAGGGTGATGATATTTGGCCAGTAGCATGCTGAGATGACCGGCTACTAGGCTTGTTAAAGTGAATGACTTTGACTTATATTCAAGGTCACAGGGGTCAAATTTGTTTAAAATCATTAAACAACCTCTGATGAATAACCATGGGTCCCAGGATGTTTATACTTTGCAAGTTGCATCCTGAGATGAAAGGCTATACAAAGTGTTCAACATAATGACTTTGTTCGACTTTCAATCACAGAGGTGATTAAATGTTCCAAAAAAAAATTAACAAGGTCTTTTGAACGAATTTTAATCATAAATACCGATATTTTGCCTGTAGCTTTATTTTAGATCACTTCTAAGGTAACAAGTATGAGTTTTATACCAGGTGAGTGATGCAGGCCCATTGGGCCTCTTGTTTGAGTATGTGCTGTTGTTGAAGTACAGGGTATTATTTGAGTATGTGTTGTTGTTTGAGTACAGGGTATTATAAGAGTATGTGTTGTGTGAGTACAGGGTACTATTTGAGTATGTGCTGTTGTTAGAGTACAGGGTACTATTTGAGTATGTGCTGTTGTTATAGTGCAGGGTATTATTTGAGTTTGTGTTGTGTGAGTACCGGGTATTATTTGAGTATGTGCTGTTGTTTGAGTACATGGTATTATTTGAGTATTTCTGTTACTAGAGTACAGGGTATTATTTGAGTATGTGCTGTTGTTTGAGTACAGGGTATTTTTTGAGTATGTGCTGTTGTTAGAGTGCAGGGTATTATTTGAGTATGTGCTGTTGTTGGAGTACATGGTATTATTTGAGTATGTGTTGTGTGAGTACCGGTTATTATTTGAGTATGTGCTGTTGTTTGAGTACAGGGTATTATTTGAGTATTTCTGTTACTAGAGTACAGGGTATAATTTGAGTATGTGTTGTGTGAGTACAGGGTATTATTTGAGTATGTGCTGTTGTTTGAGTACTGGGTATTATTTGAGTATGTGCTGTTGTTAGAGTACAGGGTATTATTTGAGTATATGCTTTTGTTTGAGTACAGCGTATTATTTGAGTAAGTTATATTGTTTAAGTACAGGGTATTATTTGAGTATGTTATATTGTTTGAGTACAGAGTATTTTTGAGTAGGTATGTGCTGTTGTTTGAGTACAGGGTATTTTTGAGTAGGTATGTGCTGTTGTTTGAGTACAGGGTATTTTTGAGTAGGTATGTGCTGTTGTTTGAGTACAGGGTATTATTTGAGTATGTGCTATTGTTTGAGTACAGGGTATTATTTGAGTATGTGCTACTGCGCTATTTGTCTTAGTGAAGCTCTATAGTAAACATTTATATAATGGGTTATTCGGGAAATAGCAGATTTATAGTCCCCCGTGGGTGCAAAAACTATTTCCAGAGGCGGCAAAACTGCCACTGGAAATAGTTTTTCAGCTTAGGTGACCATAAATTTGCTATTTCCCTAGCTACCTATTCTATAACTGTTTTATTAAATCGAAACAAATTAAGGCAATTTAAAAAATGAATTTATTGATTCTATCTTGAAACAAATTCAAAGAAAGAAAAAAAATTGGAAGTGCTGTATGCATCGTCGTTGTTGATACATGTATCTTCATTTCTAGCATTCTAGAAGTGTTTTTGTAGACATCTTCACTTATCCAATGGTCACCATTGATTTCCTAGCATATTTAGCCCCATCCACTTTTTTTAAGTTCTGCATAAAACTTGCGTGAACACACATTCACCTCCTCTGTGCTTGCCCTGCCCTAATCGTTGAAACCTCCGGTATGGTGTTCAGTTAAATAAGTTTGAAGTAAATTCACTGAAGTCTTAAGAACAGCTTTTGTATTTAAGCTATACTTTTAGCATCCAAAATATGCTATTATTCATCATCAGCAAGATGATCTAAACGGCCTACATCGGTGGCTATTTTCGCTGTTATTATTTGGTTCTGAATTGTGACGTCACCTGCGTCACGGAGATGGCCAAAGGTTTTCATTGGTTGACATTTTATAAGCTCCACATACAAATATCCATGAAGGAGTAGTCCTCTTTCTGTCTGGGAGTAGTCCTTTCTTGCAGGGAGTGGTCCTATTTTAGGAAGGGAGTAGCCATCAGATGGAGAGATTTAAGTGATTCTAGAGAAATAGGACATTTTTTCGTATTGTTTTTATATAGGGAAAACTCAGAAGAGGTATAATAATATACCCCCGAATGGTGACCAGGTAATTCGAGAAATAGCAAATTTATGGTCACCCTTGGTGTAAAACTATTCCCCTCGACGGCTTTGCTGCCTCGGGAAATAGTTTTTCACCTCGGGGGAACATAAATGTGATTTTTCCCTCATACCCATTCTATAACTGCTTTATTATAACGAAACAAATTATCAAAGGCAATTTTACAAATGAATTTATTTATTCATTTCCTTTCACAATTTCAAAGACTAAAAGAGAAAAAAATACAATTGGAAGTATATGCATCATTGTTGATGATATCTTCATTTCTAGCATTTAAGAACTTTAGTGTTTTTATAGACTGTATCTCAGTCACCATTGTTTCCCTACCATATCTAGATCTAGTCCCGTCCACTTTTTTTAAAAGAGCTTGCTTGACCCTACTCTTCGACGCTTCCGGCATTCCGTTCTGTTAAATAAGTTTGAAGTGAATTCACTGCAGTCTTTATAACAGCTTTTGTATTTAAGGTAATAGGATTGTGTCACCATTTCTCAGTAGAATTTCTTCAAATTTTGTAGTTATATTGCTTTGAAGTAAAGAATTTTCTGCCACAAAAATAATATAGGTTGTCAGAATTTAAAGGATTTTAAATGGAAATTTATGTAAAAAGGAGTGAATTTTGAAAATAAAATGAAAGACACAATTTTAGGCAAAATAATTTCAATAAAAATGACACTGACATAGATTAGTATTGCATTAATGTATATCAATTTAATAAATGCTGAAATTGTGTAAAATTAATTATTTGTATAAACGATTAAAAATTGACATTTTATAATAAAACCCTGTACACATAGTAATTGCATGTAAAGAGTTATCTTTCTTGAAAAACTTCACAATTGTGAAATAGGTAGCCGGTTTCCTGAAGTACAGAAATATGGACACATGTGACTCATTGATAAAAAACAACTGAATTAATGCTTGGATTGCTTTGAAATTTTATTGAGAGAACACATTGTTCTGTCAATAAGAAACATACAATATTTATCAGTTTAATATTAAACATTAGAATATGCGGAAATTGTGATACTGGTTCCCTGCATTGGATTTTCAACTAGGGATGTACTTCCTATTTCCGTTTATCAATACACTCCTATGACCTTAAGGTACGTTTAGCGTCCAACATCTGCTGGAACTCCTCTTTACAACAACAAAACAGCCTTCATCGTCGGCCATTTTCACTGTTGTCATTTGGTTCTGAAAATATGACGTCATGAGCATCATGTAGAAGGCCCCGCCTACAAATGTTGTCATTGGTTTAAATCTGATAAGCGCCACCTACAAATATTCATGAGGGAGTAGTCCTAATTTGGGGAGGGAGTAGCTCTCAGATGGAGAGAATTAAGTGATTTAAGGGAAATAGCAGATTTTATTGTATTGTTTTTATATAGGGAAAACTCGGTAGAGGTATAATAATTTGGTATGTACACAGATAGTTGTGACAAGCTCTGACGAGGACAGGTGTCTGATGAGTGCTGCGAGTAACCTGGCCGGACTGTACCCCCCGACTGGTGACCAGGTGTGGAATTCTAACATCACCTGGCAGCCCATCCCCATTCACACAAAACCTAAGTATGAGGATAACGTAAGTACATGAAATTTAGTCTCTTCAATTCACATCATACTACAGTATCAGGATTTAGTAAATAGAGCCTTTGGCATATCTACATTAAACTAAAATATAAAGATAGTGGAAGTACACTAACCAGTGATTTTTGAGATCTATATATTTGAGTCCTGGATTCATGTTTTTCCTGAGGGACTAGCAAAATTTTCTTGGGACCCACTAGAATATAATTCTTAGCACCTTAAACACAGGCTCATATCCAATAATAAGCCCACCCCCTTATATTGACATGTTTTCATGCACAGGCCCCCTGGGCTTATCAATTGGTAAAATGCAGTAATAGGACTCCTCACAATTTTGAAAAAGATTTTTAGGACTCGCCAGCGAAAAATGCTACAAAAATCATTGATAAACAGTGATAAGGCCTTACCACTGTACTCCATACACTGCCTTAATTTCCTTTGGTTTTGTTTACATTTGTTTCTATATATAATTACCCCTATGTTATTTCAACAGTTCTCTTCTGATACTTTTCTGGGTGGTAATGGCATCGCCTCACCTGGCCCTATGATAACAAAATCATTGAACCACAATTGCACAGGTTTATTGGATATGATACTTTGAGCTGCCAACTCTCTCGATTTAGGCGTAATTTTTCAGCTAATCCATACAATT
Organism: Mizuhopecten yessoensis; assembly: GCF_002113885.1. Classification (NCBI taxonomy): domain Eukaryota; kingdom Metazoa; phylum Mollusca; class Bivalvia; order Pectinida; family Pectinidae; genus Mizuhopecten; species Mizuhopecten yessoensis. Next base: position 191,525 of record NW_018408788.1, on the reverse strand, counting down.
TTCATACATTCCATCTTGATTAATGATTCAAACATTCTTTAGCATTTAATATATCAATTAAGGACTTTTATTTTCGTCTCGGTCAATATGACTTTCTCAGGTCTATATAATCACATATTCACCTCAGTCCATAATTGATAAATATTACTTAAGGAGGCTCCACCCTTACGCATTTAGCCATCAGAATTCAATGAAAGTTTTACATGATGGTTATGTCACTATGTAGAGATGATTTTATGAAAATCTAAGCATTTCGATAAACTGGGGATTTATTTGTAAAAAATACTGAAAAATTGATTTTTTGTCAAATTCAACACTTTTACATTTTTTGAGCGTGTGGCATTGTTCAAAACTATTACAACAATAAAATAATGAAAAGAAACATTGCTAATCAACCCTACAAATATTTTATTTATCATAAAATATCTACAACATGTTACAAAAAGCGTTTTTTATTGAAACTATATGGATAAAAGTTACTAAATACAAGCCAAAATCAAACAGGACACATAGTTACATACAAAAAGAGTGAAAAATTGAACCAAATACACACAAAGTCTTTATAATTAATTTATTTTACATTTTACAATTATTTTGATCCTGATGAGAGTTGTCTACCTTGAAATAAATCGGAACTTTTTGCAGAGGGATAGAATTTATACAATGACACTTAATTTATTTAATATGCCAAAAACGACGGAAATAAATTAAATTACTATATTTATTTGTCAATTTACTGTTCTTTTATGGAACAAAATTACTCTCAATCATATACGACCTTCTTGAAGTCGTCTGATCATATGTCAGTGTTTTCCCGTGAGTTAATTAATGTCCGATTTCCAAGTTAAGTCTAGATATCGGGTGTTGACATATCACGTCACGCACACGTGTACTATTGCTTACCCGGTGTTACTATAATTTACACTACGGTATTGGATTGCCCGATACGCAATACGGAAATGATGACACAAAAATACGACAAGAAAAACATGTGTATTACGAAGGGTGGAAACTCCTTAAGTAATTATATTAAATTTCTTATTTATCTGGCAGCGTATCAACATGGGAGAAACTTGTCCATCTTACACCGAGCAGTATGACAAAGACATGAGGTCGCCTTCTATTGCTGCTATTGACAAGGCCAACAAGGCATGTATCATATTGACTATTAACATTGATGTGTCCATGATCTACAAACAAAGCAGTGTTTAGAAGCCCCCATCCACTGTTTCTCTGGTCTGACAGATCCTCTGTTTGCATCTTCTACACTACAGTCAAACTTCGATGTTTCCAAATGTGCGGGACCATTGGGGTAAAATTTGAAACTTTGAGACTACGACTCACGAAAAATTGAACTTCGAACATCTTTACAATCATGCTAAGTTAATATTGAAATGTATTTTCCCCTATCATTACTTTAAAACTAGATTTAACCCGGTACATTATAAATTCTGAACCTATTATTGAATCTGCATATTATATGGGATATATGATGAGATTGTTCAGTGACAAGAACACAAAGCAAAAAAACCCAATTTGAAATCTAAAAATATTGGATTAAATGTAATTAGAAAATATGTTTGATGTTTTTGTGTTCTCTAATTTGCATGTTTACATGTATAAGTTCCAATATTTTCGTACAGGGATTTTGTTTTACTTTGATTAATTTGTTGTAAGTTTAAATGTTTTCCTCACAATTGAGCCGTGATTGTAGCTGTTAGAATTTTGGCTTATAGAAGTTCATTTCATAAAAAATAAGGACTTTGTCGTAAGTTCAACACAACAAGAAATTTGAATCTTTGAAGTTTGATTTATGGAAGTTTGACTGTATTTCCCAAAATCTGATATATTGTTAATATCTTGAAATTACTGTTCAATTAAATTATAACTAGTAGAGTGTAGCCATAGAAGTTAGTAACCTTGCATTGTTATTACTGTTTTAATATTTCTTTAAATCATTGTGATGCATTTCATCTTCAGGAATTTTACCAGTTTCTGTCCAACAAGACCGGATGGGGACCGCTGAACATCACAAGCATATGGAAAATTTCAGACCTGTTCGTCTGCGAGGTAATTTATAGTTACTTTGTCCTCTCTGTGTATACACTCTTTAAGAATCACCGTGGCCATTTCTGTCATCCATGGTTGCCTTTAAGGCTTGATACATTAATACTTACGTTTCCACTTACACCACAGACCCTATACTTCTGCCAGCCATGATGTCTTTTGGACATTTTAAGGAAGGTCTGTAAATGTCAGTTTTCTTTTATATGATCCTGGTAAAACCTATTTTGAAAATAAAAACAATTCTTAGCCGATGTTCCTTATTTCATCACCCCTTGTCCTGGGGTCACACACAGACAACTTAACTAGTCTGAGTTTTTACCTTATAAAAATCAATTTACGGCAGAAAAAATATTTTAGCAGACAGGTCCCACGTTTGACCATATGATAGTAAATATAATTTTATACTTAGTTTATATAGAGATTTTTTTTTTATAGTACATAGACAAAACATTGTAATAAGCAGGTTATCATTATAAGTTAGTTCCACTCTATTCGATTTTTAGGACTAATAGGGTGTAAATTAAAGAGTGTGTTTTTAATAATTCCTGGGTCTCACACATAAGTTACAGATATAGACATAGGGAAAAAATGTCTTTCATTTTGATTCATTTTTTAATTTTCATATATGTATTTGGAAAAGTAAGACTAAAGGCATACAGTCTCAATGATAAAGAATTATATTGTTTGTATACATTTAGAATTGAGCAATTTTATGAAATGAGATCAGAAGAGATTTTAAAGTGGGACTGAGGTTTAAAATACAAATACAGGGACTGTCCGAAATAAAACCAAAGACCAGCAGGAGGTCATCACCATTCTTTTCTCTCCTTTGTTTCTTTAAGGATCCATATACCCCTGCAAAAACTTAATCTATGCACAATAAACTGTTTTTATGGCATTACTTTATAGCTTGATGAATTAGTTCTGAAAGGAGTAACTCAACCTGGCTAGACAAAAATATTATGAAGATGAAATAAACAAAACGTAATCAACAACAATGTTCTTTGAAAAAAATCAACTTGGCTTTACTAGGATTCAAACCCAAATTTGGTCAATAGTAGCACCTGGGCCCATGCAATTACTCTTCAGTTATATCCAAAGAAAATTAAATGGAGATTATATGAATTATATTCCTTTTAAGGGGGTTTTCATCGTCATGGATCTTTATTCCATGGCCATGAATTTAAAGGTAATATATTCATGGGATAACCATGGGTAAAAAAAACCATGAAATGACACTGGTTCCATGGCCATGAATAATGCCATGAATTGTTTTCATGGACAAGTTCAAGGCATTTTGAATCTTATCTTATAAAATCCATGGTCATGAATTATGATCCTTTTCAGGGTGTTTTCATGGCACATTTTCATGGATAATTTTCATGGGTAGTTGTTCATGGTAAATTCATGGGCTGGCATACAGTAGTGTTACTGTACATTCAAAAAAAACCACAAAAGAATTCTCAAGTATTTTGCTAGTCCAAATTATTCTGGCATTTCATTGACTTTTTTTTATATTGGTCTGGCTTCAGAACTTCAGCCCTCTATAACATGCGGGAAATAAGGGACCCGCGCCAGTGTCGCTCTTCAAACTGATATTTTAGAAACAAATCATCATTTTCACACACATGTCGCACATGGATCGAAAGATAAAACGTCAGAATAATTCGGACTAGTATTTTGCCTGCAGTGGAACAGGTATCCTTAAATGAACTATAGCTGCCATTTCTTTTTCTTGTACATCAGAAAGCCCATGGGATGAATTGGACAACTTGGGCCAATGAAACCTGGAAGAATGAGAAGATTACAGTGTATGAAAAGCTGCGTTATCTGGACGACATTGCATTTAGATTACTTTTTAGTGGACCGAAGAGCAGATTAAAGGGAGGTAAGACACTTCTCACATCGTTTTGGTGAGGTATAATTAACAACTTATTTTCATCATACATCAGTTTGTGTTAAATGCTTGCTTGACCAGGAACCATAATTGTTTAAAAGTTGGAAGTATGTTTACCAGTGGTAGACAAAGGAAATTGTATCATTAGATCTTTATGACTTAAGTGCAGGTAGGTGCCTCCATAAGGAAAAATCAAACACTCCCTTGTAAAAGAATTCAAGTCCTGTGTGGGAATTCTATCCCTGTGTGGAGTTTGGCGTAGGACCAGAGCACTGTTTAGGTACCTGACTTATATCCTTTCTAAACCGGAGGATGGAGTTTCATTATCTCTTCAACATATTGGAATACACAGTTAAAGGCTTCCTAGTAAAAACAACAATGCTCTGGTCAATAATATTTTTGACCTTTCTAACATGGATACTGTTTAAAGAATGTAGCGGAACTTGACTGGTAGAGCGTCCGACTAGAGTTTGGAAGGTCCAGGGTTTCGGTGCCAAATGTAACGGGAACGGAAACATGCATAGCCAGACCGAGGTTCGAAACCAAGACCCTCCGAATTCTAGAGGAATGTTAACGCTCTACCAGTTGAGCTACCTGATCGCCAACGATGGGCCCATCCAGTCTAGTTCTACTTCAAGGGCAATTATGTTTTGTTTACAGAATAATATTGTATAGGAAACTGGGTAATTATGAATTGACTGAAAAAAATAATTTGTACAGGATAATTATAAGCATCACACCTGCCAACTTAACACTATGAAAAACGTTTTCATGATATACATGTTGAGTGTATAAACAATGTTTATTTCTACAGATATCAAGTTAGATTTTTTTTTCTTTTCCATTAGGTCCTCTACTTAAAGAAATTATTGAGAATATGTGGCATCGTTTGAAAGGAGAGACACAGCCAAAGTTGTATATGCATTCAGGGGTATGTTATATAAGGCATAGCATATGAAAATCCAGACATTTATTAGCATGATTCCTGGCAATGCGAAACCCAGCAATCATTTTTACTGTGATTTAAAAGAGAACTATTGGTAGTTGAATTGTACTGAATGTGTAACACAATATCAGGCAGATATATTGTAAATCTAACTTTTGAAGTTACTCTTCAAATACATCCATCTTTTTTTATACAGCTCAATACAAATTGCAATTAACTTTTTAAAGACTAAATTCAATAATATACCTGGTTTAATGCATCTAGATGAATACTTCAGACAATTGATTTAGAACATTGCTGATTGATCATCTAAAACACTTAAATGACAAAATGTTGACATATCAGGTTGTGAAATAACGTCCCAGCTTTGATTTGTTTCCACAGCATGATACCACAGTAGCAGCCCTGCTAACAGCCCTGGGACTCTATGATCACGGCAAAAGTCCACCCTATGCTGCAATGGTAGCTGTGGAACTGAGGGAAAATACAACAGCTCAGCCTCATAACTACTTTGTCAATGTCTGGTACAAAAACACTACAGAAACAGATACAGCCTACAAACTGACTATACCAGGTAAGGGGCAGTAGATACAGCCTATAAACTGACTATACAAGGTAAGGGGCAGTAGATACAGCCTAAACACTGACTATACCAGGTAAGGGGCAGCAGATACAGCCTACACACTGACTATACCAGGTAAGGGGCAACAGATACAGCCTACACACTGACTATACCAGGTAAGGGGCATTAGATACAGCCTATAAACTGACTATACCAGGTAAGGGGCAGTAGATACAGCCTACACACTGACTATACCAGGTAAGGGGCAGCAGACACTTCCTACAAACTGACTATACCGGGTAAGGGGCAGTAGATACAGCCTACAAACTGTCTATACCAGGTAAGGGGCAGCAGATAGAGCCTACAAACTGTCTATACCAGGTAAGGGGCAGCAGATACAGCCTACAAACTGTCTATACCAGGTAAGGGGCAGCAGATACAGCCTACAAACTGTCTATACCAGGTAAGGGGCAGCAGATACAGCCTACACACTGACTATACCAGGTAAGGGGCAGCAGATACAGCCTACAAACTGTCTATACCAGGTAAGGGGCAGCAGATACAGCCTACAAACTGACTATACCAGGTAAGGGGCAGCAGATACAGCCTACAAACTGACTATACCAGGTAAGGGGCAGCAGATACAGCCTACAAACTGACTATACCAGGTAAGGGGCAGCAGATACAGCCTACAAACTGACTATACCAGGTAAGGGGCAGCAGATACAGCCTACAAACTGACTATACCAGGTAAGGGGCAGCAGATACAGCCTACAAACTGACTATACCAGGTAAGGGGCAGCAGATACAGCCTACAAACTGACTATACCAGGTAAGGGGCAGCAGATACAGCCTACAAACTGACTATACCAGGTAAGGGGCAGCAGATACAGCCTACAAACTGACTATACCAGGTAAGGGGCAGCAGATACAGCCTACAAACTGACTATACCAGGTAAGGGGCAGCAGATACAGCCTACAAACTGTCTATACCAGGTAAGGGGCAGCAGATACAGCCTACAAACTGACTATACCAGGTAAGGGGCAGCAGATACAGCCTACAAACTGACTATACCAGGTAAGGGGCAGCAGATACAGCCTACAAACTGACTATACCAGGTAAGGGGCAGCAGATACAGCCTACAAACTGACTATACCAGGTAAGGGGCAGCAGATACAGCCTACAAACTGACTATACCAGGTAAGGGGCAGCAGATACAGCCTACAAACTGACTATACCAGGTAAGGGGCAGCAGATACAGCCTACAAACTGACTATACCAGGTAAGGGGCAGCAGATACAGCCTACAAACTGACTATACCAGGTAAGGGGCAGCAGATACAGCCTACAAACTGACTATACCAGGTAAGGGGCAGCAGATACAGCCTACAAACTGTCTATACCAGGTAAGGGGCAGCAGATACAGCCTACAAACTGACTATACCAGGTAAGGGGCAGCAGATACAGCCTACAAACTGACTATACCAGGTAAGGGGCAGCAGATACAGCCTACAAACTGACTATACCAGGTAAGGGGCAGCAGATACAGCCTACAAACTGACTATACCAGGTAAGGGGCAGCAGATACAGCCTACAAACTGACTATACCAGGTAAGGGGCAGCAGATACAGCCTACAAACTGACTATACCAGGTAAGGGGCAGCAGATACAGCCTACAAACTGACTATACCAGGTAAGGGGCAGCAGATACAGCCTACAAACTGACTATACCAGGTAAGGGGCAGCAGATACAGCCTACAAACTGACTATACCAGGTAAGGGGCAGCAGATACAGCCTACAAACTGACTATACCAGGTAAGGGGCAGCAGATACAGCCTACAAACTGACTATACCAGGTAAGGGGCAGCAGATACAGCCTACAAACTGACTATACCAGGTAAGGGGCAGCAGATACAGCCTACAAACTGACTATACCAGGTAAGGGGCAGCAGATACAGCCTACAAACTGACTATACCAGGTAAGGGGCAGCAGATACAGCCTACAAACTGACTATACCAGGTAAGGGGCAGCAGATACAGCCTACAAACTGACTATACCAGGTAAGGGGCAGCAGATACAGCCTACAAACTGACTATACCAGGTAAGGGGCAGCAGATACAGCCTACAAACTGACTATACCAGGTAAGGGGCAGCAGATACAGCCTACAAACTGACTATACCAGGTAAGGGGCAGCAGATACAGCCTACAAACTGACTATACCAGGTAAGGGGCAGCAGATACAGCCTACAAACTGACTATACCAGGTAAGGGGCAGCAGATACAGCCTACAAACTGACTATACCAGGTAAGGGGCAGCAGATACAGCCTACAAACTGACTATACCAGGTAAGGGGCAGCAGATACAGCCTACAAACTGACTATACCAGGTAAGGGGCAGCAGATACAGCCTACAAACTGACTATACCAGGTAAGGGGCAGCAGATACAGCCTACAAACTGACTATACCAGGTAAGGGGCAGCAGATACAGCCTACAAACTGACTATACCAGGTAAGGGGCAGCAGATACAGCCTACAAACTGACTATACCAGGTAAGGGGCAGCAGATACAGCCTACAAACTGACTATACCAGGTAAGGGGCAGCAGATACAGCCTACAAACTGACTATACCAGGTAAGGGGCAGCAGATACAGCCTACAAACTGACTATACCAGGTAAGGGGCAGCAGATACAGCCTACAAACTGACTATACCAGGTAAGGGGCAGCAGATACAGCCTACAAACTGACTATACCAGGTAAGGGGCAGCAGATACAGCCTACAAACTGACTATACCAGGTAAGGGGCAGCAGATACAGCCTACAAACTGACTATACCAGGTAAGGGGCAGCAGATACAGCCTACAAACTGACTATACCAGGTAAGGGGCAGCAGATACAGCCTACAAACTGACTATACCAGGTAAGGGGCAGCAGATACAGCCTACAAACTGACTATACCAGGTAAGGGGCAGCAGATACAGCCTACAAACTGACTATACCAGGTAAGGGGCAGCAGATACAGCCTACAAACTGACTATACCAGGTAAGGGGCAGCAGATACAGCCTACAAACTGACTATACCAGGTAAGGGGCAGCAGATACAGCCTACAAACTGACTATACCAGGTAAGGGGCAGCAGATACAGCCTACAAACTGACTATACCAGGTAAGGGGCAGCAGATACAGCCTACAAACTGACTATACCAGGTAAGGGGCAGCAGATACAGCCTACAAACTGACTATACCAGGTAAGGGGCAGCAGATACAGCCTACAAACTGACTATACCAGGTAAGGGGCAGCAGATACAGCCTACAAACTGACTATACCAGGTAAGGGGCAGCAGATACAGCCTACAAACTGACTATACCAGGTAAGGGGCAGCAGATACAGCCTACAAACTGACTATACCAGGTAAGGGGCAGCAGATACAGCCTACAAACTGACTATACCAGGTAAGGGGCAGCAGATACAGCCTACAAACTGACTATACCAGGTAAGGGGCAGCAGATACAGCCTACAAACTGACTATACCAGGTAAGGGGCAGCAGATACAGCCTACAAACTGACTATACCAGGTAAGGGGCAGCAGATACAGCCTACAAACTGACTATACCAGGTAAGGGGCAGCAGATACAGCCTACAAACTGACTATACCAGGTAAGGGGCAGCAGATACAGCCTACAAACTGACTATACCAGGTAAGGGGCAGCAGATACAGCCTACAAACTGACTATACCAGGTAAGGGGCAGCAGATACAGCCTACAAACTGACTATACCAGGTAAGGGGCAGCAGATACAGCCTACAAACTGACTATACCAGGTAAGGGGCAGCAGATACAGCCTACAAACTGACTATACCAGGTAAGGGGCAGCAGATACAGCCTACAAACTGACTATACCAGGTAAGGGGCAGCAGATACAGCCTACAAACTGACTATACCAGGTAAGGGGCAGCAGATACAGCCTACAAACTGACTATACCAGGTAAGGGGCAGCAGATACAGCCTACAAACTGACTATACCAGGTAAGGGGCAGCAGATACAGCCTACAAACTGACTATACCAGGTAAGGGGCAGCAGATACAGCCTACAAACTGACTATACCAGGTAAGGGGCAGCAGATACAGCCTACAAACTGACTATACCAGGTAAGGGGCAGCAGATACAGCCTACAAACTGACTATACCAGGTAAGGGGCAGCAGATACAGCCTACAAACTGACTATACCAGGTAAGGGGCAGCAGATACAGCCTACAAACTGACTATACCAGGTAAGGGGCAGCAGATACAGCCTACAAACTGACTATACCAGGTAAGGGGCAGCAGATACAGCCTACAAACTGACTATACCAGGTAAGGGGCAGCAGATACAGCCTACAAACTGACTATACCAGGTAAGGGGCAGCAGATACAGCCTACAAACTGACTATACCAGGTAAGGGGCAGCAGATACAGCCTACAAACTGACTATACCAGGTAAGGGGCAGCAGATACAGCCTACAAACTGACTATACCAGGTAAGGGGCAGCAGATACAGCCTACAAACTGACTATACCAGGTAAGGGGCAGCAGATACAGCCTACAAACTGACTATACCAGGTAAGGGGCAGCAGATACAGCCTACAAACTGACTATACCAGGTAAGGGGCAGCAGATACAGCCTACAAACTGACTATACCAGGTAAGGGGCAGCAGATACAGCCTACAAACTGACTATACCAGGTAAGGGGCAGCAGATACAGCCTACAAACTGACTATACCAGGTAAGGGGCAGCAGATACAGCCTACAAACTGACTATACCAGGTAAGGGGCAGCAGATACAGCCTACAAACTGACTATACCAGGTAAGGGGCAGCAGATACAGCCTACAAACTGACTATACCAGGTAAGGGGCAGCAGATACAGCCTACAAACTGACTATACCAGGTAAGGGGCAGCAGATACAGCCTACAAACTGACTATACCAGGTAAGGGGCAGCAGATACAGCCTACAAACTGACTATACCAGGTAAGGGGCAGCAGATACAGCCTACAAACTGACTATACCAGGTAAGGGGCAGCAGATACAGCCTACAAACTGACTATACCAGGTAAGGGGCAGCAGATACAGCCTACAAACTGACTATACCAGGTAAGGGGCAGCAGATACAGCCTACAAACTGACTATACCAGGTAAGGGGCAGCAGATACAGCCTACAAACTGACTATACCAGGTAAGGGGCAGCAGATACAGCCTACAAACTGACTATACCAGGTAAGGGGCAGCAGATACAGCCTACAAACTGACTATACCAGGTAAGGGGCAGCAGATACAGCCTACAAACTGTCTATACCAGGTAAGGGGCAGCAGATACAGCCTACAAACTGACTATACCAGGTAAGGGGCAGTAGATACAGCCTATAAACTGTCTATACCAGGTAAGGGGCAGCAGATACAGCCTACAAACTGTCTATACCAGGTAAAGGGCAGCACATACAGTTTACAAACTGTCTATACCAGGTAAGGGGCAGCAAATACAGTCTACAAACTGACCATACCAGGTAAGGAACAGCCATTTAAGTTTTTAACTTCTTTTCAAAAATAGATTAGGAGATTGAATGAAAATTAGCTAGCACAAGTGTGTTTTTCTGTGTTAGTTGTCTTTCGAACGATTTTTTTTCTCTGCTTATATAATAATATTATGATATGGGAATGACCACATATTACAGCTAGTGTTTGACGCCAAATCAGCAGTCATCACCACAGATTACCGATTTTAATCATTTAAGAGAAGGTAAAAATTGTGTCGCCAAAGAATTTCACTATTTGTTGTCTTTTAATCTTCATTCTTATCATATATATGACCGACGACTCCAAATAAAACTATTTGAAGGGAGGTTATCCAATATGGCGGACCAGAAACTTGAGAACGATAACCCAAGAATGGCTTGTTCCTGCGTATAGTGCGCACCCCCTTTTTGACATGACAATATTTACAGTTGTGGGATCGCACAACGTTACACGATGTGCGGTGTGCGCACGATGTGTGCACGGTTTGTGAACGATATGTGCACGAAGTGCGAACGATAAAAAATTGGACAATCATTGCTTGCGCACATTTGTGCGGACGATGAGCGAATGTTGTGCGATAACAATCGTGGTTGGTGTAAATTGAGGAATGCCTTAACAATAAATACTGTTTCGTGCATGTGTTTAAACACATGAACTTGATTATTTAATATGTGTCTATAATTATTCTAGCTGCATCTATAAGCTTATCTTTCTCTCTATGCTTTCTTAAATTTAGAAACGATGTTTTCGGTGTTTTTTAAATAACCTAAATCGACACATGTAAAATTACAACACAGTCTCGGCAATACAGGTAAACATAGCCACTTTGTACCTGTACCTAGACCGTAGTTATCCCCCGCCCGGGGCACTTACGTAACTCGCCAAGGTGTGAAAACCAGGTGAAGGGGAGCTATAGACCAAAACGAATGCAAATAACAAATACTTAACATCCAGTTGTGTTTTCATAACGGTCATACAGCATATATCACTTATCAGCTCTATGTGTCAGGCACAGGCCAGGTAAAACTCTGGTCACTCATCAAATTGTTATTTACCTGTTTTGTTACCTAGAAACTAAACCCATTCTTGACAGTCTTACGGTCACTGTAACACGCATTGTAAAATTGTACATAATCTTAGTTATTGTGATGAGAAATTATAGTAATATATACAGTTTACATTATTGCATACGAGCCTTTCGTATTCTTTTCATTCCGTAATATTGATCAACAAATTGTACCAAATCACACAGATGTGCGAATAAAAGCGCACAACAGGGCGAACGATTGTTAAATCGCACAGTTGTGCGGACGGTGTGTGAACGATGTATGCACGGTGTGCGCACGGTATTTTTGATGCGTCTTGCGGTCACACAACTGTACCTAAAAACACTTTACGTGCACATTTACGGTACTGGTATATTTGATCAATATAACAGCTCTGAGGCTTCCGCAGACAATAGTTCCCTTATTCTGACCATCTCAGAAAAACAGACAAAATACCACAACTGTGGTCTGAGTGACTGAAGCAGAGGACAACAATCGGGTATCAACCTGATCATCTTTACTATGGTGTTATTGTTTTATATCGCATAATAAATGTATATATTATGAGTTATCTCTGGGTAAGGAGGGGTCTACGGGCTCATAGACCCAATCTGGTCTTTATAGACCCATAGCTGAAGGTGAAGAGTCTATAAAGACCAAAGGGGTCTATCAGCCTGAAGACCCCTCCTAACCCAGAGATAACGAATTTGTCACCCTGACAATCTTTTATTACTTTTCTGCAAAATTATAAGTCACTTTGTGAGTTTGAGTTGTACCTGACTGCTACCAAAATAGCCCCTACCGGACACCTTTTCGGCAATATTTCGGACAATACACAATCATCTTTGTTATAATCACCCCAGCGGCCCCTTCATTGCCTGTTTTGCTGAATTTGCTGTCGTTTTCGATTGCTTGTCGGCTATTTCATCATGTGAATGATTGGCAAACCTCTAATGCTTGAGTGTGTCGGACACCATCTTTGTTGTTACCCAGAGAGTTTCTAGTGTGAGATTTATCTCCCCTTGCATCTGCTTTCATAGAGCGCGGCAGAGCGGGGTCTATAGAAATATAAACCCTGTCAAGATATCTTATCAGAAAAAGTGTTACAAATTAGAAGAGTGACAAATATTAATATTTGAGTGTTGCTACATTTTACCTTGTGGTCATAAAGCAGTATCTATAATATTACATCTGAATAGCTGATCACTGACTTCATCGTACAATTGAGGTCATTCTTTCAAAAGTTTTCAACTTAAAAGAAGCCAGGATTTACCATGTTAAAACTTACACATGTATGTGCTTGCTTCAGAGATACAGAAACCCAGCTACAGAATCATGATGTATTGAAGGTGAATACTATAAAAATGTAGATGTTTATTTTGTGATGTGTTTCAGGCTGCACTACTGACTGTCCATACGACACATTTCTCAATTTGACCAAAGACAAAATCCCGACAGACTGGAATAAGGAATGTGGATTGGCAGATAATTCTGGAAAAGCAAAGAAAAACATCCTTAACATGCGTAAGTTGTGTAATGGCTCCCTATATGGAGACGGGTAGGGCAACCTATATTGTTACAGATGTCATTTCAAAGATAACTACATCGTACAGCCCCACATCTGAGATGCGGATGCCCTATAGTAATCACAGTGTCTGTCTGTCTGTCTGTTTGTCTGTCCATCCTCACTTTCGTTTCTGGAGATCTTTCTGAAATTAGATATGGTGATACACTGTGTAATGAAGATGAGCAATGAGGGTTTAACAATTTTCTAAGGTCTTAAAGGTTATGGTCTTATCTTGATATCGAAATGTCAAAATGTTTTGAATTTGACATGGTAATACATTGTAATATGTTTTTGCTGTCAAGGTCAAGGTTACTGTTACTAAAAATAAATTGGGGTTGTCAGTAAGGCACATGGCCGGTCATCGCTGACCTGTCAATTATCTAGTTGCATCTCTAATAGTGCCCATGTTCATCTTTCACATTCACTCTTATTGACTATACAAAATGTTGTCTTCGAAAGGTTCCGTTTTCAATAAACATACGTTCTCTACATCTTTGAAATATGTAATGACAAAATCAAAGGCCATGTATACACCACCATTTAGATGATACAAGTTAATCATTGTCTATCCAAGTTACATTGTGATATTGATTCATTTCTGTCCACTGTCGTCATTGTGACAGATACAGTTTATTAGCTTTTCTGTCGTTTATACTTTCACAGCGACCATTGTGTCCATCGTCCTTGGCAGCCTCCTCCTCGTCTCCCTCATTGCCTTGGTGGTCACATGTGTACGGGCGCGGAAAGGAAACGGAGGATTCCGAAAGTTTGAAGATTTCAACACCTGATTCTCTGTAACATTATTGTTAGTCTTACAACATCAAAGGATTCTGTCTGAAACTTTACTATAATCATGCTGTTTATTGTTAATCCATTGCCTTTATTTTAGTTGCATGGCAATACATTCTAGGGCAAATATTGATGCTTTAACTCATCAATTTTTTTACAATGAAAAACATGTTATTTAAATGAGTAAATTGTTTGTTATGTAAGAACAAAGTGGCACTTATTCTTTTTCAATATGCGATATATGTTTTCTTTTAAAAGTGTTACCAATATATATATATATATTTTTGACTTAACTATGATACGATACTGTAAAAAAGAGAAAAATGCTGTGTGGAAATGCTCATGTTTTTCCTGACGAGTAAAAAGTTTGGGGCAAAAATTTAAAGTTGAACCTTGTTATATTGCCACCATTTTATCTAGAGTAATTTTGGCATTATAGATGGCTTTGGCAATAAATTGAGGGGATTGTATAAAGAAATTCTTAAGAAAACAAGAAAATGGGGCATTGGCAGCATACAATGTGGCAATAAAATGAGTGGCATTATACAGAGGTGTTACTCTGCACACATGAATATATATATATACACGTGGTAGATCATATAGAATCATTTCCACATGTAAGAAATTCCACTTTCACCGTACAATGGGAATTTCTTGCCGTAGTTTAACTTTTGCCATTTTTGTCTTCCATACTGCGGAAAAATGTGTTGTGATAGCAAACATTACTATAAAGCATATGATTTGTAGTAAAGTAATTGTACAATGTATATATGCTCGGGCAAAAAGAACATGGGAAAATATGTATTGTACAAGTGAAGGGCCAATTTTTTTATCGAACAACATTTTTGTTCTAAGCAGTATATATTTTTCTAAATATAGAACTTCAATTTTTGTAAGAAAAAATGAAGTTTAAGTCAAAGCAATCCTATGTTTTATATCAAACTATTTTAATTGTGTTTTCTTGATAAAGGAATGGAAAAAAATCACTCATACAAAGGTTATTCTTTATATATATAGGGTTTCTACAGGCCTTGAAAATGCCCTAAAAAACAAGGGTTGCCTTTAAAAGCCTGAAAAATCGAAAAGGCCCTTAAAGCCCCTAAATTACACAAAAAAACGTCTTTTAACTTGAATTTGAGTGAGTAATCATTAAAATATGGCTGTACAAATGTATATGAATTAAACGTTTCTAATAAGTTTATTTCAAGATTTTTCGGACGCCAACCAGTTTTAGATTTTAGTGTTGCTAAGTGTCTGTATGATGAATCTAGAGGAATCACGGTTACACATTTGGGTCTAAATATTCTGAGCATTTCCAAACGGGAGCAGATTTTAAGTCTTATATTTACTAAAAAAGGGCAGTTCAAAAGGGCCAAAGAAGCCTTGAATTTCATAGTTAAACGTCTGTGCGAAACACTGTATATAGCTTTAGGTCACAACCTACGTACGAAATATTGAACTGTGATATGTTTTTCAAATATATATCTGTTTATATGTATACTGTATATAAACAATAAAGCAGGCAGTGGGTGAATTGTATAGGTGAGATATTCAATGATAGTTTGAGTGAAGTTAGCGTCCCCGGTATATACATGTATGTAATGTGTTAATATAAATATGAAATTCATGGCAAGTGGTATAAGGTTGAAGTGATAAATTGAAGGATTTTATAAAAGATCAAATTGTTGGATGGTAATTTTGTTTTGTTTTTATATTTAAACTTGTTGAAATGTTTTTGTCTCAAATCTGCCAACAGTTGGAATTGCAAAAACAAAATCAAAAGACTTATTACATCAACTGTTTTGATTCAAATAAAGTGATGGCGTAAGTTTTCTACTTGCTCCATCAGTTGTGTTTACTGTTGTGAAGCAAAAACATTTCTGATGAAATATTCACTGACTTCATCAGCTTTGTTAACTTGTAAAGAAGAAAAACATTGCTGATGTAAATATTCCACTCACTCCACATTAGCTGTGATAACCTTTAGAAAGCAAAATAAATTGCTGATGTAAGGTTTACTCATTCCATCAGCTGTTTTAACTCACTGCTGTAAATATTATGCTATTTATAGAATGTAGTGCATGTATCTACAGCTACAAACATTATTATGATGTCCACTTGACCAGGACCAATGTGTTTGGGTGGTATGTGTCAGTTGAAAAGATCAGACATTTAATTGGATTTTTTTTATAAATTCAATATGATCTCATTATAAGTTCATAAATGTGGATTAATGTAATATATGTGCTCATTATAGGTAGAATATTGTTATTGAGGGAAGTTTAAGATTAAGATGAAATCATTCCATGTAAAAAAGTTCTTCAAATCTCAAGTTTCAAATGCAATTCATTGTCGTTTGATGCAGGTTAATTTGGTAAATTAGATCAAATTTTGTTTTTTAATTCTGATATATATCAAGAACAAATTCATGAATTTTATTCTAATTTGATGGTGTTCTTTAGGGGAGGGAAGGGCAAGAATCTGTAAAATATGGGTTCCTGAAAGAGCTGGGTTGGGTTGGTAGCTAAAAGGGGCCAACAAATAATAAATTTGCATATTTTTAAATAATCTCTCTTTTATTATCTAGGAATATTAAAATGAAATAGTGTGTTATGGGGGTTGGGTTGATGGGTAAGAGGGCCACCACATAATAAATTTGCATATTTGTAAACAATCTCGTTTTTTTTTTAGGTCACCTGAGACAAAGTCTCAAGTGACCTATTGCGATCGCTTTTTGTCCGTCTGTGTGCATCCGTAAACAATTTACTTTTTCAACTTCTTCTCCAAAACCCCTGAACCAATGTCAATGAAATTTTGTAAAAACCTTCCATGGCCAAAGGTCAACAAAAATAGCGGCTGATTTGGTCCTCAGCCCACAGGGGCCTGAGGGGTGGGGCCAAAAAGGGTCAAATTGACTAAAATTTCAAAAATCTTCTTCTCAAGACCCAGATATGGCAGAATCAAATACTCTTCATAGATGATAGGGTCTTAAGGTGCTTTACCAAAATTGTGAATTTCTTGACCCTGGGGTCTCACGTTTACCCCTGGGGAGGGGGTAAACTTTACTATAGTTTACATAGGGAAATCTCAATTTTTGACTAACATTTTTTCAATTTCCATTGGAAGTCATTCAATTTAGGTTAGCATTATCCGTATTGGATAGCAGTTTGATGGTATGCACATATCAGCCCTGACTGACCTCCCGGGGCTGATGGGTGGGGCCAAAAACGGTTGAATTGACTGAAATTTCAAAAATCTTCTTCTCAAAGACCCAGATAAGGTAGAATCAAACACTCTTCAAAGATGGAAGGGTCTTGCTGTGCTTAACCAAAATTATGAATTTCATGACCCTGGGGTCTCACGTTTACCCCTGGGGAGGGGGTAAACATTACTATAGTTTATATAGGGAAATCACATTTTGGATCAACATTTGTTTAATTTCCATTAGAAGTAATTCAATTTGGGTTAGCATTATCAGTATTGGATAGCAGTTTGATGGTATGCACATATCAGCCCTGACTGACCCCCTTGGACTGATGGGTGTGGCCAAAAACGGTTGAATTGACTGAAATTTCAAAAATCTTCTTCTCAAGACCCAGATATGGTAGAATCAAACACTCTTCACTAGATAGAAGGGTCATAACTCATTCACCCCTGAACTTTCATAATGAACTATTCAAACCTTAAAATTGGAAGAGTTCAAATGTGTCTTCAGGGGTGAATGAGTCAAGGTGCTTAACCAAAATATGAATTTCATGACCCTGGGGTCTCACGTTTACCCCTGGGGAGGGGGTAAACTTTACTATAGTTTATATAGGGAAATCACATTTTGGCCAAACATTTGTTTAGTTTCCATTTGAAGTAATTCAATTTGGGTTAGCATTATCAGTATTAGATAGCAGTTTGATGGTATGTACATATCAGCACTGACTGACCCCCCCGGGCTGATGGGTGGGACCAAAAAGGGTCGAATTGACTGAAATTTCAAAAATCTTCTTCTCAAGACCCAGATATTGTAGAATCAAACACTCTTCATAGATGGAAGGGTCTTAAGGTTTATGACCCTAGGGTTTCACGTTTACCCCCTGGGGAAGGAGGGGAGGGGGCAAAATTTATTATGGTTTATAATGACACTTGGAATATTACATGTTAATAATTCGACTGGAATTATAACCCTGAGTTGACAGTTTGATACTTTGAACATTTTGAGCCAGCCTTACCCCCAAGGGCTGTTGGGTGGGGTCAAAGGAGTCAGTGTGCTAAAATTTATTCATTTTCCTTGTTTAGAATCAGAGGTGCTAGTTTCAAATACTTTTCAGTCTTAAATATGTATGCTAGATATTGAAAAAGGTTGTTTAATTGTTTTTTTTTCACTTTGAATAATATTTCTGTTAATGTTAAAAACAAAATCAACTCTCTGTATAAATATATCAGATGACCGATAAGGCCCATGGGCCTCTTGTTTTTTCTATGAATCTTAAAATCAAATGGTGTTGTATGCTAAAAACTCTTCAGATGATAATATCATATCTTGGTGAAGTATGTCAACTAAAAGATTAGGGCACAAATATATCTCGTTCATCTTAATCACAACTATCAACTCGTTCATGTGAAGAACTTGGTAGCTGTGAGGGCCAATTACCCCTTATTAAATAGGTGATCAAACGTTCACCATATTAGTTAAGCCCAGCACTACAAGAAAAATAACATTCAAGAGTTTGTCATTTTTGTCTCGCCGCCACAAAGTAGCCGAAGCGAGACTAAGGTGTTCCTTTTACGGTGACGATGGCGGCATCAACATTAAGTTATTTCATTTAACTTAGTTTCACTGAACGTATAAGTGCTAGACCAACCAAACTTGGACCATCGATGCATGTTAGGTAGTACATTTCAACCTATGCATCAAATGCTGGATGCGGCCTACTTTTCATGATCCATTGACTTTGTCAGTATCTCCATCAAGATAAAGTTTTTGCGTTTAAGTTAGTTTCTCTGTAATGTGCATTGATGGTTAAAGAGGGGCACAGGCGAGTCATATCAATCCAAATGTCTTGTGTTATGATTGTTGATAAATTAGTCATGTTGATATCACTATGATAGAAACATTTTGTCTATTATTAGAAATTTATATTGTTAAGGTAATTATACGAAGAAAAAAAATCAATGCCGGAAAATCTGGATAACAAGTAGTGGCTTATTTCATTTTCAGTACAGAATCCTAGGCTTATTTTTGAAGCAGGCTTATTTTAAAGACAGTCTTATTGTCAAAAATATTTCGACATGAAGCAATCTATAGGTTATTTTCAAATAATTCTTTTCATATGGAGAAATTAATATTATACACTCAGGTTGTTTAATGATTTTTTTGTTAAATTGTTGCAATAATAAATCTTATGCAGTGAGATAAATATCTTTAAAATATGTTTCGGCCGACAGAGAGAATGTGCTCTTAACTGAAAGCAAATGCATATTTTCAAGTCGGGCCTATTTTCAAAGACGGTTTATTTTTTCGAGATGTTTTTGACTGCAATGAATCCAAGGCCTCTATTCAAGCTTATTATCATGATTTTAGGGTATATCTTTAAATCACATATTGCATATTCACTTTATTCCTGGTTGTTAATGATCAGGTACTAATTGTGATGGACATGTCAATTCTCAGGTTATTGTTGTATTGCTACTGCAATGATATGTGAATATGTGGAAAATATAATAATGCATTGGTTGTAAATATAGATACACTGTGTATGAAATGTGTATACTGTACTACGAGAAATTTTCGCTACCGTTATATCAAATAAATTTCAACACTGACCGATTATTTGTGCAATTACATATGTAGGCAACTTTTAAAATAACATAAAGGGAAATTTATCCTAGAGTAAATTTGTTTGAACTCATTCACCCCTGAAGACACATTTGAACTCTTCCAATTCAAAGGTTTGACTAGTCCATCATTTCAGGGTTGAAAGAGTTCAAAACATCAAGTGCAAAGTTTTGCATTTTGCAGTATATCACTTGTGTTTCCTACTCTAAACCAAAATTATAGTATTCCAGTGATCATGCCCTCAAAATGATTAGGAAATATTGTTATGGTCCTATAACACACATTATTAATGTCAAACTTAATTAAGTCTGGCAGCAATAGAAATGTGTGACAAATAGGACCATAACAATATTTGCTAAATTATTCATTATTTATATTTACATTTGGATTGAGTAGTTTTACACTTTATTTAGTTATTTCGAACAGTTAATTCTTTGAACAGCAAATCAAGTGTTGTCAAAATGAAATTCATGATGTCACAATAGAGATTGATGACGTTACAATAGCAAATGATGTTATAGTCTCACAACAACATTTGCCTTCTCAATGCATTGCAATGGAAGGATGCAGAGCAAATGTAAATATCTGATGATGGGGGACTGTTCAAATTGCCCTTGGTCCATCTCTCCGTTTAACCTTACCCAATTCTTGATTATGCTATATCTCAGGAAGTACAGGAGGGATATTTTTCATATTTCACAAGAAAATTCCCTATTGTCCATAGTTATGCTTGACAAATTTTGGGTGAGATTGGAAAAACTTATTCAGATGGCATCATGGGTGACAGGCAGCCATTTTGAATTTCGAGAGTTATAAGTTTGTTAGTGCTATTTCTCAGAAAGAACTGGCAAAATCTTTCTCAAATGTTTATTCAAAGTCCCCGTGCATGGTCCCTAGTTTGGTAGTTATTCATATACAATTTTGGATCTGATCAGAAAACGAAAACTACCGATGAGTGGCCATCTTGAATTTAACGGGTTACAGTGCTTGAGCATCCATTCTCAAAGAAAGTGTTTGAGGGATCTTTCTCGAATTTTTACACGATTATTCGCTATTGTCCCTAAATACGCGTATCAAATTTTTAGTATGATTGGAAAACCAAGTTTTACCAACAGGCAATACCTCAAATCTTGTCAGATTGATGAACCATCTTGTCACCAGTTACTGAGTTGTCTAGGGGTAATTTTCCCTTCGGCTCAATTGGTAGAATATTCTACTTTGAATCATTAGTCCTTTGTCCGAGTCCTTGAAGTTGTGGTCTTTGTCATACTGGTCACAATTAGGTTTGACCACAAGAAATGGTAATAATTTACCCTATGTTTGTAGTGGCCATCATCATCTACCCACAATATGTCACTTTACACTAAAAGTTTATCAAGTGTTTCTACTTTCTCTTAACTATGGAAAAGTGTTATGACTTACTGAATATACCTGTGCTACAATATTCTTTTTTGTTCATGTGATTTGTTTCTTACGACTGATTAACCATTGTCGTCTGTTGATTTTCTACATTACAAATAAACATATAAATTTTGTGAATTTCTTTTTCTGTTTTGAGCCTATTTTGATATAATTAGATACCAATGTTATATCTATATACAGTGCAACGTTTGTACAACAAACATTCTAACAAACTTTGGTGGAAAAATCTTTTAGAAAGGTGTGTCATTTGCTTGTCTGGATGTAATTGGGTTCTTGAATAGTGTCACTAACTTAGTCCGTTGTCACAGGGTCCTTGAATGTCATTACTGTCAATTATAAAGGGGTCCTAAGGAGTGTCATCGACTTTGTCTAGTTTAATGTGGTCCACATGTACCTTTCATTTTTTTAAGTGAAATCGGTCCTTGAGTGAAATTGACTCTTTCTGGTGTAATCGGTCAATGAGAAATGAAATTTCTTTAAATCTGTTTGGGTCGTTAAAGAATGTCATTAATTTTGTATCCCCCGCTTTCACCGAAACGGGGGATATTAATTTGGCTTTGTCCGTCTGTCTGTCTGTCATGCTATGTTTCTGTGCAATAACTGCAACAAATGTTAACCGATTTTCTTCAAACTTGGTAACAGGGTTAAATGCTTTAAGGGCTCGACCAAGTGCGATGATCACTTTCAGCGGACTTGATTTGGCGGTGTTATGGCCCCTTGAATAACGAAAAACGTCATTATCTAACGTTTCCGTGCAATAACTGTAACAAATGTTTACCAAATTTTCTTCAAACTTGGTTACCAGGATTAAATGCCTTAAGGGCTCGACCATGTTTGATGACCACTTTAATCGGACTTCATTTGGCAGAGTTGATTAAAGAAAAACATCATTATCTGCAGTTTCTGCTTAATAACTCTAGCAAATATTAGCCAAATTCCTTCAAACTTGATAACAATGTTTGTGTTCCTCTGTCTTTCCACCCGTTTCGGGAACTCTTTGGTTTTCGTGTGATAATTGCTGTAGATATTGTGCAGATATTTCAACCAAATTTAAATCTAACCTCAATAATGTTTACCTACAATATGTCATGCAAGTGGGTGATATAAATTCCACAAATTTTCTTGTTGTCCAGTGTAATTGGGTCAAACAATGTGTATCAAAGAAATAATTGTTAAACTTTTATGCACAAAATGAGTTCAAACACATTCTGATCAATCACAGCTTTAGTGACAAAATATTGTCATGAAGATTACATGAATTGTGGAGTCTGTTGTTACATGTAGTACATTTCCTTTAATTTGGTTTGTTAGTGTTTTACGTCCTATTAATAGCTATGGTCATTTAAGGACGTGCCAGGTTTTGGTGGTGGAGGAAAGCAGGAGTTCCGAGAGAAAATCCATAGACCTGCAGTCAGTACCTTGCAACTGCCCCACATAGGTCTTGAACCAGCGACCCAGTGGTGGAAGGCTAGGGGTACAGTAGCATTTCCTTTAAACTTGAATTTGAAGAATTAAACAGTGAAGACTAAAATCTGCTTGAACTACATACTTTATATTCAAAAAGGAAAAATGGTTATTACAAAAATATATGCATAAACCGAATACATTCGATTATAAAAGGTTATATAATTGTTACAAACAACACTTATTCATTATCTATATCATGATTAAGGATCCCTGTTCCACTACATTGTTTTTTTCACAAAAGTGATTATCTCCCCTTAACATCCGCTTGGATATAACTGTAGCATTGTTTGGCCTGGTCATTTCTGTTGACAAGGTAGGTAAATTGGTTCCAGCGACAGTATAACAATCGGAAGTCCAGGGTTCGAATCATGGCCTAGCCCTCTTAAATTCTACACTCAGAACACTGTTGTTAAATATCTTTTTGTTCATTTCATCTCTATTATTTCTCATAAATGTCCTGCAATGTAAAGTTTTCTTTTCTGAAATGATTTATCAAAGCTATAGTAATGATTGAAAAACGGTTTCCAAAACGTAGTTACAGTTTTTGGCAGTGGGTCAGGGATCCTTAAATAGAGGCGTTATTATAACAATAGAACATTTACAGTAATCTAGTTTTTCTATTAAACAAATAATCAAAACACACTGATTCAAGTAATAACAGCAAAGTAAATGTAAAGGGTACCAACAAGTTGAACTATACAATTACCATTTTCACTATTGTGACATATTTGTTGAGTCCTTTTCAAAGGAAGTGTTCCATAAAAATAACATGTTGCGACGCCTTTTATAATTTTTGGAAAGAAAAAAGAATGAAAAACTGCAGAGTAAAAGTCGATCCTTATATTGAATATCTGATGATTTACATATGGTGCGGGATAGGATTTATGAATGTACAGTATCAATAATCATACCTTTAAAATTTCAAGATTATCGGTTCCTGTGCTCAAAAAATAAAATAAAACATAATAAAATGTTTGTAAAATCCCCTGATGAAAACATAACACTTCAAAATGGCACACTTTCAGTTGTTCTGTTAAAAATCTGAGAATATACGAATAGTTTATACTAAATTTCACTGTTTTAAAATGTACGTTAGTTTGAGGATCCAAAACTGGGAGTCATCCTATAAAATAGGGAAAGTTGGCAAGTATAAATAGTGAATGTCCAATTTAGGGTCGACAAAACAATGAACATTGAAAGATAGCTAACCTGACAGGGGAAGTTACTCTTAGCCAGAAAAAAATTCCTTTTGGATGCTTCATCTTCTTAAAACAAAAGAAGAATGCACGAATGAATAACTCTCTTACGTTGCGGTTACATGTATAGTTAATACTTTGGTACCCTTTACGTTAAATGATTACAGCTAAAATTGGAATGTTTGTCCTGTTTGAACATATTTTATATTTTTAAATTGTTGGGGAACATGCACTACAGTCAAAAAATAGATTTTCATTCAATGGTGTTAATTAAATGATATTTCAATGATAATCATAATATCAACCATAACCAAAAAATATTTAAAAATGTTAACAAAAGTTAAGGATTTACCATATCTTTTCAGTGAGTTATGGAACATTGTTTTGTATTGTATTCTAACCAAATTTTTTGTATCAAGAAAACCCCTTTATCCAATTTTAGCAATGGACAATTTGATTGATACAGATAGCCTATTTTAGCAATAAACATTTTGATTGATGTGAGTAGGAAAATAATGAAATTATATATAAATAAGTATCAAAATTGATCCTAGCAATGTTAACAAACAAAAGCAGCTAATGGTATAAAGTAAGCCATTTCAGAGTGATCTAGGTGGAGTGCAACAAAACCACCCCAAACCCAGGACTATATTTATTGGTTTAGCGGAAGTCGTATAATCCAAAAAGATACAAAGTTTTGATGTTGTCCTTGAGTAGATAGTATTTTGTTTTCTTGCAACATAATATTCGATATTAATTTTGCAAATAACAATGATTATTTTGATTTTCTTTTATTCTTATGCACCAATCTTCACTTAATATGGAGAATGTGAAGTTTCATGCCATGGTATTTTATTGTCGTTGATATTGTCTATCTAGGGGAGGTAAATCTTTATCCAACCAAATTAGGGTCAGCAGCTTCTTATTATTCTGAATAAATACCTTCATTGGTATTTTATGTTGCTTTAAACAAAATATGAGAAACTACTCTGATGGAAAAAATGGCCCTGTGATAAATCTTGTTTAAAATCCAAATTTCTAAAAAAAAGTCTTTCATAAAATCACTCTTAATCTGGTCAGAAAGTTCATATTTGCAAACGTATGAATAAAATACAACTTAAAAAAGCAGTCAAAGTCTACAAAAATATAAAACAAACACAGAAAATGTTTCTGACACTTCCAAATTCACCGGCGCTGTTCTCTGTCAAAATTCTTTTGTGCTTCGTATAGCCAAGTAAAGCCTCGGGATACTTGTTCAAATGTCAATAAATCTCATCCATTTGCCATTTTGATCGAGATGAGCATGGCACCGGTTTGTCCACCCCTTCCGTCCATCTGTAAAGAAAATCAGTGTGTTGATAAGTATTTGAGATTTTAAACAAGGTATTGATATCTCCCTATACAAATATTCTAGCCCATGGATTTTAGCAACCTTTTTGAGAACTGCAAAAGCATCTCAAATCATTAAATATGCTGATAGCAAAATCAACTAAAGAAGTCCTGTTTATCTAGCTGAGTATATAAATTACATGTACAAGACATATTCATCCCATTCGTAAACACAATTTTATAGATAAAAGTAGTTATATAGCAAACATAAAAGGGAAGCAGCAGATTTTTTACCTTATCTTGGTTGGAGCAGAACAAAGGTTTGTGAATAAAACTGAGTGTCTAAAACTTCAAGTGACTTTCTGAAGAGCTGAAAGGTCCAGAGTTATATTTGGCTGGTAGCTTTTCGGGGTGGGGATTAATTATTTTGCAAAACAATTTTACATTTATATGATTTAAAATGACATCTTCTGAAGAACCCAAAACGTTAGGACATTTTGCTGAAAGATTCGTAAGAGAAAGCATAACAAAAATTGTGAACAACATATCATTGACTTACTTTCAATGTCACGGAGGTCAAATATGTCAAAAACTTTGAATGACTTCTTTTGAAGAACTAAAAGGCAAAGAGTCAGTATATTTAGCTGGTAGCTTTCTGATGTGGAGCCTTCCATAATTTTAGAATAGGAATAACATTGACCTAATTTCAAAGTCGCAAACGTCAAATATCTAAAAATGGCATCGTCTAAAGAACCAAAAACGTCTAGAGTCATGATATTTGCCTGGTAGCGTTCTGGGGTGGAGCTTAACTAATTCTGCAAACAAAAATAACTTTGTAGTATTTTTGAGGTCAGAGGGGGTCAAATATTAGAAAAATGTAAAACAAATCCTGAAGAATCCCTACACTTGATAAACGTGTAGGGTATTCGACAGGTTTTGAATTGAAATAATAAAAAAAAACAGGTGAGCTATCAAGGCCCATGGACCTCTTGTTTTCATTTATGAAAACACTACTAAGAGCTCTTTAGATTAATAATTATCATGTACACATATTACCTAAGAACCACCATTGTTGTTATTCAGCAGCATTTTCTACAAAAGAAAAAACTATCTAATACATTCAATTTCATTCATTGAAAAATTGATTTTGTAAGAAGTATGTGTATATATATATATAAAAAACATTACTAATTATACACGAGATATTAACTAAATATTACACCTTTTCATACACTGTGTCTATGTACAACTATGAAACAAGTTTATCAACTTATATTAATCACTCCTGTTGGCCTGAAGGTAAGCATGCGGGGATGTTAATGTGGCAGGAAACCAGAGTAACCGAAGAAAGCCCACATGGTCGGAGAGATGACCCCATATCTTTTCACCTCTGTTTGGGGATCGAATCCCGGCCGTTTTGGTGAAAGGCGATTGCGCTTTTCACTGCGCCACTCGAACATTTATTGTCATACAACTGAGATGCGGATTTAAATTGTCTTCAGAAACATATATTCAAAACATTAAAGTTGTAAAGAATATAAATGTATGAATTAAAAATGCATGCATGTTATTATTATTATCTTTATTTCCTCCAAATGAAGATTACAATACATTTCATATTAATAAAGACAAAATAATACAATAGCAAAATCAGAACAATGGATAATTACATACATGTCACAACAAGAAACCGCTAATGGCAATATGGCCGGATTGTTAGAGTAAATTTTCATGTTAAGCATCACATGTGATAAGCATCCTTTAAGATATACATGCAAGTGTAGTTGATGTAGGGTAAGTAGTTACTTGGTAATTGACCTAAACCAATCTTCTTTACCATAGTGCAGATGGGACCTGACCTGAACCAAACTTCTTAACCTGGTCACTGAAAGCGGAAAATGTAGGTCAGAACCACCATCAAATGCATCGCATGTGATAAGCATCCTTAGATACATAAGCCATGCACGTTTAGTTGATGTACAACAAGTAGTTACTTGGTAATTGACCTAAAACATCTTACCTCAAGTCTCTCCATCCGAGCCTGTTGAAAAAAGAATAATTTATCATTAATACTTATACGAAAGGTTTAATCAGGCTTTATTACTGATGCATTAACAATACACTGTTCTCTGTAGATGTTTCCTTTGCCATCAAACTGAACAAATCGAAATTGTTGTGAAACTAAAAGTTAACGCAGCTTTATTTCATATTCCCATAACACTTGCCTTTTATGAAGTCCTTTTGCATTTATAACAATGTGAGAGTGCATTGATTTCTTTTGGAGATAACATTCCTTGCAATGCCATTTACTTAAACTTTAGCACAGTAGTAACTGGTGCGGGTGTGTGTTAAAAAAATACGGGGAAAATCCGAAAACAAAATGGAAAATTTAATGGATTACATGCAAGAGTGATTATTGTCACAACGCGTTACAGCGCACGAGCTTTCAAACACAATAACATGCAATGGGAGGCAACGTCATACATACAAAGTCCGTGTGCTTCCCGCTTACGTCTAATGAGGTATGACAATGGTCAGTAATTACCAGAAATACAAAGAACGAAGCACCGTCAAAGGTTTAGTTTCTTGATGCAGAAAACCAAATAAAACAAATACTCGCAACAATACAATCTGCCCTATTCGTCCTTTTTGCATCAATCGGTGGTATTAGAAGGTGATAATGTGCGTTTTGTTATATTCTCTAACATGTAGCTAAATAAACGTGTTTTTATTTTATGAAGTTTTTTTTTTTTAGAAAGGTGACACATTTTATTTAACAAGTTAGTAGATTGGAGCAGCAAATATTCTGTAAGTTTTAAAATTGGGGTTTCATTAAAAAATATCTGTTTTTCTGATCATTCAATCGTTGCTTGAGTACGGAGTAAAAAAGCATTTGTTTTTAAATTTACTGAATCG
This sequence comes from Mizuhopecten yessoensis, assembly GCF_002113885.1. Taxonomy (NCBI): domain Eukaryota; kingdom Metazoa; phylum Mollusca; class Bivalvia; order Pectinida; family Pectinidae; genus Mizuhopecten; species Mizuhopecten yessoensis. The sequence goes on along the minus strand of NW_018408788.1, from coordinate 162,937 downwards.
ATGTAGAAATCCAAAAAAATATTAATATTTATTCCATTATATGACGACATGGTCGTTTAGAACTCGATGGACCTATTACAGCGCAAATGAATGAAAAAAATCCGTGTCTTAATTGTTCCAAAACACATACACAAATAAAATGAAGGGAATGTGCCTACACAATGTTGCAAAGTTTGATTTTTTTTTACCAGAAATTATTTTTCGACTAGAACTTAATGTTAATGGTACAATTTTGATCACTTGCTTTTGAATTGTTTTTTGTTTGTGGCTAAATACAAAGTATGGCTATCTTTCATAATTGTACTGTTTTGAAAAGTTGGTATAAGCATATGTAAACTTTGTAAGAAAATAGATGGTGCAAAGGTGATTTTTTTATGATTAACCAAATAGACTACAGCTGAATATCGGTAGAAATATCCTTAGATAGAGAACAATCCGTTTTCATACGATAAAAATGTTTTGCACCAGGGGTTTCATTTTCCATACAATTTTACTAATCAAAATTGTGAAACTGTGTAGCATATACCCAACTATATTTGGATTCCTATGGCCCTTGTTTTTGATGAAGTTACCTGATGTATATTTCATTTATAGATGGGGACAGAAATAAGGCGCTTCCAGACACGTTTACAATGAAGTGGCAGCGCCATATATAGTGACAATAGCCAATAACTACTAGAAATACAAAGAACGAAGCATGTTTTTTTTTGTACGGCTATCTTTCATAATTGAATTGTTTTGAAAAATTGATAGATTCATACTGAGTTTTAAACTATTGCTTACCTTTTGTTTCTCCTGTTCTTTCTGTAAAAAATAGATGTTGCAAAGGTGAATTTTTGAAGGATTTACCTAAACAGACTAACACTGAATATCGGTAGTAATACAAGAGGCCTAGAGGGCCTGTATCGCTCCGCTGGAAATGAGATCCAAGGGAATATGCCAAACCCCAAGGCAAGTCCTTGTAGCATATCTGTATTAGATTTGTCATGCCCAGCAATGTTACATATGGTTATGGGGTGGGGATCTCAACTGTTTCCAAGCTGTGACTCAGAAACTAGACCCCTAGGGTTTTGGCTAGACCCTAGGATCAATTCTAATATCATGACTGCATTTGTCTCTTTTTGACCAGCATTTGTATATATAGTTTTGGGGTAGGGATCTCAACCCTTTCAAAGTTATGACCCAGGGGTTAAGTCTGCAAGGGTGGGGCAGACCCTGGGGTCAATTCTAATATCATGACTGCATTCGTCTCTTTGTGCCATGCAACAATTGTATATATAGTTTTGGGGTGGGGATCTTAACCATTTCGAAGTTATGACCCAGGGGTTAAGTATTCAAGGGTGTGGTAGTCCCCAAGGCCATTCTGGAAGCATATGTGCATTCATCTCTTTATACTCAGCAATCGTATATATGGTTATAGGGTGGTGATCTCAACTGTTTCCAAGCTGTGACTAAGAAACTAGGTCCCTAGGGGTTCGGTTAGACCCCAGGATCTATTCTTATATCATGACTGCATTCGTCTCTTTATCCCAAGCATTTGTATATTTAGTTTTGTGGTGAGGATCGCAACCGTTTTAAAGTTATGGCCCAGGGACTATGTCTCCAAGGGTGGGGCCAGACCCTAGAGCCATCCTGGAAGCAAATGTGCATTTTTCTCTTTATACTCAGCAATTGTATATATGGTTATATGGTGGGGATCTCAACCATTTCCAAGTAAACTTATTTTGGCCCCGCCCTTTAGGCCGGGGGGTCAGCCCCGCTATTTGTACAATATTTAATCCCTGCCTCCCATGAATGCTTCCGACCAAATATGATCGATATCCATGGCATATAGTTCTATAGAAGAAGTCGTTTATAGCAATATAGCCAAATTGCCCCGTTTTGGCCCCGCCATCAGCCCCCTGGGGGGTCAGCCCCACCACTTGTACAATTTTGAATCTCCACCACCTAGGGATGCTTCCAGTCAAATATGGTTGATATCCATCTCTTAATTCCAGAGAAGATGTCGCTTATAGCAATAAAGCCAAATAACCTTTTTTGGCCCCGCCCCTCAGCCCCACCATTTGTACAATTTTGAATCCCTGCCTCCCATGAATGCTTCTGATTAAATATGATTGATATCCAATACATAGTTCTACAAAGAAGTCGTTTGTAGCAATATAGCCAAATTGTCCCCACCTTTCAGCCCCCTGGGGGGTCAGCCCCACCATTTGTACAATTTTGAATCCCCCCCATCTAGGGATGCTTCCAGTCAAATATGGTTGATATCCATCTCTTAGTTCCAGAGAAGAAGTCGCTTAAAGCAATATTGCCAAATTGTCCCCACCTTTCAGCCCCCTGGGGGGTCAGCCCCACCATTTGTACAATTTTGAATCCCCACTACCTAATGATGCTTCCAGTCAAGTTAGTTAAATTTCAATCGGTGGTTAAGAAGAATAAGTCGTTTAAAGAAATTGTTGATGGACGAACGACGAACGCCACGGTAATGCATAAGCTCACGTTGGTCCTTCGGACCAGGTGAGCTAACAATACATGGATAAAGAACAATCAGTTTTCATATGATACAATTGTCTTGCAGGAGGGGCTTTCACTTTCTATACAATTTCACAAATCGTTTGTGGCTAAATACAAAGTATGGCTATCTTTCATAATTGTACTGTTTTGAAAAGTTGGTATAAGCATATGTAAACTTCGGTGTGTGATGCATACAGAGTTAACTATTGCCTACCTTTTGTTTCCCAGTTCTTTTTGTAAGAAAATAGATGTTGCAAAGGTAATATTTTTATGATTAACCAAATAGACTACAGCTGAATATCGGTAGAAATATCCTTAGATAAAGAACAATCCGTTTTCATACGATAAAAATGTTTTGCACCAGGGCTTTCATTTTCCATACAATTTTACTAATCGAAATTGTGAAACTGTGTGGCAGCGCCATATATAGTAACAATGGTCAATAACTACTAGAAATACAAAGAACGAAGCATGTTTTTTTCCCAAAGCACATGTATCATGTGCTGTATCATTTATTACTATTTTTGTGACAAAATACAATGTACGGCTATCTTTCATAATTGAATTGTTTTGAAAAGTTGATAGATTCATACTGAGTTTTAAACTATTGCTTACCTTTTGTTTCTCCTGTTCTTTCTGTAAAAAATAGATGTTGCAAAGGTGATTTTTTGAAGGATTTACCTAAACAGACTAAAGCTGAATATATCAGTAGTAATACAAGAGGCCCACAGGGCCTGTATCGCTCCCCTGGATATCTAAGCAATCATGGCAAAATATTCTCCAAATGAGATCCAAGGGAATATGCCAAACCCCAAGGCCAATCCTTGTAGCATATCTGTATTAGATTTTTCATGCCCAGCACTTTTACGTATGGCTTTGGGGTGGGGATCTCAACTGTTTCCAAGCTGCGACTCAGAAACTAGGTCCCAAGGGTTTTGCCTAATATCTAATATCATGACTGCATTTGTCTCTTTTTGACCAGCATTTGTATATATAGTTTTGGGGTGGGGATCTCAACCCTTTCAAAGTTATGACCCAGGGGTTAAGTCTGCAAGGGTGGGGCAGACCCTGGGGTCAATTCTAATATCATGACTGCATTCGTCTCTTTATGCCATGCAACAATTGTATATATAGTTTTGGGGTTGGGATCTTAACCATTTCGAAGTTATGACCCAGGGGTTAAGTATCCAAGGGTGGGGTAGTCCCCAAGGCCATCCTGGAAGCATATGTGCATTCATCTCTTTATACTCAGCAATTGTATATATGGTTATAGGGTGGTGATCTCAACTGTTTCCAAGCTGTGACTAAGAAACTAGGTCCCTAGGTGTTCGTCAGACCCTAGGGTCTATTCTAATATCATGACTGCATTCGTCTCTATATGCCCAGTATTTGTATATATAGTTTTGGGGTGGAGAGCTCAACCGTTTTAAAGTTATGGCCCAGGGACGGGTGGGGCCAGACCCTAGAGCCATCCTGGAAGCAAATGTGCATTCTTCTCTTTATACTCAGCAATTGTATATATGGTTATATGGTGAGGATCTCAACCATTTCCAAGTAAAAAACTTATTTTGGCCTCACCCCTTAGCCCGGGGGGTCAGCCCCGCTATTTGTACAATTTTGAATCCCTGCCTCCCATTAATGCTTCCGACCAAATATGATCGATATCCATGGCTTAGTTCCAGAGAAGATGTCGCTTAAAGCAATATAGCCAAATAACCATTTTTGGCCCAGCTCCTCAGCCCCCTGGGGGGTCAGCACTACCATTTGTACAATTTTGAATCCCTGCCTCCCATGAATGCTTTTGATTAAATATGATTGATATCCAGTGCGTAGTTCTACAGAATAAGTCGTTTGTAGCAATATAGCCAAATTGCCCCCTTTTGGCTCCGACATCAGCCCCCTGGGGGGTCAGCCCCACCATTTGTACAATTTTGAATCCCAACCACCTAGGGATGCTTCCAGTCAAATCTGGTTGATATCCAACTCTTAGTTCCAGAGAAGAAGTCGCTTAAAGCAATAAAGCCAAATTGCCCCCTTTTAGCCCCGCCCTTCAGCCCCCCGGGGGGCAGCCCTACCATTTGTACAATTTTGAATCCCCACCACCTAGTGATGCTTCCACTCAGATATGGTTGATATCCATCTATTAGTTCCAGAGAAGAAGTGGCTTAAAGCAATAAAGCCAAATTGCCCCCTTTTAGCCCCGCCTCTCAGCCCCCCGGGGGGTCAGCCCAACCATTTGTACAATTGTAAATCCCCACTACCTAGGGATGCTTCCAGTCAAATTTAGTTAAATTCCAATCAGTGGTTAAGAAGAAGAAGTCATTTAAAGAAATTGTTGACGGACGGACAACGGACGCCACGGTATGGCATAAGCTCACCTTGGTCCTTTGGACCTTTGGACCAGGTGAGCTAACAAAACATGGATAATGAACAATCAGTTTTCATATGATACAATTGTCTTGCAGGAGGGGCTTTCATTTTCTATACAATTTTACTAATCGAAATTGTGAAACTGTGTGGCAGCGCCATATATAGTGACAATGGTCAATAACTACTAGAAATACAAAGAATGAAGCACCGTTTAAAACTATAGTTTGTCGATTCAGAAAACGCAACAAAATAAATATCTGCTATTTACAGTCTAGCCTAGGCGTACATGTATGACTCATCGGCGGTATTAACTTGTGATAATTTACAACTCATTATAATGTCTTACCTTCAGCTCAGCGTTTACATTCTATAAAAAGATAAAACAGAAATGGTTAAAGAAATATTTGTAAGAAAAGAATAGATTATAATTACTTATTCTATTGATATTTGGTTTGAGTTAAATAGTTATTATTATTATAAGCGCTAATTAGTACAGGTCAAATGAAATAAATAAAAAAGCATGTTGTTTTTGTTCCGAACCACATGTATCATGTGCTGTGTCATTTATTCCTATTTTTGGAACAAAATGCAAAGTATGGCTATCATTATTTATAATACTGTGTTGAAAATAATTTAATATAAATCTTAACGTTGATGCGAGAGACATAATCGAGGTATACTATTACTTACCTCCAGGTTATCCATTCTCCGCTGTAAGGAAAATAGACATCATATTAAAATGGTGATTTTTTTAAGAGTTAACATTCAGTTTTCATATAAGCAATGCACTGTTTGTAGGTGGGCGTTCGATTACCTCCAATTGCACAAATCGTTTATATTTTGAAAATGTGTCGCATATACACAACCCAACGAATTACCCTTGTGTTATTGAAGTTATCTAGGTTGAGGGTACCCAAAATGGAAAGGAACACTTTTAATATATACACAGATACACAGATTTATTCTGACTGTAGGAAATTGTACAATTTCCTCTGCTGTCAGCTCAATTATAAAAGTAAAAATAGTACATATAGTTGGTTAAACATATTAATAACATGATTTCTGAGTCCATTACAGATAGCTGCACAGTTCCATAGAGACCAGATGTTCAATGATAAGTAATTATATTATATTATATATTATATTGTATTAAAGTTCAATCAATGACCATTAGTATGTGTGACTTCGATGGCTTCCATATGGTTATACACAAGTGGTTGGTTCTTCCAATGACGGTCAAGGCTATGTTCAAATGCTCGGACTGTTCGTGACATTACGACCTCCGATGGCAGACCATTCCATATATCTACGGTTCGGTGAAGGAATGAATGTTTCCGGATATTCAGGCAGGTTCTTTGTTTGAATAATTTGAGTTCGTGTCCTCTGGTGGTGGAAATATATATGATGCAGCATTTTCATTTCGCAATAAATGAATTGATATGTATTCTCGAAAAGATTTATATCGTTTATTGTGTTTAGAGCCAATTTTATCTACCAACCTCTTACACATTACTTAAAGGGACATCACGTGAAGAGCCATATTTTTTTAATGAATGTATGTATTGTATGCACTTTTTCCAAGTCTGTATTCAAACTTATTGAACAATAATTATTCATCATCAGAAGTTAATTGCACACTTGCCAATATTTAGAATTTAAATTTATTTAGCTTTAAACATATATTTGTTGCCAATAAATTTGAACAAGGGATGGGGCACAAGTTTTTACAATTTATCACAGCCTTCTCCCGTCATACATTTACAATTAAATGCCAACAATGATAATAGGCATAAACATAAAGTAGATATATATAAATATATATTGAATTTATTACCGGAATGTGACCGGTACAGATGGCACGGGGCTAAACACCCTCTCTCAACCATTGGACAAACCTTTCTGTAAAAAGGAATATTGACGAGACGAATATCCCTTTTCAAATGTTTACATTAAATGCATATATGCAATGACAAACTACACGCGTATAAAAAAGAGAAACGTTTGTGAATTTATTCATTACATTGTACAACTCAATGTCTTTGGCCATTTTTTTTTTCTATACCATGCATATAAATGTATGTATACTTTCACTGTCTCCATACTCTAACACTTAGTAAGTCATATTAGCCATCACACACAATGAACTGTATGGCAAAACCACTACGTGTACATGTACAATATGTGTCAGATATGGAAAGTGTTGAGATACTTGATAAATATTTTTTTATCAATACTTTACAGAGATTAAAGCATACTTGTAAATGGACCTTTTTTTATGTTGAGACAACTTTTCTTTAATCAGTTCCTTTCGTCCGAAACAGAAGCCGTAGTTATCGGCAGCACGCGCCATTTTTACAACGTAATAAAATATTTTTCCCCCTGTTTTTCAATTCGTATTCCGATTCTACCTGAAGTCGAAAATTAATTCTTTATAGAGAAAAGGTTGTTACATGATCATACATTCTAAGTCAAAATCATATGAAAACAAGAACTGTTGAAAAATTACGATTTAAAAACAAATATTATGCGATCCTATTTACTAGAAGTAGGTTCTCCTTCCTCAGTTATTCATCCTGGTCCGTCATTTTGACATTTTTAATCTAGCTTTCTGACGAAGAGCGATTTTTTTTTTATATATTGTGTCGTCGCGCCAGAGGAGGCCGGGTATTCATATTAGTACTAATTTAAATCTTGCATGTCAAAAAAAAAAAAAAAAGTTTAATTCAGCAATATAATTAATCATACCATTTTACTGATCCCGGTAATCTTATAAATTATGTAAATCTAATAGCGCACGTATCCCATTTGACCCCGAGTACCGACAGAGGACAGAACAGAATACGCCGTGGCCATCACAACAATTGTCCCTTGGAGGGCCTCATGGCAAAATCAAACTAACCAGTCACTTATCCCTTAATTCCTTTCGCATAAACCACTGTATAATTATAGAAACACAAAGTAAACTCTCTCCGATACATGCCCATTAACATATTACAACTAAGTTCATCTGTGTTCAAACTCACACAATGATACTACTACTAGCGAGGTTAATAGTTTTAGATATTTATTCATAACATAAACAGCGCTAGCATTTCTGTCGATTTCATTTCAGCTTTACCGGCAATCCGGAAGAATACATGCACCGTACTAACTGCTAGGGCAGTTATTTTCTGCTTTGAATACTTCCCACTGGCAATAATGATTCCGTAACGTACCCCTTGCGCTATCTTTTGACCATTTGGCAACTTTTCGCTTCGTAGCTGACACGGTACAACACTTTTCTTTCGCTTACTTCACACGGCCAGTCATTTTGTTTACAAAGAAATGGTGTGCTATGCGCATGCGCTAGTAGAGGGAAATCCCTGAACAAAACGTTGGTCAGACAGGTAGAAATACCGATGATTATCTTAGATTTTATCATTTTTATGAATCTATTTCAGCCAAGCCCGATCGTTATTTTCCATAAGGAGTCTCACTTGATATGTTTATGTAGTATTTGAAATAAAAGACAAAAAAAAAAGTTACTTCAGTGTGATGCCCCTTTAATCATTAACTCAATTAAAATATTTAAATATGTACATGTAATGAAAAAAATCCTGATAAACGGAATGGTGGGGCAACATAAATATCGTATCATATTTCTAAACATGCAAAAAACTATATGTTCAAATAAAGATTTAAGGGAATGCATTACTAAAATTTGTCATAAATTGTATTATTAAATTATAATTTATTTTCATAAACCGACTTGTATGATGAAATGTTCAACTTCAGGTACTTGATCAGCTTTAAATTACAAATGAATCTGACTCGCGATAATGAGCTCTATAAATAGATACACGTGCTATTGTTACCCAAGAAATACATAAAACAAAGGCTTAATGCATGTATTGTTTCATTTCAGGAAAAAAAAATGGTGTTTCAGAAACTTGGAAAGGAAATATTAATATTTTTCTTTACAAGGTGTTCCATTTTGGGTACGCTCACCCTATGCCTCTTGTGTTAATAGACCGGAATGCAGCAACAAAAGAGCTTCCAAGTGGCCACTTTTCGAAGTGGCAGCCTCATATATAGAAATTATAGTCAATAAATACTAGAAATATATACAACGAAGCAACGTTTAAAATTTAAGTTTGTCAAAGCTGGAGAACCAAACAAAGTAAATATTTGTTATTGTACAATCTCGAGTATCCTTCCATTTATGACTCATCTACATTTATTTATATTCTGTTAGGTTCATCTTGATGTTTACATTCTATAAAGAGATAAATAAAAATACGTTTAAAAAGTATTAACAAGAGGCCCAGGGGGCTTAATAGCTCACCTGGTATATTATTTTTCAATTTGAAACCTGCTGGGTACCATACAGGTTTATCAAAGGAGTACAATAAACAAAGTTGCAAGAAGAACTACATATATATCTGTTTTGGTGAGAAAGACACCAAGAAAATGAGTTTCCATGTTATGTCCCAGCTTTCCTCTATTTCCCCTATTGGGCCTTACATGCATCTTTTTATACAAATTAAACAAATTGAGTTTTTCCCCCTAAGCATGCTTCAGACCACTTTTGGTTTAAATCCCTTCATTTGTACAGAAGGAAGGGGGTGGGGGTGCACATCTTCCATTTATAAATATTAAATTCCCTTTGCCAGAAGATTCTCTAGAACAAGTTTGATTAAAATCCCTTAAACGGTTTATACAAAATTGATTCTTTTGTCCCTAAGCATGCTTCAGACTGCATTTGGTTAAAATCCCTTCACTTGTATAGTAGGAGGAAAAAAAGGCCACACCCTCTAATTATACAAACTTGAGGCTCCTTTGTCCAAAGATGCTCTAGAAAAAATGAAGTCAAAATCCTAGCTTCTATTGGTTGAGAAGATTTTTAAAGATTTACCTATTTGGCCCCACCCCTCTGCCTCTGGGGGGCCATACCCTCTGTTTATACAAAACTGAGAACCCTTTGGCCAATGATATTCCAGACCAAATTTGGTCAAAATCCCTTCATTGGTACAAAAGGAGAAGGATATTTAATGTTTTCCTATATTTCCCCGAATGGGCCTCACCATTCGCCTTAAAGAAGGGGACCCACACACCTCAGTTTATAGAAAATCGATTATTTTGTTCCTAAGCATGCCTCAGACTGCATTTGGTTTAAATCCCTTCACTTGTTTAGTAGGAGAAAAAAATCCTCTATTTCCCCTATTGGGCCCCGCCCTTCCGTCCCCCAGAGGGGCCACACCCTCCATTTATACAAACTTGAGGCTCCTTTGTCCAAAGATGCTCTAGAACAAATTTGGTCAAACTCTTTTTGTTGGTTGAGAAGAAGTAGATTTTTAAAGATTTACCTATTTTCCCCCTATTTGGCCCCGCCCCCCTGCCCCAGGGGGACCATACCCTCCGTTTATACAAAACTCATTGGCCAATGATGCTCCAAATCAAATTTGGTCAAAATCCGAAGCGATTAAGGACTAGAAGCGTTTTAAAGGAAAAAGTTGACGGACGCTGGACGCTGCGACATGGCATAAGCTAACTTGGTCCTTCGGGCCAGGTGAGCTAAAAAGTAGTTATTTAAAACAGTATAATTCTATTGAATTTGAAATTAGGTTTGAGTTATAGAGATGTTATTCCGGATCATCATCGCCATACATAAATGTTAGTATATTTGGTTTTGGAAATATAAGGTTCACTTCAAACAATGAATATGTCACTTGATTTACAAAATAATTTGGGGGTTGAAATACGGAGAAAGGAAGCGTTTGTATCAAATTTACTGAGTCGATGCAGATGGATGAAAAATCATTGTCTTTAATTTTCCGAAACAACATACACACATACAACAAAAGGGAAAGAACTGATCAATTGTTAAAACAAATAATTTTGTTCTAACAAAAAAGATTTTTAGACTGGAACTTGATGTTCATGTTGCTTTACTGATCACATGTTTTTCACATTTATTCCCTTTTTGAGAGAAAATTCAAAGAACAGTAGTTCTCTTTCATGATTATTCTAAAAAAAAAAGTTATAAAAGTAAATGCAGTGTCCGATACATACTAAGTTAAGTAATGCTTACCTTTTGTATCTCCTGTTCTTTCTGTAAGAAAATAGATGTTGCAAAGGTGAATTACATATTGAAGTTTAACCGAAGCAGTCTAAAGCTGCATATCAGTAGAAACAAGCATACTGATTATTGCTAAAGCAATAAATGTTCCTTACCAACCCCCGCTAGCTATTACACTGTAATGATTTATAACAAGAGGCCCAGAGGGCCTGTATCGCTCACCTGAATGTGTTTAAAATAATTGGTATGAAGTAAAGATATAGCACTCAATGGTAGTTGCTGTAAGTACATATGAAATTTCAGAAAGATCCATCCACTACTTGAGATATAGCGAGAACAAACTTCAAACAGAGCCCCATCCCTATGCCCCTAGGGGGTCATACCCACTGTTTATACAAAATTAAGTCCCCTTGGTCCAAGGATGCTCCAGACTAAATAAGGATAAAATCCCTTAATCCCGATGATCGAAGAAGAATTTTAAAGGTTTTACCTCTATTACTCCTATTGGGCTCCGCCCTTCTACCCCCTGGGAGACCACACTCACTGCTTATACAAAATTGAGTTCCCTTGGCCCAATGATGCTCCAGACTAAATTAGGATAAAATCCCTTAATCCCTATGGCAGAAGAAGGATTTTAAAGGGTTTACCTCTGATTCCCCTATTTGGCCCCGCCTCTCTGCCTCCAGGGGGGTTAGACACACCGTTTATACAAAATTGGTTCCCCTTCACCCAAGGATGCTTCATACCAAATTTGGACAAAATCCTGTCATTCGTAGAGAAGAAGGTATTTGCATAATTTGCTATGTTTCCCCTATTGGGCCCTGCCCCTCAGGCCCCTGGGGGGACCAGACCCACGGTGTATTAAAGATTGCTTCCCCTTCCCCCAAGGATGCTTCAGACCAAATATGGAACAAATCCTTTCATTCCTACAGAAGAAGAAGGATTTTAAAGAATTCTATATATTTCCCCTATTGGGCCCCGCCCCTCTTGCTTCCAAATTTGGACAAATCCTGTCATTCGTACAGAAGAAGAAGGTATTTGAATAATTTGCTATGTTTCCCCTATTGGGCCACTCGCTTCTGCCCCTAGGGGGACCACACTCGCTGTTTATACAAAATTTAGTCCCTTTTGCCCAAGGATACTTCAGACTAAATTAAGACAGGAGGCCCAGGGATCTTTATAGCTCACCTGGTATTTTAGTTTTTAATTTAAAACCTGCTGAGTACCATACAGGTTTATCAAAGGAGTACAAGAAACAAAGTTGCAAGAGGAACTATATATAAATCTGTTTTGGTGGGAAAGACACCAAGAAAATGAGTTTCCATGTTATGTCTGCACATCTGCCATTTATAAATATCAAATTCTCTTTGCCCAAAAATTCTCTAGAACAAGTTTGGTTAAAATCCCTTCAACGGTACAGAAGGAGAAGGATCTTCTGGGGGCCAGACCCACGGTTTATATAAAATTAGTTCCACTTCACCCAAGGATGCTTCAGACCAAGAATGTTTTCCTCTATTTCCCCTAATAGGACACCCATCTGCCCCAAAGAAGGGTCCACTCACCTCAGTTTATACAAAATTGATTCATTTGCCCCTAAGCATGCTTCAGACTGCATTTGGTTTTAATCCCTTCACTTGTATATTGGGCCCCGCCCCTATACCCCCATAGGGGCTACAACCTCTGTTCATACAAAATTGAGGCTCCTTTGTCCAAAGATGCTCTAGAACTAATTCTGTCAAAATCCTTCTATTGGTTGAGAAGAAGATTTTTGAAAGATTTACCTATTTTCCCCCTATTTGGCCCCGCATCTCTGCCTCCAGGGGGACCATACCCTCCGTTCATACAAAACCGAGAACCCTTCGTCCAATGATGCTCCAGACAAAATTTGGTCAAAATCCTCTGAGCTGTTAAGGCCACTAGTAGCGTTATAAAGGAAAAAGTTGACGGACGCTGCACCGTGGCATAAGCTCACTTGGCCCTTCGGGCCAGGTGAGCTAATAAAGTCCCTTAATCCTCCCTATGGTAGAAGAAGGATTTTAAAGGTTTTACCTCTATTTCCCCTATTGGGCCCTGTCCCTCTGCCCCCTGACGGGTCAGACACACGGTTTATACAAAATTAGTTCCCCTTCACCCAAGGATGCTTCAGACCAAATATGGAATACATCCTTTTATTCCTACAAAAGAAGAAGGATTTTAAAGAATTTGCTATATTTCCTCTATTGGGCCCCGGCCCCCAGCCCCCAGGGGGGCCAGACCCTTCATTGATACAAAATTAGGATAAAATCCCTTAATCCCTACGGTAGAAGAAGGATTTTAAAGGTTTAATCTCTATTTCCCCTATTGATCCCCGCCCCTCTGCCCCCAGGGAGGCCACACCCACCGTTTTTACAAAATTGAGCCCCCTTGGCCTAAGGATGCTCCAGACCAAGTATCGTCAAAATCTACTTGGCCGTTTAGGACTAGTAGCATTTTAAAGAAAGACGGACGACGGACGCTGCGGTATGGCATAATCTCACCATGGTCCCTCGGACCAGGTGAGCTAAAAATCTTCGACTCAAATGATCCGAACCACATACAAAAATACAGGTATTTTATACACTATAAATTGTTGTAAGGTTTAAACTTTGTTCTAACAGAAACAATTTCTTTATAGGAAATTGATGTAAATGCTACCTAATTGAGAATGTGTATTTGACATTAATTTTAACTTTTGCAAAGATATTCAATGTAAGGTAGTTCTCTTTCATAATCATTTTCTTACAAGACGTTGAAAGGAAAGTAAATCTTTGTAACGTCGGTGTGAGAGGCATACTGATTAAACTATTGCTTACCTTTTGTTCCTCTCTTTCCTTCTGTAAGAAAATAGATGTTGCATTTTTAAGGATTTACTTAAACAGTCGAAAGCTGAATATCTGAATAAATGACCATTTAAAATTGCTGCCTTTACTTGTCTTTAATAAAGTAACGTTATTCCAGTTGTTTTTTTAAATTATTCTGGATCGTCATAAACATACATATATACATATAGTTTAGTATCATTTGGAACTCATACTAATAGGTTTACCATCAAATCATGAATATGTCATTTGAATTACAAAATAAGACTCCGCTTGAAGTATGGAGAAAGGAAGAATTTGTTACAAAACATTTACTAAGTTGAAGCAGAAAGTCAAAACTTGTCAAAATTTACTCCATCATATGACAACATTGTCGTTTAGAACTCGATGGAGCTATTTAAGGGCAAAAGAATAAAAAATCTGTCTTAATTGTTCCAAACCACAAACACAATTACAACTTAAAGGAAAGTATTTATGAAATGTTGCAAAGTTTTTATTTTGTTTCAACAGAAATGATTTTTAGACAGGAACTAATTGTAAATGCTACTTTATTGATAATGTCCTTTTGGTATTTATTTCTATTTTTGTGTTAAAATTTAAAATATATTTCTCTTTCTTAGTCATTCTTTAAAAAAATGTTAATATAAAAGTTAAAGTCGGTGTTAGAGACATACTGAAGTCTAAAAGTATTGCTTACCTTTTGTTCTTCCTCTCTTTTCTGTAAGAAAATAGATGTTGGACAGGTGAAGTTTTTAGAGGGATTTATCAAAATAGAGTTAAGCTGAATATCAGCATTTAATACATTCCATAGTTAACCAACAATCTGTTTTCTTAAGGACTCATCGGTGGTATGAAAGGGTGATAATATACAATTCATCATACGTGTATTATATCAGCTTGATATCAGTGTGTCTTTCTATGAAATGATCAATAAAAACTGGTAGATAAATATAGTATAAATGAGTAGAAAAGAACAACATATTTGGTTGATTTTGAAATTTGGTTTGATTTAAATAGATATTATTCTGACCATATATAAATAAACATATAGTTTAGCATGTTTGGAACTGGTTACAATAAATTTACCTTTAAACCATGAATATGCCATTTGATTTACGAAAGTAATCGCCGAATGAAATAGGAGAGAGAAAAGTCATTTGTTTGAAAAGTTATTGAAAAGATGCATAAAGCCAATGTATGCTAACATATACTCCATCATATTGACAACATCGTTCATTTAAACTCAATGGAACTTTTAAAGGGCAAGCAAATGAAAAAAATCTGTGACTTAAATGATCCGAACCACATACAAAAGTACAAGTATTGGGAATGTGCCTATAAATTGTTGTAAAGTTTAGCAAAACAGTCGAAAGCTGAATATCAGTAGAAATGACGCTCAATATTTGAAGAAAATTCCTTTGTCATATTAGCATTTCATTGTTTGCAGTAGGGTGCATATTTTCCGTACAATTTCACAAATTGTTACTGTTCTGAAACTGTTTAACATATACACAACTGTATTTGCCGTTACCCTTTACCCTTGTCATTTTTTAAGTTACCATATTCCTTTATCAAGCTACAATTTAAAATTGCTGCCTTTACCCTTGTCTGTAATGAAGTAACGTTATTCCAGTTTTTTGTTTTAGTTATTCTGGATCGTCATAATCATACATATATTTTAGTATTATTTGAAACTCGTACTACCGTAATAGGTTTTCCTCCAAACCATGAATATGTCATTACAAAATAAGACTTCGCTGGAAGTATGGAGAAAGGAATAATTTGTTACAAAACATTTACTGAGTTGATGCAGAAAGTCATTTTTTTTTAAATTGACTCCATCATATAACAACACTGTCGTTTATAACTCCATGGAGCTATCTAAGGGCAAACAAATACAAAATCTGTGTCTTAATTCTTCCAAACCAAATACACAAATACAACTAAAAGGAAGGTACAACAGAATCATGTCCTTTTGGTATTTATCAAATTTTTGTGACAAAATCTGAATATGTTTCTCCTCTTAGTTTTTCTTTAAAAAATATATTGATATAAAAGTAAACGTCGATGTGAGAAACATACTGAAGTTCTAAAAGTATTGCTTACCTTTTTTTCTTCCTCTAGTTTCTGTAAGAAAATAGATGTTGCATAGGTGAACTTTTTAGAGGGATTTATCGAAACAGCTAGACTGAAGCTGAATATCAGTATTTAATAAATTCCATAGTTAACCAACAATCTTTTTAAGGACTCATCGGTGGTATGAAAGGGTGATAATATACCATTCATTATATGTGTATCATATCAGCTTGATATCAGTGTTTTCATTCTATAAAATGATCAATAAAAACTGGTAGATAAATATAGCATAAATGAGTAGATTAGAACAACTCATTTAAATGATTTTGAAATTTGGTTTGATTTAAACAGATATTATTCTGACCATATATAAACATACATATAGTTTAATATACCCTCAAACCACAAATACGAAAGTAATCGCCAGATGAAATAGGAGAAAGGAAACATTTGTTTGAAAATTGATTGAGACGATGCATAAAGCCAATTACTGTTAACATATACTCTATCATATTGACAACATCATTTTGAGCTCAATGGAGCGATTAAAGTGCCTAAACTATTTGTTTTTTAAAATTGTATATTGTCGATGCAGAGAAACCAAACAATGTAAATATAAGTAACTTTTCAGTCTGGCCTTTTCGTCCATTAAGGACTCAACGGTGGTACTTAATGGCGCTTAATTCCTCATATTCTATTAGATTCATATCAGTCTTTTTCTATCAATATAGAGATAAATAAAATTGATTAACTTATGTTTTTAAGAAAGAATGTGAAGGTTAGTATTGTAACTATCCTATGGATTTTGTATTTTGGTTTGAGATAAGTATCATTCTAGATCATCACAAATAAATATAAAGTTAAGTATATTTGGAACTGGTAAAAATAGGTTTTCCATCAAACCATGAATGCGCTATTCCATTTTCAAAACTAATCGCCGCCTGAAATACGGATTAATGAAGTACTTGTTTAAAATTTAGGCGAATCAATGTAGAAATAGAAATGTTGTTTATATTTTCTCCACTGTATCCATTTTTTTCTACAACAATGTAAAAAAAAATAGTACTCAATATATATGCTACTTGATTGGTATTGTGTTTTTGACAATATCTACTAATTAAGCGACGAAATACAAAGTACACGTATAACTAAACTTTAAAGTGAGAGAAATATTTGTGGTATACTAATACTTACTTCCAGTAGATCCTTTATCATGCACTGTAACGAAAATATACTTTATATTACAATGGGTATTGTGTAAAGTTAACAATAAGTTTTCATATAAGCTATGTACTGTTTGTAGTAGTGCAATCGATAACCATCAATTGCATAAATCGTAATTGTTGTGAAACACGTGCCTTTGGGATAAATTTCTATTTTTGTGACAAAATTCAAAGTACAGTAGTTCTCTTTCATAATTATTCTCTTAAGAAAAGTTGTTACAAAAGGAAACGTCGGTGTGAGAGGCATACTGAGTAAACTATTGCTTACCTTTAGTTCCTCCTTTTCGTTCTGTAAGAAAACAGATGTTGCATAGGTAAATTTTGAAGACTAAAGATGAACATCAGTTCCAGTTTTCATATGAGCAATGCATTGTTTGCAGCAAGGTTTTCATTTTACATACAATTTCATAAATCGTAATTTGTATGAAACTGATCAGCATATACACAACTGTATTTGCGATCCCTTTACTCTTGTCTTTTATAAAGTTGCATAACTCCTTTTAAAACTTTACCATTTGAAAATTGTGGTTTGTCGATGCAGAAATTTACAGTCTGGCCTATTCGCCCATTAAGGACTCATCGGTGATATTTAATGGCGCTAATATAAAATTCTTTATATTCTATTTGCTTTATATCACTGGTTTTCTTTCAATGAAGAAATAAATAAAACTTGTAAACAAACATTTAAAAAAACATGTGAAGATAAAAGTTGTAACCATCCTATGGATTTTGTATTTTGGTTGGAGATAAATAACTACTCTTCTGGATCTTCCTAAACATACGTATAGTAAAGTATATTTAGAACTGGTAATAATAGTTTTCCATTAAACCATGAATGTGCCATTAACTTGCAAAATTAATCACCGCCTGAAATGAAGAGTAAAGAAGTACTTGTGTGAAAAATTAAGCAAAGCGATGTAGAAATAGAAATAATGTTTATATTTTCTACAACGTATCCATCTTTTTTTTCTTAGAAAATGTAACGTTTTATTATTTTTTCTACAACAAAGATTTATTAAAATAGTACTCCATCTACATGTACATGGTACTTAATTGATTTTGTGTGTTTGAAAATAATCACTAATTTAGTGACGAAATATAAAGTATAGCTCTTTTCCATAATGATGCTGTTTTGAGAATTCGATATAAAGCTATACTTTCATGTGGAAGATATATTTGTGGTATTCAATTACTTACCTCCAGTTCATCTATTCTCCGCTGTAAGGAAAATAGACTTCATGTTACAATGGTGATTGTTTAAAAGGTAACATTCAGTTTTCAATGCACTATTTGTAGTAGGGCGTTGGATTACCATCAAAATGCACAAATCGTAATTATTGTAAAACATGTGATTTAGAGATAAATTTCTAATTTGTGTCATAATTCAAAGTATAGTAGTTTTCTTTTATAATTATTCTCTTAAGAAAGGTTGTTCTAACAAGAGGCCCAATGGGCCTGCATCTCTCACCTGGTCTAAATCTCACACTTGTAACCTTAAACGTGATCTAAAATAACGCTACAGGCAAAATATCAGTATTTATGACTATAAGTCATTCAAAAGAACCTGTTAAAACCATTTCACTCCTGTGACCTTAAAAGTCCAATAAGGTGATTACGTTGAACAGAATTTATAGCACTTCATCTCAGGATGCAACTTGCAAAATATCACCACCCTATCCTTTTGTTTATTAAGATAAGGTCATTTAAATGTTTACACATATTTGACCAAATGTCACCTTGAAAGTGGGTCAAGGTTATTCAAATTAAAAAGCATGATAGTCCTTCATCCAAGCATGCTACTTGCTGAATATTAACATCCTGCACCTTTTGGTTATTCAGAAGAAGTTGTTTAAAGTTTTTTTTAGACATTTGGCCCCTGTGACCTTAACAAACTTGGTAGCCCTTCATTCTAGCATGTTACTGGCTAAACATCTACACCCTGTGTCTTTTAGTTATTCAGAAGATGTCATTTAAAGATTTTAAACATATTTGACCCCTGTGACCTTGAATATAATTCAAAGTCATTCATTTGAACAAACTTGGAAGCCCTTTCCACAGCATGCTACTGGCCAAATATCAACATCCTGTGCTTTTTGGTTTTTCAGAAGAAGTTGTTTAAAGGTTTTGAACATATTCGATCCCTTTGACTTTCAATATAAGTCAAGGTCATTCATCTAAACAAAGTGAATAGCCCTTTATCCCAGCATGCTACTGACCAAATATCAACATCTTGGGCATTTTGGTTATTCAGAAGAAGTTGTTTTAAAGATTTTGATCATATTCGATCCCTGTGACCTTAAATAAACGTCAAGATCATTCATTTGAACAATCTTGGTAGCCCTTCATCTCATCATGTTATTGGCCAAATATCATCATCCTGCACCTTTTGGTTATTCAGAAGAAGTTGTTTAAACATATTTGACCCCTGTGACCTTGAATATGAGTGAAGGTCATTCATTTGAACAAACTTGGTAGCGCATCATCCTAGCATGCTACTGGCAAAATATCAACATCCCAGGCTGTTTTGTTGTTCAGAAGAAGTCGGTTAAATATTTTGAACATATTTGATCCCTGTGACCTTGAATAAATGTCAAGGTCATTCATTTGAACAAACTTGGTAGCCATTCATCCCATCATGTTATGGGCCAAATATCATCATCCTGTGCTTTTTGGTTTTTCATAAGATGTTTAAAGGTTTCAAACATATTTGACCCCTGTGACTTTCAATATAAATCAAAGTCATTCATCTTAACAAAGTAAGTAACCCTTTATCACAGCATGCTACTGACCAAATATAAACATCCTGGGCATTTTGGTTATTAAGAGGAGGTCGTTTAAAGATTTTAAACATATTTGACCCCTGTGACCTTGAATATAATTCAAGGTAATTCATTTAAACAAACTTGGTAGCCCTTTATCTCATAATGTTATGGGCCAAATATCATCATCCTGCACCTTTTGGTTAATCAGAAGAAGTTGTTTAAAAGTTTGAAACATATTTGACCCCTGTGACCTTCAATATAAGTCAATGTTATTCATTTAGAAAAGCTTTGTAGCCCTTCATCCCAGTCTGCTACTGACCAAATAGCAATATCCTGGGCATTTTAGTTATTCAGAAGAAGTTGTTTAAAGGGATTTTAAGACATTTGACCCCTGTGACCTTGAATATGAGTGATGGCCATTCATTTAAACAAACTTGGTAGCCCTTTATCCCAGCATAATACTGGCCAAATATCATCACCTTGGGCCTTGCGGTATAAGAAGAAGTTGTTTGAAGTAAAATATTGACGCCTGACGCCAGACAACGGACGGACGCCGGACGCCGCACCATGGCATAAGCTCACTTGGCCCTTCGGGCCAGGTGAGCTAAAAAGGAAACGTCGGTGTGAGAGACATACTGAGTAAACTATTGCTTACCTTTTGTTCCTCTCTTTCCTTCTGTAAGAAAATAGATGTTGCATAGGTGATTTATTTAGAGGGATTTATCTCAACAGTCTAAAGCTTAATATGAGTATAGATAACACTTCATAGTTAAAGTACAATCAGTGTTCATATGAGCAATATAGTGTTTGTAGTAGGGCGTTTACTTACCAAACAATTTCACAAATCGGAAATGTTGTGACACTGTGTAGCATAAACACAACTATATTTGCCTTTAGCTTTGTCTTTTATGAAGTAACCTTATTCCTAGTGTATTTTAACATAGTAGTCACAGAATGGCATTGCTATCATAGTCCGTGTTATATATCATACACAGAACAATCACAGATTACATGAATATAATTTTCAACTATATCACCATTACATTCACCATTAAACATTCGGCAATGTTTCTCTGCCAAGCGGATATTCATATATTAGTACGTCATCTACGTAAAAGTAGAGATGGGATGCATCAGGTTTTATTGATATGACATGATATTTAATGGGGCCAATATAAACTTCCTCATATTCTATTTGCTTTATATTAGTGGTTTTCTTTCAATTAAGAGATAAATAAAACTGGTAAACAATTTATTTATTTCAAAAACCGAGAAGATAAAAATTATAACTATCCTATGGATTTTGTATTTTGTTTGGAGATAAATAACTATTGCTCTGGATCTTCATAAACATACGTATAGCAAAGTATATTTGGAACTGGTAATTATAGTTATCCATTAAACCATGAATGTGCCATTTAATTTGTAAAATAAATCACCGCCTGAAATGAAGAGTAAAGAAGTACTTGTGTGAAAAATTAAGCAAAGCGATGTTATAACAGAATTGTGTTTATATTTTCTACAACGAATCCATCTTTTTTTTTAGAAAATGTAACAATGTTTTATTATTTTTTTCTACAACAAAGATTTATTAAAATAGTACTCCATCTACATGTACATGGTACTTGATTGATTTTGTGTGTTTGAAAATAATCACTAATTTAGTGACGAAATACAAAGTATGGCTCTTTTCCGTAATGATGCTGTTTTGAGAATTTGATATAAAGCTAAACTTTCATGTGGGAGATATATCTGTGTTATTCAATTACTTACCTCCAGTTCTTTTAGTCTCCGCCGTAAGGAAAATAGACTTAATGTTACAATAGTGATTGTTTAAATGTTAACATTCAGTTTTCTTATAAACAATGCACTATTTGTAGTATAGCATTGGATTACCATCCAAAAACATAAATCGTAATTATTGTAAAACATGTGATTTGGAGATAAATTTCTAATTTTCTGACAAAATTCAAAATATAGTAGTTCTACTCTTTCATAATTATTCTCTTAAGAAGAGTTGTTATAAAAGGAAACGTCGGTGTGAGAGGCATATACTGAGTAAACTATTGCTTACCTTGTCTTTCTCTCTTTCCTTCTGTAAGAAAATAGATGTTGCATAGGTGATTTTTTAGAGGGATATATTTCAACAGTCTTAAGCTTAATATCAGTATAGATAACACTTCATAGTTAAAGTACAATCAGTGTTCATATGAGCAATATAGTGTTTGCAGTAGGGCGTTTACTTACCAAACAGTTTCACAAATCGGAAATGTTGTGACACTGTGTAGCATAAACACAACTATATTTGCCTTTGGCTTTGTCTTTTATGAAGTAACCTTATTCCTATTGTATTTTAACATAGTAGTCACAGAATGACATTGCTATCATAGTCCGTGTTATATATCATACACAGAACAATCACAGATTACATGAATATAATTTTCAACTATATCACCATTACATTCACCATTAAACATTCGGCAATGTTTCTCTGCCAAGCGGATATTCATATATTAGTACGTCATCTACGTAAAAGTAGAGATGGGATGCATCAGGTTTTCTTGATATGACATGATATTTAATGGGCTAATATAAACTTCTTCATATTCTATTTGCTTTATATTAGTGGTTTTCTTTCAATAAAGAGATAAATAAAACTTGTAAACAAACATTTAAAAACCAAGAGGCCCAGGCCTGTATCGCTCACCTGCATATGTTTAAAATAATTGGTATGAAGTAAAGATATAGCACTCCATGGTAGGTGCTGTAAGTACATATGAAATTTCAGAAAGATCCATCCAGTACTTGAGATATAGCGAGAACAAATTTCAAACAGAGCCC